>NW_028145495.1:10000-477500 GCF_977016875.1 Pavona decussata | reverse complement strand
CCATACAACAAACATCACCTGGGACGTGCGGCTTCTCACAGACCTCCTTCCCCCAATCGGCTTTATCATCGAGTGGAGGGCCAGACCCAAGTTTTTGGAATTATCTTGGCCTGCATTTTCGAAGTTCAAAGAGATTTCCGGTGGAGCGGTGCGCTCGTATGTGGTCAGAAAATTGAAGGGTGAATTTGATATACAATTCCGCGTCCGCGCTAAAAATACCCTTGGGGTTGGATTTCCCGGCATGATGTCGCCATTCTCATTTTGTCTCACCACTGCTACAAGTAAGTACCTAAGCCAGATTAATTAAAGGGCGCTTTCCAATTCCATTTGACCAAAAATTGCGGAAATTCCGAGTAAAGAATCGAATGGATCGGAAATTTCCCTGAATAAAACTTCGGAATTTTCGATATACCTCACGAGGTTGTCCTAACTTTCCGTAAAATCGGAAAAAAAACCCGGAAAATTCCGTTCCGTTCGGCCATTCCTACTCCGGGCCAATTTCTACGACGTAAGCCGATTGTGTTATTGCTGTTTGCGTGGAAAACCCGTGAATGGAGCGGATTTGTTTTGAAGTCGGTTGCGGTAAACCAGAAAATACCCTTCCATTCGGTACCTAAATTTTCAAAACTTCAAACCGGAACGTTTGGCTGAATGGAAAGTACCATTCTGTTACTGGTCTTATTTCTCCATTACTACGTCATTTTAGCATAAAAGGACAATAACTTTTACAGTCTTTACAGCGAATAACATCACGGCTTAATTACTGATAAACGACCAATAATATCTCGACATCGTTGACCAATCAGGTCAACAACCAGAGACATTTATACCTCTACTAACGTTCCACAATTTACTTGACTCTGAAGATGACTTCCGCTTAGGTAATCGAAAAGCCAATCAATGTCACCTCAAACAGTCGTTTTGAATTCAGGACTACACTCACCCGGATGATCATAATTTATACGTACTTATGACATGACTCCTGGGTTCAAACCATTTACAAGGACAGGAGAACAAGCAAAATATGACTGCAGAAGTTCGCCCACTAAAACCCCTTATTTCCGACTAGCTGCATCTGGGTCTTTGACGTTGCGCTTTGACAGGATTTCGGTTTGAGTGTATTGTATCAAAAGGCACCCTGAGGCATGGTTCACGGTCAGATGATCCCGGGGTGCGCAGAAAGTATACGCAGGAACAAAAGAAGGTACTCTCCTTAACAGAGGTTTTACCTTCTGTTTATTTCTTAGGACCTTCAGCCTATCCC
This sequence comes from Pavona decussata, assembly GCF_977016875.1. Taxonomy (NCBI): domain Eukaryota; kingdom Metazoa; phylum Cnidaria; class Anthozoa; order Scleractinia; family Agariciidae; genus Pavona; species Pavona decussata. The sequence continues at coordinate 476,236 of NW_028145495.1, read as the reverse complement.
AAGAACATTAAAGGTGTTACACACAAAGTTGACGGACAATTGAGCCTCACCTGGGAGGTGAGTCGTTTTTACTTTTAACTCAAAATCACACCGGGTTTAGCATTGTAAGGGAGTAATTTACGCTGCTTCTGTGGCGACGGCAACGAACAGGAACAAGATTTCATTTTCGTTGGCGTTGCCGTCGTCGTTGCTTAAAGGACTCTAGTCAGCCTCCGCCATTTTCGATGCTATCGAAATTATTGATATTGCATGGTGAAGCGAAATCTTACTGCTTTACTGCAAGTTGTGTTCCTAAAAGTATGTTTAATATAATAGCCAAACTCTCGCATATAAACAAAAACAAAGGTGTGGCTGACTAGGGTCCTTTAAGCTCCCTAACAAAGTCACATTACCAACTCCAAGCTTTTGTGGAAAACGTGGGCACACGACGGTAAATGTTTTTATTCAATTTCTTTACTTGCACGCTGTTCCTAGATAACCTGGCCACATTGTAAAAGTTGAACGGATTGGAATAATCGCGAAGTGGTTCAAGTAACGTGGTGTACATTCAAGTGACGCTCTCGCTGGTGTTTCCGTCGTGGTTGCTTACAGTCCCTAATTAACAAATATAACAAGGACTGCAAGAACAAACAAAGTGAAAACCAAACTTTTATCGTGGCTGAGAAAACGAGTAAAGCAACCCAGTTGAGCGGTTTATCGACGTAGTCAAACTTGAAGAAACTAACAAGGGAGTTAAGTAAAGTTAGTGTTTGAAAGACTAGGTGCATTTCAAAATGTTTTAATTTTCGTTTTCGAGGCCATCTTGAAATTTTAGCCGGAGTTTTATTAGGGACTTTCAGTAAGGATTAACCATGACGGAAACGGCAACGGCAACGAAAACGCCGCTTGAAAATGTAAGTTCGAGTTACTTGTATTGCTTTACGATTAGCTTTGCGATTATTCCACTTCGTTCAACTTGTACGATGTAGCCAAACTATCCAGTAGCAGACACATGCATTTGGAAACGACGTTCAAGTTGAGGCAGAAAATGCGGGAAATTTATCGTCATGCACTCACGTTCTCCGCAAAACTTCAGTTGAATTTAGTCATTTCACGTTGTTGTTTGGCCGAGCACGGTGAACAAGATGTACCAAAATTTATAACGCACATACAGGGCCTTTGTTTTTCTCATTAATATCCTGTGAACAGGCTCCCAAGTGGGGTATAGGGCGAAAAGAAAAATCGGCGAGCTGGGGAAGTGTCGCACAGTATGGGAGTTGGTTCAAGCCAGAATTCTTTTTAGGCTTTGTTTTCGCAACTGCTTAAGTTGCGTACTAACTGCGAGGATCTTTCTTCTATTTGATCTTTCATCCGCAGTTCAAAATATATGTTTCATATATTTACATTCGTTTATTAATTGTATTGTTGTCTAGCTGGAGTTTCTTTGAATCTAACGCGCACACTCATTACACTGTTTACCGGTCACTTGGAAAAAATTATCTAAAAAAAATGAAAATGGTAGTACAGTTGAGATACTTTGGGTGCATTCTTTTGGATAAATTCTGACTGATTTTATTCCGGTTCTGGAATGACAGAATACACGGAAAAGAACGCAATTCCTCCAATTTCTATCAAACTGATACTATCAAACTTCTATCAAACTCTATTCCTGTTCGTCTCAGAAAACTGCGTTCCGTTCATTTTGTTATCAGGGACAGAATGAACGGAATACTATTCTACTATTCTGTTCATTTAACAATAAGATTATGAGCTCGAGATTTTTATTGCCTGATAGCTGATGAGCGCACAGCCCGAATCAGCTATCACGCATAGAAATCGAGGGCGAATAATTGTTTTAGTATAAATATACTAGTCGTTCAAAACTAAACAAGTAAATTATCTATATCCTCATCGCAGACACTTCGAAAACGCGATGAAGTGGCCGCCATTTTGTTGAAAACCGCTACTCACTGTCTATCTCAGATTAGTATAAATCTACTAGTGTTCTATCACAAATGCCGTTCTCTGATTGGCTACGCTACTCGCTATCTATTCTGTGATAGATAGTGAGTAGCGATTTTCAACAAAATGGCGCCCGCTTCTTCGCGTTTTCGAAGTGTCTGCGATGAGGAAATAGATAATTTACTTGTTTAGTTTTGAACGACTAGTAGGTTTATACTAAAACAATTAGATTATTCGCTCTCGATTTCTATGCGTGATAGTTGATTCGGGCTTCGCCCTCATCAACTATCACGCGATAGAAATCTCGAGCTCATAATCTAATTGTTAAATAGATAGCGATTGGTGTAGCCAATCAGAGAACGGCATTCCTGATAGAATACTAGTAGATTTATACAAATTCGGAAAAGGAATACACAGAATAGACGATTTTCATTTTTGTTTCGTACCTATTCTATTTTCATATTAGTATAAATCTACTAGCGTTCTATCACGGGTGCTGTTCTCTTATTTGCTACGCTACTCACTATCTATTCGGTTGTACATAGTGAGTAGAGTAAGTAGCCAACCTATCTTGTTGTTAAGTTTTGAACGACTAGTAGATTTATACTAAAGCAATTAGAGTATGGGCTCGAGATTTCTAGTGCGCGATAGTTGATTCGGGCCCTCATCAACTATCACGCGATAGAAATCTGGAGCTCAGACTCTTCTCGGACATGTCGGTGTATCTGCAACTGTAGGACGTGTGGTTGCAGTGCTTTTTTAAAAACCGTTTTCTCTAATGAAATAATTAGTGACAGTTCTTAGGAGAACTAGCTAACTTTTTCCTTTTTATATCTTAATGTTTTCCGACGAGAAAACTGTTTCGCTCGGAAACAATCATTAAATCAGCATTCCCTCCGTCCTTGGCAGGCTATTGATCGTCTTGATTGGGGCGATCAATATTGTACGTACAGGATTTTCTATCGTCTGAAAGCCCCGAACTCAACGTGGAAGAACGAGACAGTTCGTCCCTGTTATGAGAAGTCCTACTTTTTTAAAGGGCTGCTACCCAACAGTGAATATGAAATTGCAATACAAGCTGACAACGGCGTCGGTCCAGGTCCAAGTAGTCCTATAATTAGAGTACTCTCAGGGCAGAAGTTTCCGCTGGCTCCCCCATACTTAACAATTATTCGTGTCGATGCTAATTCTGTGGAGGTTCAATGGAGTGCAATAGATGTTTCGCCCCCGAAAACCGTGGATGGCTACTGGGTAAGTATGGAGTCTCATGATCATTGCAGAATATTAGGGAACTTAGGAATGCGGGAAGACGGCAACGCCAACGAAAATGTCACTTGAAAACATAACTTTATTTCATTTGTGCTACTTCGCAATTATTTTAACCCATTCAACTTCTACAGAAACGAACTACCCAGGAATCAAATTGGTAGGAGTGGCGTTCAAGTTAAGAAAGACACTGAAGAATTCACCATCTTGTGTTCACTTTCTCCACAAAACCTTGAATTTCACGTAGTTGTTTTGCAGAGGACTTAAAAGGCACGTGCAGAGCGATTGTTTTTGCTCTTAAGTGTGACGTTGTCGTTGCCGTCGCCGACGCCGTCGTGTTTTCGTAATGTCCCCATTGTTGTTTAAATACTCTGATCTGTCGATGCCGAGTCTGTGACAAAGGTGTTTTCAACGACCGGTTATTTTGTCAAGCAACACCAGTTGGTTATCCTTTTTGTTGGAGAGGAAACAAACTTTATACTTGTTCAATGAGAAGAAGAGGTCCTTGATGACCCAACAAGCAACAGCTTAAAAAGAGGATAATTAAAAGGGAATAGTTCCCACAGAAAATTTGGTGCTGGGTCAATGAGGGAGTGGAAACGGTTGCTTGGTTTTGTCAAAAAGATACCAAAGCTGAAGATTCGCTTTGACGAAGGTTTAGGCGCTCGAAACGCCAGTTTTGTTTCTTTTTACGGTGTCTAAGGCCCGGTTCAGACGCCGAACTTTTCTGGAGCCGAACCTAATACCTCGAATTAAGCACATGAAAAGTTCGGCGTCTGAATCAGTTGAGAACGGCTGTTTCAATTTGGAGCGGCTCAGCCGTTCTTCCCACCTGGCTCAGCCGGGAATTTCGGCTTTGGAACGGCTTTGATTCAGACGTCAAACTTTTCATGAGTCGAACCTAATGCATAAAATATTATAACGTTTTTCAAATAAAAAATTTAAAAAAAAAAACGCTAACATTTCGATTGGTTTTGCTTGAAGTAAATTAAGTCCGGCTAATTAAGTTCGGCGTCTGAATCAAAAGGCGGGATTTTCGTGATTTGGGCTGACCTTAATTTGAATAAGTTCGGCTCATGAAAAGTTCGGCGTCTGAAGTTACCTTACCAACTCAGTTGACAAAATGAAACAACCGAAAATGAAAATGAGGTGAGCAAGTTTTTTCTACAAATTACTGATCATAGAGGGTCTAGCGTAGCAAAGCAAACACGAAAGTAAGTCAAGTAACCACTTTCGAACTCAACAAATTCTGTAAGTTTAATATTTGTTACGTACGTCTCGTATACTCACTGCTAGAATTAGTTATCTAGGAAGAAATGCTTTCGTTAAGTTCTAAAGCACGTGAAAAACCACTGAATACAAGTGCTATTTACCCAAACGATTAATCTTCCGGAATTGCATATTTTAGTCCTAATCACAATGCACTTATTTCCAGATCTTCGCTTGGCCAGGAGCTCTTCAGTTGAAGGTCAAATCTCTAGTTGGAGAAGGAGAAGAGGGTGGAATTATTCGACCGCCACCCGCGCAACGATTGGCAAGAGCTGTTAATGTGCCGTTACCACAAGTAGAAATACCATTTCCTAACGACACCGTTGGCGTCCATGTCAATAAGAGCCTCAGGGGTGTAGTGAGGGGACTTAAAGCCTGGACCAGGTATAATGTGTTGGTGGTGGGCTATAACAGCGCGGGACTCGGTGACCCGGGTATACTATCTATCACTACTCTGGACTCGAGTAAGTGCACATTGTTGTCGACATGTAGAATTAAACCGGTACAGTAAAAACCCGCAACCTAGAACCTGTTAGCCTAAAACTTGAATTTTATACCCCCTATAAACAAGAAGCTATTTAGCCTAAGAATTGAAAACAGGTTCTTATTTTCTAAAATCATATAAGTACATTACAGCTGCATTTGCTATTTGAAGATAAAAGCAGATTTTCATTACTGTAAAAATGAGTTTTTTTTTAAAATAAAAAAGAGTGCAAGACATTATGTAGATTTACACAGGAGTATGAAGATTACCACACCAATGCAGTCTGAACAATATAACACTGTAAAAAGTGGTAACTTAAATTTAGTGCTTGACCATTGGGTAAGAGATGTTGTATACTTTTTTTTAAAGTCCCTAAAATAATTCAGAATTAAGAACCTATTTTAAGAACCTAAGTAGCCTTAAATTGTGTCAACTACCATTTATATAAGTAGAACCTGTTTAGGCTACTCCTCAAAAATGTAGGTTCTAGTTGCGGGTTTTTACTGCAGTGTCACCTATTTGTCGTGTCACTATGAATACTGAGCTAAAACATGTATTGGTATCGATGGAAACGTTAAAGTAATGATTCAGTTTCGTTGACAAGAACACTACTAGAGCACAGAAACTATTACATTTTATTCTCTTTGACTACGGATGATCAGGATGAAAATGAATTACGCCTCAAAAAAAAAAAAAAAAAAAAAAACTGGCCAATTGGTTTTTCAAGTCCTTGCTGTGTATTTTGAGGAAATCACTAAAAAAATGATTATAGTTAGTTCTTAGTTGGAGAAGGCATTAAATAATTTCCACCTGGTGCTCCAAGAACAATTTCTACAGCTTTGTCAAAAGCTCAAGGGATCAAAAGTGTGTTCTCGATAGCTGGAGCGCGAGTTAACCCGTACCCAATCCTCTCATTGCATGAAATTATCAGTATACGGTCTCTTAACCAGGTCGTAAACAGTCGGTAAACAAAGTCGTGTACGAAAAATATTAGGACTTGACATGTTGTAGGAGGTTCGTAAAATCATCAGTATACGTCAGGGTATGCCAAGAAAATATACAGATCTTATACGCTTGTACTAGGATTCCGTATCAAACGTATACTGGTCATTACACAGCCCTTCAAAATCTCATTAATGATTCATACGCCCATTGACCTATGAAAGGGTCGATAATACATCACGTGCAGTGACTTTATATCGATAAACGTTCTCCTTATTAGTATGCGGTGTTTTTCTCGTATGCTAATTTCCAACGTTCACAAAAGCATAATTGTTATGAACTCTATTGTTACACGCTTTTCCAGGAATGTTTTTGAAGCCGTTGAAAAAAACACTCCCAGCACGTGTTTTATCGGATTTTAAACCTAAAAAAAAAAACAACAACAACAAACAAAAAAACACTCCTGCATTACTTATACACCGGTGTCCTTATACTATAGTATGTCTCCGTATACGTAATATATACGGACTCAGTATACGGCCTTATATTTGTTATTTTACGCAGTGAGCTAGCTCTCGTCCTACAAACAAATCAACAGCGCATGCGTACGATCCTGAGCCAGTGGCAAAATAGCCTAACATACTGTAGACAGGGGAAACAGTTTTTGGTCACGTCGGCGCATCTCTATGTTGGCACGAGTTCTGTGCATTTTTTTCCTTCTTTGATATGGCAGAAGCCCCTATACACCAATACAAAATATTTTTTACCTCGTTCTCTGTTATTAAAATATATCACAACGTTACGTTGTTCAAACGTCGAACGTTGCATCTGTAGAACCCAATTTAAATTAGCAAAAGCTATTGTTTTTGCTATTCTGCATTAGGTCCTACAAGTGGAAAGTTCGCTGTTTGAACTGGGCTTTATTCTCATGTTAACGTTTTTTCTCTTCCGTCATCAGAGGATTCGTATTACATTTTGTCGTTGAGAATCACAAGTGAAACCTTCACGGAAGACCTTAAAGATAAGTCTTCAAGCAGATACATTGAATTGGAAAGAAATATAACCAACGAGGTTAGTAAACTGACATCTTTTGTCCCTTATTATAAAAGTTACGAGTAAAATCAGCAAATTATGGCTATTGACAATACAGCGGTTTTCAATTTAGTTTGTTTGTGAAAATCAAAATAAAAGTAATTATTCTAGCCAATCACAAAAAGCCAGTAAAATAATAATAATAATAATAATGATGATGATGATGATGATGATGATGATGATAATAATAATAATAATGATAGTTAGTTTTTATTAGTTTTTATTCACTTTATAGCCCACGGGTTAAGCTGCGTTAGCGCCTCGTGATGCTTCTTAACTGTATATAGCATACAGACGTTTTAACCGCTGTATAATAATTTGATGATTCCTTGTAAACTACAATTGTAAAAAAAGGACTTTATTAAATTGACCCCTGATCGTATGTTACATGTTTAATAGCAGCACCCTTAAAAAAGAATCACCTCCAGTTCACAAACTCAGTGCTGGTAAAGAAAAGATTTTGCATACATTAATTTTCATTTCGGAGATAGGAATCAATTTTGTCTTTAAAATCACTGTTTTATTTTATTTTCACAGGTGTCTACACTGTATCAGACCCATCGATGGTTTAAGAAAGTTTCTGTAGTAGCCTTCAGGTATCGCACCCCTTTAGTCCTTTCCCTTCAAAGCCATGTATACAAACGGAACGTTGGGTCTTATCGTTCATGCTTTATACCTTTTAACCTGTCAACGTTTTTCCTCTCCAAGGTCTACCTTGCCCATTTTTTGTTGCCCTCTTGACTCAAACAAACAAACAAACAAACAAACAAACGAACGGCAGCTTTCAAACCTGATCATTGCGAAGCATGTGAGTTTGTTTGTTGTCTGATGACACAAGGATATTTTTTGCCTTGCCTACCCAACCCTCATCCGTCCTGTTGCATAGGCCAACTAATGATAGTCATTGAAGCTCGAAAGTCAAACTTAATATTCTTTAAGAAAGAAAAAATTCGTGGTAATTTACAGGAGACTGTAAAAGAGACTGAGAAGGTAAACCTCTTTCCCATGTGTAAATTGTTACAGGAAAAAGTCCTGGGAACGAGGTTGTGAGATCGTGTGTACTTTAGTGACATCAGTGGCGGATTTAGGGAAGTGATCGGGGAGGCGACCATTCCCTCCCCCACTCTATTTTTAGACCAAGTCGAGGCCCGTCGGCCCGAGGCGCCAATATGTTTCGTTTCACGACGCAAGCAAATCGAGCGTTCGAGAGGGGAGGCGGGGTGGGGGGGCCCATTTCCCTGAAGGTCTAAATCCACCACTGGACACACAACCGAAACTAGGACGATCTAAACTCGAATGTCTATTTTTGTCAGACCCGGAAGTGTTCAAGCCGAGATTCAGTTGGAGGCAGCCAGCCCCAATATGAGTGTTGTTCTGGATGTCGTGTCCAAGATGAATCATCTGGGAAACTTTTCGGTGGATCGGAATGAAACAAAGATAAAAAGCGAGGAAGGTATGACTTATATTCTGCCACAATCGTGTGTCACCCGTTAAGTCCTTATTGAACTTTACCGAAATTAAATCCCTCGGGTATACCCTCCTCCCGTACCCCGCCCCCCCCCCCCCAAAACTCGAGGTTTCACTTATTACATTGCCCTTGTAGTTTTCCGTTTCGAGCAAAAGCCCGTTTTCCTCGGATATGTCTAAAGCAGAAAACTTTTTTCCCAAGGTCGGTGTTTTTTCTAGTCGATTACGCTTTTTGTCATCGGTTCGTGTTGTGTTAATTTTTTTAGACAATACACTTACCTGCGCATTGTACTTCTTCTCCTGAATGTCTACGTGCGTGCTAACGTCCCCTCAGGTTTAAATGTTGATGGAACCCTCGAGATAGACTAGCATCCTATTCAAAGAGGGATGAAGTGGTGGGGAGGAGAGGGGCGTAGGAGTCATGCTCATAGTCACTTCATGCTGGGTATCCTGTGATGGACTTGAATTTCACGCGGGGAGAAGAAGTAATAGAGAGATTTAGCATCGCGTTTACGTGAAACGGCAAACTTCACCTTGCCGTTTCACGTTTCACGTAAAATAGCGTGAATCTTTTGACTTTAGCTTTAATTTTGGGAGTTTAGATGAAGCTGTTTTGCGACTCACTGTGATGAGTTCATGAAGAAAAGTGCGGTAAGGAGTGAGTTATGAAGGATTTTTAAACATGAAACTTAATTTGCCCTAGTATGACTTGCCGGAAAAATTATTGGTTACTTGTTTTCAACAATTAACTACTTATATGTATAAGAAAAAAGGAAAAAAATGCTTACGTAGTTCTCACGTAGACGGCAAACGCAAAATAGCCTGTTTTTACGTAGAAACGGCAACCGGCAAACGCGAAAAATGGCGGGAAAATCGTGTTCACGTGGTCATTTTTGCCGTTCGCGTTTCACCTCTACGTGATGCTAAATCCCTCTAATACTCCAAATTGCTAGAAACTGGAGATGCCTGGCCTGTTGACTTATGTGAACGTTTTTTCTCTGTAGCAATACAAAGTGTAACACTGAATGCGTCCAGCTTGACGTTGAACGTGCGGGACAAAATAGTGATCAGCTGCGCTGTAATTGGTGGGCCTGACGACCTGAGTATCACGTGGTTAAGGGCAGGAAACGTGATTGGCTTAACTAAACGCACTAAAGTGGAGACCAGTTTCCGTCGTTCCCTTTTGACAATCAGGAATGTAATGTCACAAGATGAGGGAAATTACAGCTGCAATGCAAGGTGGGATTTTAATGTATTGTTTTCTTTTTTGCGGAAACGTGTTCCTAAAGGTTGCCCAGCATTCGTTCAACAAACGTTGAACAGATGTTGGGCAAATGTTGGTTGAACGGAGTGTCCAAACGGTTTCAACGCCATTCAGCATTTTCAAGAACAAAGAAAATGTCGAATAGATGTTAAATGAAAGTTTAAACCAATTTAAATTTGATTAAACACACTTTCAACGAGCTTTCAACATTTTTTTGCGCTTTCAACAATTTTGAACGACCTGTTCAAACGTCCCCGACATTTGGTTCAACAACTGTGTTGAACGCATGTTGAAGCAAATGTTGAAACCGTGTAAACGGGCCTTAAAGTTATTTAAGGAGCGTTAGGAAAATCTTAATTTCATTTCCGACCGACACATGCAGAAAATGTCGAAGGAAAAGTACTGGGATGAGTTAATCTCGTACCCAGATCTCCCATCGTTTGACATCCCGAACCGACTGAGATCTGGGTACGAGATTAGGGATGAGTGTGTTAGAATAAAAACAAAACAAGGAAAAAATAAACCAAACAATTCGGGAATTAACGAAAGAGCCGATATTGATAACCAAATGTTTTACCAAACTGCAGCCTTGGAAATGACGATTCGAACGCGCAGATTCCTGAATCTCAAAGTAACCGTGTCGTTATAATTACTTGTACGAATATTAACATTGGAATACCTCCGTTTTTGTTTCGTTTTTCTTTTTACATTTTAGCAAAGGGATTCAAATCAGATCATCAACTGTTGTGATTGAAGTAACTCCTATAATTGTAATTCGACCACGATCCGTCTCCAGGCGCGTTGGTAAGTAAAATAAAACAAACACGTTAACAGTTAAAGCTACAGGCTTGTGGGGCTGTGTAGAACATAAAATCCAAAATAACAAAACAATAATATTAAGAATACAGTAATCTAGATAATAATAAAAGTATATCTCCTGGCGTTTCCCCCTGTGCCCTTATTTGTTTTTATTGGCCTAGCTCCCACGAGTCTCCCATAGCCCAGTGGTACATGAGTACAGCTGTGTGCAGCATCTGAATTGATAATCGGAAGGTCATAGGTTCGATTCCTGTTGGGTGAGCTCGGAGGGGTGCCTACATCGTTTGCAACGTCTTACATGGTTGGTCGAGAGGACAAAAGAACGAACAACAGAAAAATGCTCCCAACCCTAAAAAAACAAAAACAACAAAAAAACGATGCAACAGGTTATCAGGGTCCAGTGAAAATTGAGCTTAAGGACTGTGCCTACTAATAAAGAAGTATTTTGTGTGGTTTATGACTATGCTGGGAAAGCGGATATTAGCAACGGCTATTGAAATCCACAAAGAAAATTGGAGGTAACCACGCATTTTTTAGAGATAATTAAGCAACAATTATTCTAAAAGACAGAAAAATACAAAGCAATGTATGGCTTTTTTTTTCCAAATTGAAGCTTTATCATCTCTGAAAAATGCACGGTTACCCCAAATTTTCTTTTTGGATACCAAGAGCACTTGCTAAGTTCTACTTTCTCAACATAGTTTTAAACCGCGCAGAAATATCCTTATATTAGTAGGCACAACCCATAGGAAACCCGAGTATCTCCAGATGCGCAGAAAGTATGCGCAGTAACAAAAGTTGTCCTACTGAGCCCAGATTTTTCTTTCCGAGTATACCTATGTCACTGACTGAAAAGATACACCATTCTTTTTGATTTTGTTTATTTGTTTGTTTCTTTGTTTGTTTTTGGTCGAATCACACCTGAAAGTTAGATTACCCGTAATCGTTATTTTAACATTTCATTGCAGACGTTTCCGCTGAGCGTTTTGAGTCTAATGTTTTTGTTTTAAGGGTTAAGGCCAAGTAATACGGGCAACATTTTCTTCCAACTTGTCGCGCAACAAATATTGCGTTGCAAGTTGCGATTGTTTCACCTCTGCAAGCAACAAATTTTCACGTTGCAGAAAGTAGACTTCGTTTCTACTTTCTGCAACATGAGCATTTTGCTCGTATTATGTGATTTACGTGTAAAAGCAATGACATGTAGACTTCTTGTTATAACAGTTTATTAATCAGAGATGAAATTTCTTCAGTTACTCAGTTTTACTCCGAGGGTCTGACTTGTAAAACTGAGAAGCATTGTTGATTTTAGACGTTATCGCAAACCTTGCAGCTCCACGTGGTTGGGTGGGGTACTTTACGTGGGCCGTTTAACTTTGACCGCCGAGTTGGTTGAGTACCGGACTACCGTGCGGGAGGTCGTGGGTTCAAACCCCGGCCGGACCAACACTCAGGGTCTTTAAATAATTGAGGAGAAAGTGCTGCCTTTGTAATGACATCTGCAAATGGTTAGACTTTCTAGTCTTCTCGGATAAGGACGATAAACCGTAGGCCCCGTCTCACAACACTTCAATGTCCATAACCCTGTGGGACGTTAAAGAATCCACACACTAATCGCAAAGAGTAGGGCATGGAGTTCCCGGTATGCTGGTCTGGTCTTTGTGCTATTTCATGATTAGAAGTATTGTAAACCGCATTTGAATATATGCATATAGAAAATGCGGTATATAAATAACATTACCATTACCATTACCATTAACTTTGGAGGGGGAAGGGGGTGGGGTCTGATGTCTAACATACCTTTGTCATAACTAGTGGCTGATAAATTGTACTTTTATTCTTTAATTTTCATGAATATTAGCCCTGCTGTCCCCGTTAGATAGTGCAAAATTCAATAGACTTTAGGTTAATAAGGATAATTAACGTAAAGTATAAGAATAAAAAATTCAGCTGCCATTTATGAAAAAGGTTTGTTTAGCCTAATGGGACTTTTTTAAATACATCTAAAACTCTATGCTTACCTCTTTCGCACCTTGAGCTCCCTGTAATTGGTATGCCTACTTCCCTTGAGGTCTCCCTTCTTTTCCATTCTCAGGGAAGGAAATGTATTCAGAAGAGCCACACTTGTTCCATGTTTTTCTTTGAGTTGTGATTGATTAATTGTGTTAATGTCATTTGTCGTAATAGGCCAGTTACGACACTGACTTTGCTGTTGGTTTTAAGACAAGACCATGAGAAAACCACTGTTCTCTGTTTCAGGCGACCAAGCAACGTTTGACTGCAACGTGATTGGCCACCACAGGCGAAGAGCTAGCGTGTCTATTGTAGAGGTGACAAACAAAAATAACAAAGTTCGTCACCAGGACTCGAGCTTTACAGCGGCTGATCTGGCGATTCCCCAGGGAGGGAAGAGTCACACCAGGAAATTTGTGTGCGAGTTGTGGTTAGGACAGAAACTTTTGTCCAGAAGTAAAGTAGCAGAGCTGATCATTATTCCCTCAGGTAAGCTGGAAAATCACGGGCAAAGATTTTACCACCATTTTCATTAATTCTGTAAAGGTTGCAAACATATAAACATGTAATCCCGTTCAAGCCTGAATGCTTTTCATGCTTTCTTTTTGCAACTGCCAGGATCTTTCTTCTATTTGATCTTTCATCCGCAGTTCAAAAGATATGTTTAACATATTCATATTCATTTATTCATCCTTCACGGGTATATTACGAACTCACAATATGGCCAGCTCCCAGTTGGCTTAATAGCTCAGTTGGTAGAGCACTGCACCGGCATCGTAGAGGTCATGGATTCGAATCCCGTTCAAGCCTGAATTTTTTTTCAGGCTTTCTTTTCGCAAATGCTTTTAAAAGTTGCGTAAATAACTGCGAGGATCTTTCTTCTTTTTAAAATGTATAAAGCTTAAAGTCAGAAAACTGCTTAAGACCTCAATTGTTTTTCGCAAAAAATTGACTTCTGTAATGTTCACAGTATGTTAACTTAAGATGAATAAAAAATATTTGTTAGGAAGAGCTGTTGCTCTCCTGGAAATCTTGGGATCGTGTTTTCAGACTTTTATAAACAATCTGTCAAATAGACGAAGTTGAAGCCCGCGGAAACATTTAAAACACATTTTAAAAGCATTAAACCATGGTATTTTGGGTGATTCTCTACTTCTTTCATTTATTCCTTTTGTTTTTTCTTCAGTTTTAAGCGGTTATTGCGAGGTTTTATTCTAATCTACCACCAGTTTGCTTGTGATAAAATAGCCTAAAATTTCGTAGCCTTTAAAATTTGAGATTGCATTTTCTTGGTAATACACCATGTGCCTCCCCTTTTGTCGTGTGTTAGCTTTCCCAAAATGTCCGCTAGAGCTTCAGGAGGGAGTGTCCTGGGAAGCCACTGCACAAGGTGCGACAGATGTACAACCGTGTCCGAAAGGAGCCAGGGGTAAGTCGCAAATAGCATGCTCGTGAGGATCGCGTACTGGTCACACTTGAAGTGAACCCTTTCAGTCCTTAGTTGACTTTAAGTGTGAACAGTCGAACTGCATTCAGCTAGTATAACCCGACCAAATGAATCTCTCGGAATTTTTATGATTTTTAGGATGTCTATAAAGAAGAAAAACGATGCGAACAATTAATGAATTTGGAGAAAATTGAGAAAGATTTAGATGTTAATAAAAACTTTAAAAACTGCAAAAGCCGTGAACGAAGATCCTGCTTGCTTGTACGTTGGATCTCACAGGATCTCAATCAGCCAAACTTGAAAAATAGACGATGAGAAGTCCAAAGACTACTGCAAAGCTGACACAACGTAATATATTTTGAAAAAATATTTCGGCTGGCCAAACCAGCCTTCTTTAGGTTTAGATGTTTAGATGTAACATCTAAACCTGAAGAAGGCTGGTTTGGCCAGCCGAAATATTGTTTCAAAATATATTACGTTGTGTCAGCTTTGCAGTAGTCTTTGGACTTCTCATCGTTTAGATTTCAATGTCGTTAAGGTCAATAATCAATGGATGGACGCCAAAAAGTATTTTTCCCTGTCTCTCAATTATTTCTAAAATCACATCCTATTTCATAAAAATTCAACTGTAACCTCCTTAATAGATTAAATATAAACGTTAACTAATCTTTCAGTGACGAAAGGGATTACTTCGTGTCTGAATCTAGTTTTCTATAATAAACAGAAGTCTTTTCATGGTAACCAACCATCTTCTTTCGGTTTTCGTCTCAACTTCTAATTCTTTCAAACAATCACGATTACATTACAGTCAACTCTCGCCTTGCGGACACCTCGCTGTTACGGATAATACGGACAGCAGCTAAATCCCTGGCAAAACTAAATTACAGACGTTTGACTGAAATAAATTCCCACCATTACCGACTCTCGCTATTTTTTAGAGTCCGTAATAAAAGGAAGGAAACTAACTCGCGGTCCCGAGGGTGTCCGCAATAAAGGGAGTTTACTGTATTTAGTTGGTTCGAGGCCAGGTTGGTCTCTTCATTGCTGTGTTGTCTCCTTAGGCAAGAAACTTTGCTCCACATTGTCTCTCTTCTCCCAGGTGTATAAATGGGTACCGGCGACATACGGCTGGGGGTAACCCTGCGATGGACTAGCATTCCATCCAGGGGGGAGTAGTAGCAATACTCCTAGTTGCTTCATGCTACAGAAACTGGGCTAAGCTCCATCCGTGTGGGCCACCTAGGCTCTTGTGCGACTTTACCTTTTACTGTATTTAGACACTGTATTTTCCGATTTTCCGGCCCAGGGAATACTCCCTATAGTAGACTATTATTCAAAGAAGTTCTGCACGAAAGGGGTAGCTTTTACAGGCTGGAGGTATATAAAGGGGGAAGGAACTTAACGGGCTAAATTATCGAAAAGGATAGAGAAAACTGTCATTTGGGTAATGAAAAGGGCTTTATAAAATATCTTGAAAAGACCATCTGGAAAGATTGATGCAATGTTTCTACTGTAGGTATACGAAAAGGGTACCATTTTCTTTGGAAGGTATATGAAACGGTTACATTTTCTGTCAAAAATGATATATACCGGTATATAAAAGGGTGACCCGTATAAAACGTTGTTGAGTACCCCTTCCCCTCCCCAGGGGTGTTCCATCCATACATACGGGAGTTCGTTTTTGAAAACTACTCAGAAAACTCTTCTTCGTCCACGATATAAGAGCTGTATTGTTGAATTTCTCCAATTTTGTTGAGTTTTCTACTGTTCACGTGGGGGCGAAGCCGTAGCCGCATTAAGTCGTCTAAAGAATCATCGCTTTCAAATAAAAAAACGGTTACTTAAAGCAGCCGCGCCGAAAGGGGCCTTAATTGTGTTTGCACTTGCTTGAGAAATGGGAACACGTATGTGCAAATGGGAGCAAAGTTTTACAATTTCGTACCTATAAATGTCTTTTTAGGAACCGCATCACGCGAATGTTCTGCAGATGCGACATGGCTGAACCCCAGCTTCATCGATTGCAGCTCGACTGAATTTGTCCGGCTAGAAAATGAGGTCAGTGAAATTTTTAATCAGGAGTCAAGGACGGTGCCTACTTTTGTTACTGCGCATACGTCCTGCGCATTTCGAGATGCTCAGTTTTCCTATGGGTGGTGCCTACTAACACAGGGATACTTTTGCGCGGTTTAAAACTATGCGGAGAAAGCAGAACTTAGCGAGCGCTTTTGGTATCCACCAAAAAAATTGGGGGGTAGCCATGCATTTTTCAGAGATGATAAAGCTTCAATGTGGAGAAAAAAAACACCATACATTGCTTTGTATTTTACTGCGTTTTAGAACAAGTGTTGCTTATCTCTAAAAAAAGCGTGGTTACCCCCAATTTTCGTTTTGGATTCCAATAGCCCTTGTTAACATCTACGTTGCCGGCATAGTTATAAAACGCACAAAAATACTTCTTCATTGGTAGGCACCGTCCTTAAGGTCGTTCAAAATCCATGATTTCAAATAAGCCCCCTCCTTCTTCCCACTTCCTATTTACCCCACCTCCACCCCTCCACCACTTGGGAATTAACCCTAACAGCGACCATGCATAATCTAATTTCTCCGTAAAATATCAATGCTTGATCAAACATTCAGACCACGAGAGCAAAGGAAATTATCAGTAAACATAAGATGTCTTGATTTTGAAATCATTTCTCCCAAATAATACCATGAGATAAATATGGAGAACAGCGAGGAGAATATACATGTTGAAAAGGGTTAATACAGCTTTTCATGTTTTTCTTGGTAGGCTGAAGCAATTACGGACGGTTTTCAATCAGACTTGAACGCTCAAGAAGTCTTGTCACAATTGGCGAACGTCTCACAGCCAGTAACAAACACTTCCACAAGGCCGACAGAGATCTATGGAGGAGACCTTGTCATAGCAGTGAATATACTTGTTACTTTGGCTGATTATAACAGTAACCAAGGCAACCTGAGTTCAGCGGACGATGTCGACAATTACGCACAAGTAGCTAGTAATCTACTGGACTCATCAAATAGCAGAACATGGCAAAATCTCGACGAAGTGAGTAGATAAGATGATTTTTCTTTACAGGGTGTCCGTTTTTTAATGCTAACTGATGCCAGATCATCAAGAAGAAGCATTTTTGTTGTTTGTTTGGTTTGGAAACAAGATCCATCTTAGCCTGTTCCAGGCTCCTACAGAGATGCGCGAAGGAGAGTGCGAGGGGACGAAGACGAGGGGGGAATCCTCGCACTCTCCTTAGCGCATCTCTCTAGGAGCCTGGAACAGGCTAGATCCATCTCAGTTCAGAACCCATGCTCCGCCTGACCAGCGGGGGTACTTTGGAAACTGCGGATAAAATACGAAAGTGCAAATTCAAAATATCTGTTTTAGCCCCAAAACTGTGGCCGATTTGTGGAGTATTTTAATGTAGTGCTGTCTTGAGGGCTAATTTATCCCTTCTAAATTAGGGCCAAAATGGCCTAATTGCAAGGGCTGAATGCAATCAGCCGTAGAATGGGCCTAAATAATTTGATAGGGCCATTTTGTGTAGATTGCGACCAAAATGAATAGAGCTAAATTAGCACTTTGGGTCTCAAACAGATCTTTTGAATTTACGGTGTGACCATTCAAATGAAATCTACTGAGCAGTACTTTCCTGTGGTGCTGTTTATTATGTTGTACAAGGTGGTTCTACCTTTTGAATATGTGGTTGAAATCCTAAGGTGTGACCATTCAAATGAAAGCTACTGAGCAGTACTTTCCTGTGGTGCCGTTTGGTATGCTGTACAAGGTGGTTCTAACTTTTGAGTCTGTGGTTGAAATCCTAAGGTGTGACCATTCAAATGAAAGCTACTGAGCAGTACTTTCCTGTGGTGCCGTTTGGTATGCTGTACAAGGTGGTTCTAACTTTTGAGTCTATGGATGAAATCCTAAAGTGTGACCATTCAAATGAAATCTACTGAGCAGTACTTTCCTGTGGTGCTGTTTATTATGTTGTACAAGATGGTTCTACCTTTTGAATCTGTGGTTGAAATCCTAAGGTGTGACCATTCAAATGAAAGCCACTAAGCAGTACTTTCCTGTGGTGCTGTTTATTATACTGTACAAGGTGGTTCTAACTTTTGAGTCTGTGGCTGAAATCCCTAAGTGTGACCATTCAAATGAAAGCTACTGAGCAGTACTTTCCCGTGGTGCTGTTTATTATACTGTACAAGGTGGTTCTAACTTTTGAGTCTGTGGTTGAAATCCTAAAGTGTGACCATTCAAATGAAAGCTACTGAGCAGCACTTTCCTGTGGTGCTGTTTATTATACTGTACAAGGTACTTCTACCTTTTGAGTTTGTGGTTGAAATCCTAAAGTGTGACCATTTAAATGAAATCTACTGAGCAGTACTTTCCTGTGGTGCTGTTTATTATACTGTACAAGGTGGTTCTAACTTTTGAGTCTGTGGCTGAAATCCCTAAGTGTGACCATTCAAATGAAAGCTACTGAGCAGTACTTTCCTGTGGTGATGTCTATTATGCTGTACAAGGTGGTTCTAACTTTTCAGTCTGTGAATGAAATTCATAGGTATGACCATTCAAATGAAAGCTTCTGAGTGGTTCTTTCCTGTGGTGCTGTTTATTATGTTGTACACGGCAGTTTTAACTTTCGCGTTTGTGGGTGAAATCCTTAAGTGTGACCATTCAAATGAAAGCTACTGAGCAGTACTTTCCTGTGGTGATGTCTATTATGCTGTACAAGGTGATTCTAACTTTTCAGTCTGTGAATGAAATTCGTAGGTATGACCATTCAAATGAAGGCTACTGAGCGGTACTTTCCTGTGGTGTTTTTGTTTTCCTGATCCATGTTCAATTTACCAAGTTGTACAGGGTGGTTTACGTTTTGAGTGTTTGAATGAGATCCTAAATTGTGACCAGTCCGAATAAAATGAACCAGATAATTCTTTTATTTGAAGGTGTTTTGCTTACCTTATTGTAGAAAGTGGTTTCTAGCTTCTAGCTCTTAAGTCTGTGGATGAAATACTGATTCGACTATTCAAATTTCGTACATTACTTTCTGTTACGTTTTTGCAAATCGAAATTAACGTGAAATTGCATGGTTCATTTTCAGGAGGCTCAAGACAGGAGTCGGATCTTAATGAAAGCAATTGATGATTATGGGCTGGGAGTTGCTGCGACATTCACTGGATCGACGAAATCCACAACTATTCAAACGAAGAATCTGCTGGTAGCGATCAAACGGGTTGATCAGGACAGTCCGGTATGACCAGTTTTAACTGAACAGTTGTAGATTATGCAAGGATATACGCTGAAGTTATTTCACGCAAAGTTGGAGAGCTAAAACACAATTTTAAAATTTCGACAACATTCCGGGCTACCTCATGCGCTAAGTTTTAGGGTTCACTGCCCTTGCACTTTAGCAACTCTGCTCAAACATTGTATTAGCCGCTCCTCCGCTAAAACCTTACATTCGGCGCGAAAACATTGGCAATTACGCCGGCTAAATTTCTTCGACGTCAGTGTCCTCGTGGCTTATTTCCTTAGTAGACAATCTACAATCAAGAATAAAAGTCCAATTAAGGTTACAGTGGAACCCCGATTTTACGATCGTCAATCTAACGATATTCCCGATTTAACGATCAACATTCTGTGTCCCGGCAAAAGTTACAATAAATTGTATGAAGCAGAATCCCGATTTAACAATATTCGGTTCAACGATATTCCCGGTATAACGATGGAAATCTAGTGACCCAAGCGTAAAGTTTTTCCATTAGAACGATATAATTTAAATCACATACTGTAACACAGTGACAAACACCTAACAATACAATTAACGACATGATTTTGCTGTCCCCTTGCCATATCGTAAAATCGAGGTTCCACTGTATTTCCTTAAACACGAATGAAATAATCACGTGCTTCAAATCCACCTTCCTTTGCAATGTTTATTTTTTTATTTATTTATTTATAAACTTCGCCAGAGGAGAAAAAAACAAAATGAAGAAACCTCTGACAGGAGGGAACTCACAGAACGATATGTTCCAATAACGAGACTCCTTGTATAAATGAAATCACATCATAACAATTAAGTATTGACAACTAATTAACAACCCCTTTTAACTAATAATACAGGTAATGATCTGCTTTGATGACATTTTATGCAGACACTTTTGAACGTTTGAGGTACTGCGGGATCGTACACATTTTAAGTCAAATCTAGGTAGTATGCCCTCAAATTAGTTTTAAATACATCTATAGATTTTGTATTGTCCCTCAAGAAGTCTGGAAGTGTGTTAAATGCTCTTGAGTAAAAACTGTTCTGGAACGTGACAGTCTTAGCTTTAGGTATATCTAGTAATATGTCTACAATGTTGAGCCGTTTATGTTTCCTGGTCTTCAACATTATTTTTTTATGGGGGAGAGGAAGGGGATAAAGGAGCACAACCCGTTTTAAAACGGATAGCGATGCTTTTAATACTTCATTTGAACTTTACAGCAAACGTTGTAACATTTGTTCCGAGGGCTTTGGTCCAGTATTGAACTCCCGCAGTTTATGTTTAATTGCTTAAAATTGTCTTCAATGCCTTTCAAAATTTTCCTGTTTTCCCTTTCAGTTGAGAACTGAAGGACTGAATGTCTCATACGAACAAAGTTCCATCTATTTACCACCCGATGCATTCAATGCGCAAAATTCTCGCGTCGTCACTGTGGTTTATCTGACGCTAAACGACGTGTTGCCGCTGGCCAAAAACAATGCAGCAGACGGGCCCATCTCGCCTAACACCACTGTCGTCTCTTCTACTGTCGTGCCCAGGTCTTCAGGAAATTTTGATACGCCGGTCAAGATCATACTCCAAAACAAAAGGGTATCGGTATTAATTTTGTTGCTTTTTCTTTCAACAACTGCGTTTCCGATTTTAAAGATTCGCGCAAGCTCACCAAATTGAACTTCATTCTTGTTGCTTTGTGCTCTGAGATTCCGGAAAGAGAAACGGAGAAAATATAAAGAGTGTGGATATAAAATACGTGCACTTGATGTAGATGAAATGCATATCAATTCAGAGTAGCTATTTTCGGATAAAACCGAAAAATTCGAATTTATTGAATTCGTCATAGGACTGATTTAAAGGACATTTTTTTCAGGGAGGAAGGGGTGAGGGGACGCGGCGAGGCTGTTTATTCATTTGAGCGAATTACTTTTGTTTCAAATAGGTTGGACTTAAGGACGGTGCCTACTAATACCGAAGTGTTTTTGCGCGGTTAATGACTATGCGGGAAAAGCAGGTCTTAGCAAGTGCTATTGAAATCCAAAAAGAAAAAGGGGGGTAACCACGCATTTTTTAGAGATAATTAAGCAACAGTTATTCTAAAAAGCAGTAAAATACAAAGCAATGTATGGCATTTTCTTCCAAATTTAAGCTTTATTATCTCTGAAAAATGCATGGCTACCCCCAATTTTCAATTTGGATACTAAGAGCATTTGCTAAGTTCTGCTTTCTCCGCATAGTTTTAAACCGCGCAAAAATATCCCTGTATTAGTAGGCACCACCAAGAGGAAACCCGAGTATCACAAGATGCGCAGAACGTATGCGCAGTAACAATAGTAGGCACCGTCCTTAACAAGAAAAACACTACCTGCAGATACTTTAGTATATTCGTAATGCTTAATAGAGTTGGTTGGTGAGGTAGAGGGTGCCCTTAAAGCTTTTTAATAGAGGGAGGGGGAATTTGGAATGTAATAAGTTCTTTTCTTTTCCAAGGTCGATGTCCCAGCTGATGTTACACCTGACGCTAAGTGCGTCTTCTGGCGACCTGGAGAATCCCCGATATGGCAAACCAGCGGCTGCAGGCTTGTTCCGAGTGAATCTGACGTTACTATGACAACATGCGAATGTGATCACCTGACCATATTTGCGTCACTCATGGATCCGTTTGACTCATCTGTAAGTCATTTGTATGCAGAACGCATTGAACACATTAAACAGCTTCAACCTGTTGCAAGGGCAAGTCAATTTGCAGGGCAATAAAGTGGAACATTTTCATGTTTCCTTTTCAAGGTCACACGCCTGGTTCAGTAACAACAACAACAACAACAACAACAACAACAACAATCTTTCTAGCATCTAATTAATTACAGGTCAGCAAGATGGCACAAATTCACACATAAAAAAATACACACAAAGTAATGCAATAGATATAACAACTAGGAATTACTACGATATTAGTAATTCATAAGCCCATTGACCTATTAAATGGTCGATGATACATCACGTGCTGTGACTTTATATCGATAAACCTCTTCCTCATAAGTATGCGGTGTTTTTCTCGTATGCTAATTTCCAACGTTCACAAAAACATAATTGTTATGAACTCTATAGACACACGCTTTTCCAGGAATGCTTTTGAAGCCGTTCAAATTCAAAAAACTCGCAGCACTTCACGGGTCTTGAACCACTCGGCAACCCGATAAGACACTCCTGCTCATTTTTAAAACATTACATAACCTTAAACCAAAACAACGTTCTCAGAAGTTTTGTTTTCTATCTCGAGGTCGGAGAGGCTCACAAGAAAGCGTTGGAAATCATATCAATAGTTGGCTGCACCATCTCGCTCCTCGCGGTCCTCATTACGATTGCCGTCACGCTGTTCTTCTGGCGAGTGGTGAAAAGTCCGCGAGCTAAAGTTTTGCTCAACTTGTGCGTGGCCATCGCTTTGTCTTGTATATTTGTTATATCTGAGGGATCGATGAGAGGAAACGAGGTATGGTTATATATTGTGTTTTCAAAAATAAGTTTATTAATCAGTCATTGCCATGTCTGGTGGTAACACAAGCTACATAAATAAAGCAGAACTCAGAAAAACGTTGTGCATAAAATGTACGAGGCATAATTTGCAATTTAGAGATGAATTTCTTGGCAGAGAAGCACAGCATGAAGCAGTTTCGACCCAACACGTTACTTGCGTGCAAGGAAACTTGAGGTTTCGGAGAAAAACCTCTCGGAGCAAGGACGAGAATCGACAACAAACTTAACCCACATATGACGCCGAGTCCGAAAATCAAACCCGGGCCACATTGATGGGGGCGGGGGATCCGAGTACCCGGAGAAAAACCTCTCGGAGAAAAGGACGAAAAACAACAACAAACTCTATTCACATATCATACCGAATCCGAAATCAAACCCGGGCCACATTGATGGGGGCGGGGATTCGAGTACCCGGAGAAATCCTCTCTGAGAAAACGACGAGAACCAACAACAAACTCAATCCACATATGATACCAAGTTCGGGAATCGAACCTGGGCCGCGTTGGTGGGAGGCATTCCTTCTCTCAAAGAGACAAGACAATTTTGTCCCACCGGAGAAAGCGATGTTGACATATAAGTGTTAACAAAGATTCCCTTCATGTGTTCTGATATATTCCTTTTCAGGTGGGTTGTACTGCAATTGCTGTCTTACTTCACTACTTCTTACTGGCGCTGTTTTCTTGGATGCTTTGCGAGGGTGTGTTACTTTACTTTTTACTGGTGAAAGTGTTCGGAGGCGGAGCTGAGGAAAAGGTCAAGTATTTCTACGTCTTTGGATGGGGTAGGTTTGCTTCAGATGGTGTTTAACTTTTTTCTCTGTTACTTATTAGTGTGTTTTTTTATTCGAGAGTCGAATGTTATTCACGTTAATTGTTTTGGTTGTGCTTTACTGCGCTCTGTGATTGGTTGATTAACAAAACTCGTGCCACTTTCTCAACCAATGACAGCGAAACCAAACCCAACCGAGGCTTTGACGTACGCGTTTTCCCGCGCTTGGCGACAGTTACATGTATTTCCTGCGAATTCTGTTTGGTTCATTGCGCTATTTGCGTATGTTTTGCTTGGTTAGAGTCGTTAGGTTTTAGTTTCCAGAATGTTCTACTCTTGCGATAAAGGTTTAACGCAATTTTTTGGGCGTTTTCCCCGTGGACCTAGAGACGGATTGTCTGTCTCGCCGACGACGATATAAAATCTTCTTCGTTGTCTTTGTTTAAAATGAAAATGAAACACCTTTATATCAAGAATTATTAATTTTCTGTACATCGCTCCTTTGGATAAAAATGTTGTTTTGCAATTTAATAATTATTTACTTTTACAAATTAATGATTATATTAGTCTACTGATAGGTATCTGTACTCTGTTTCTTCATATTTTTGCATGTCTCTCTATATTATTTTGTTTGTGCCCCCGACCTCAACATATATAATATTTTTTTTCTTTAAACTAGCTGCCTGGCATTTTTCACTCTAAGGTTACTTTAGGTAGCCAATACCCCTATTATTTCTGTTTTACGTAGTAAATGCTTTTTGTGAACTATGGCTTTAATAAAATTTGTTGTTGAATATAACTTCAGACAAATGATTTGCCTGATTTCATCCGTCCGTATTTCTAGAACAAATAACTCATATGGCGAAT
Organism: Pavona decussata; assembly: GCF_977016875.1. Lineage (NCBI taxonomy): Eukaryota > Metazoa > Cnidaria > Anthozoa > Scleractinia > Agariciidae > Pavona > Pavona decussata. Next base: position 451,777 of record NW_028145495.1, on the reverse strand, counting down.
TATCCCTTTATTTGAGTTGTTAATGACGCTTGTAGAGGGAGGAGTACATTCTTTTTTCTTTTTCAACTTTTTCCGGTCAACAAAGAGCTGGACCTTCAAGGGCGTATGTCAAGTTGTCATGGTCACGGCTGGTTGAAATCTGGTCCCGTGTTTAGAATAAAGCTGATCAATAGCTGTGTGCGCAAACATCCGATCGACAAAATTATTTCAAATAGCTGTTCTCAGTCATTTCTTGTCTGCAGTCTGCTTTGTTTGTTTGTTTGTTTACTTTATTTCATGATGATTGTTTTTGTCTCCCTATAGGTTTCCCTGCCATCGTTGTCGCCATCTCATTGGCTGCTACCCAAACTGATGGTTACGGTACCGAAGCCACTTGTTGGCTCGATGTTTCCAGTGGTCTGATATGGGCTTTTATTGCACCCGCAATAACCGTTATTTCGGTCAGTGAAAAAGTCTATCAAAAATACGTAAACTGCTCTAAATTTCTGGAAATGAGAAAAAAGACAAACACGAGCTTGACTTTTTTAACTTTCCAAGTTGAAACCTTTTAAGAAGATACTCAGTTAATGAACACAACATTACGTTTGAATCTCTCATAACTCAACACCCCGCAGTTGTGGTCTCAGTCACAAGCATTTCTTTTTTTAAGCTCGCGTAAATAGATATTTGAACGAATTGCCATTTTTTAGACTGCATTTAAGTATAGTCACTTACGTGAGCTTCGACTTTAATTTTCCGTACGCCAAAGGCCTCGAGTCAAAAATATGGCGCGAAAATTTTAAAACTTCCACACTCCTATTTAAACTAAGCTTTCCCCTGAAGTTACACTCGTTTCCTTGAAAACGCTGCCGTTGGTGACTTAAGTTTTGCTTTGTTGTCCAAGGTCCAGTGACTTGCAAAATCTTTCACCAAACGATGACGCCAGACAAAGTAATACTGCTCCGGTGTTGAAACGATTTTATCAACAGTAGTCACCTTTAAGATAACCATGACTCGAAAGGCAGATCGCATCACAAAGACTACTCACATGTTTCAGTGGTTTCAATTTATTTACGACTAAACACCCTGCTTCCGCCCGGACAGTCACTCGCTAGCAGTCTCTCTTTTGCGCCTTCCGCCGCCCGCGCTACTCGCGGCTTTGCCGCTCGCGAGTGCGACTCGCGCTTCGAATATCTTGCGTTCTCCCCACGGCTTCTCGAGTAAATTACACTAGAAAAATTATTGAGGGCTCCTTCTTTCAAACCACTCAGAAAGACTGTTTTCTCCACAGGTTAACATCGTTGTGTTCATCTTAGTTATTCGTCAAATGATGGGAACGAGACACGTTCAAAGTAAGACGCAAATCGAGAAAGTTAGAGCTGGGATCAAGGCCTCCGCAGTCGTTCTTCCCTTGCTTGGAATCACGTGGTTGTTTGGGCTCCTTAGCTTCAGTGGAGGTACCATCGTCTTCAAGTACATCTTCGCCATCTCTAATTCTCTCCAAGGGCTGATGATTTTTATTTTTCATTGTTTGCTAAACGTACAGGTGAGCGGTGGGCGTAACATCATTTGTGTTACTGCAAATATAAAGTACTTCTGCCGCGGTGTACTTTTAACCCTGCAGGGCCTAGTTGTTCAAAGCCCGATTAAGCTAATCCTGGGTTAACGTGAACTTTGATTCCACTTTTAAAATTACTAGTCAGTAAAGATTTTTCGAAAGGATTTTTGCCCCTCAGTTTTGACTTACACTTTTCTTTACCTTTAGCTTGCAATTAGGCTTTAAAACCACTTTTAAAACGCGAGATGAAAACCTCGATTAACTTTTAATCGTAGATTTGCATTAATGGGCTTTCGAACAACCCGGCCCTGGTTTTCACTAGGGACGCAAGCACAAGCGCAAGCATAAGAATGCTTTTTCCGTCGTGAAAACGGCCTCGACACAAGGATACGCACAGGCGCAAGCACAAGGATCAAAATTTTTCATTTTCTTATGCTTGTGCTTTTGCTTGCGCCTGTGCTTGCGTCACTAGTGAAAACCAGGCTTTAGACCTCATTCCTTTAAGCCCCAAAAGTAACCAACATCTAATTTGTTCTTACAATATCACAACTTGATCCAACGTTAAGGCCTTATGGAAAGAGCGAAGGAAACATTTGAATGTGTAATCCTTGCGTCATAATTTCTTCCGGGAATTTTCTTTCTCAGGTTTTGCCACGCTTTCTAACATTTGGATTTAATGCTATCCTTCTGTCTACAATCTGTTTTTTGAAACCCATCGAAATATGCTCCTTTTAGGCGGAGCCTCCCGTATAGCCCTCACTATTACGAATTCCAACCCTCCCCCCACGCGTCCCGAGGCCTTCTTGGTGCAAAGGTCCCCCCAAAACAGGTACTCTAGCGAAAATATGGGCAAGCTAATTAGATCACCCCATAATTCCATCAGGTTGCACATGCATCGTTTAAGATTATCACTTTACACAGGACAGAGTTTCTTCAATCGAGTGTATACATTGAAGGTTGTGTGATCTGATCATAAATAGAAAAGGGGGTTAGTTTCTAAAGAAACTGCGGTGCTGCGTCGGAGGAGAGTAGAAACAAATGTTTCGTTTATCGACAGAGTTGATAACTAAAGGGAAATTGGCCGCTGTAAAGAGATTCGAGTGGTGACGTTTCGAGTGTTTCCATCGCTTTACAGTAGCCAATTTACCTTTAGTCCTTTGTAATCATAAATAGTCTATTTTGTTATTAAACTGCATGACATACACTTCCATATTTCCTTATCTCACCAGATAAAGGACGCCATAAAACGGAGGCGGGAGAAAAGCAGTTCTGGCGTCGTGTCATCAACTCCTAAAAGCAAACCCTCCCCTAATTTAAAAGGTATGTACATGTAGTTATCTTTGTTAGCCAGGCCAGAATGTTACAGCATAGTTTTACAACGCTAAGCGTCAAGAAGACCCTTTCATGACGTGGGAGCAGGGATGTCGCAGTGGTGAGAGCACACGCCTCCCACCAATGCGGCCCGGGTTCGATTCTCGGACTCGGTATCATATGAGAGTTCATCCTTGGAAACCTAGGGGCAGTTAGTCGGATGGAAGGGATTTTCGTGGGCAAAAGTTTACTGTAAGAACGGGAGAGCCCCTGGGAAATTACTCCTGGAAAGGTACTTCCGTTTTCCCCTCTCCTCAAAAACCAACATTTCTAAAATATAATACCAATTCGATCTGGAAAATGTCCCCAATTAGTGCTCTCTGCTAAATACATGAACACTTAATTAAAGTGATTTTATTTTTCTTTTTTTTTTTATGTGGCATCAAATTGTTGTAAAAGTCGTTTAATTTTAAACAGTCGTCTATAAAATTCAACTCATGTATGACCCCATTTAGGAAATTCCAAGTTCTTCCACTCAACGTTCAAAACTGATTACTACTCCACTTTCCCTTCCGTTCATTATTTCTGAAGTTTTTACATTTAAGTTCTTATTTGCAGCGGCAAAGAAGCGGTCAAACAGAACTCAGAACGATTATGAAATGATGGGGACCCTTCCAAGCAGCGGGAACAACACCTTAACAACATTACCGAGTAACTCGGTAGCAAACAAGGACGCAATAATCAATATCCCGGATGATAAGCTACCGGAGGTGATAACACGCCTCAAGAACGCCCCAGTAGAAGTAAAGGATGATCTGCCGCCAAAAGATGACGCATATTTACCGGTGAAAGACAGTCATACTGCTGTACCCGTGACAGAAGGCTCTGAAGAGAACAGCACAGAAGGGAAAATCTCCTTAAACTCCCTTATACTGCATACCGAGGCGAGAGACCCAAATGAGCTAACAAGAGAAGGGTCTCCGCAGGGGCCCAAGAGTGATGAAGAGTTGGTTTCTCGATACAAGTTCTCGATAGACGGGGTGCCTAATCACATATACGACCAAATTTCCGAACAAGTTGACCCTTCCTTTAAAGAACTGAACAAGGAAAGCGAGGCAGCTCGTCTTACACCGAAAGAACGTTCGTGTTCTTCATCGTCTTCTGATTCCGAGGAGGAGTCTATCTTAGAATCTTTTACAGAATTTGATTCTGAAGTCAATGCAGAGGAGGTTAATTGTGTTCTCGAGGAAGCACCGCTCGAAGGAGCCCCACCGTCAAGCAGCTCAGAGGAGACAGCACCTCACGGAAGCGCAAAGGTAAATTGTCTTATATCTGCAAAATGCCTGCTTCCTGTTTTATTTTATTTATTTATTTATTTTTTTACTATATTGTGGAGCCACCATTGATCTAGTTTTCACTGTGTTGCACTGTAGACCTAAACACCTGGGCGGGGAAGGGGAGGAGGGAGGTCAAAAGAACCCCTAAAAGTGTAAAAGGTACCAGAATTCTGTTTTTTGGGCGTGGTTCGAGCAATTTTTTACCCCTAAGTTAAAGAGGTACCATATTTTTCGACTCAAATACCCTACAAGGTACCACCATACCTCTGACGGAAGTCATTTTAGATTACAGCAACCTTAGAGGTTCCAAACCACGAATTTTAACCCCTAAAAGGTGCGACGATTTTCCCCGTCACTTTTATATGGGAGCCCACCCCCGGGCCTTAAGATCGGTATTGTCCTTTTCTAATCTTTACGTTTGTGTTAATGTTAGAGACTAAGCTTTATTGAGAACTAAGAAACTCAAGTGTAAGGCCTCTATAACATTAAATCAGAGTAAGCGAGGACAGAGAACTTTGAATTTATGGTACTTAGGTGCAACGTTTTTTCATTTTCTTTTTTTCTTTTTTTAACTGGCAGAGACCAGAGCTAAGTCAAGTTGATGGTGGTGTAAAGAATGATGAAGATTTCGAGGTAAACTCAGGGGAAAATATCACTTAAGTAACACAACAACAACAACAACAACAACAACAATTTATTTGTAAAACAACAACAACAATGAATGGTTTGTCCCGCAACTAGTTACAAAACTAATCGAGGCGGGACAAGACGAATACAGGAATACTTTAGAAAAACTAAGAAAACTAACAAGAACTTACAAATACAGACTTTAATTTTAATTCGGCAATCTCGTTACGCAAGGCTTGATTTTCTTTTCGTAGCTTTTCGTTCCCGGTCATAATAGAGTCAATAGACAGAATAAATACGACAATATGAACGAATTTGTAAGAGCGCTGAAACGCACTTCCGCCCAGCTCGAGCACATGCGTACAATACTGCGTACATCACTCTGTTTGAGTGTCAAGTAGCTCGAGGACACTATCAAGATAGAATTGGTATTTGAAAATGTTCCGGCTTAAAGAGAATCGAAAACCTGGAGAAAAATCTCTTGGACCAACAAACTCAACCCACGTGATACAGAGCCCGGGAATCAAATCCAGGCTACGACGACGAAACCCCACCATCCCTTTTCATCGATATAGTCTTACAGTTTTCACTAGAGACGCTTACACAAAAGATAAAGCGCTAAAACGAAGTCAATACAAGCACTGTGAAACTGGAAATTGGTTGGTTGTCGACGAGAAAACGCTTTCCCTGTCTTTTGAAGACGTCATGAAAACCCGGTGGTAAGGAAAACCCTGGCACTAGTTTGAGATTGCGCGGTGGCAAAAGACACTCCGAGACTTTCTTCATTCTTACTTGACAAAGTTGTTGTCTCTTTTTAGACAAAAATGAAAGAAAGGCGAGTCCAGGTTGATACCCTGCAAAGAGCAGCAGAAGCATTTACGGCCGTGAAAATTAGGCGTCAAACAAGTGTAAGTTAATTCACAATTGAATTTAAGGTTGCGTTCGATTGACCGTATTCCGGGATAAGAATAAGCGGACTAGCTGTTAGATCTCTCTTTTTTTTAGTAACTTTGAGAAGACACGTTTGCAAGCTTTCGCTGATTCACGATAATTTAAGAGCCATTTTGTGCTTCAGTAACTCCTAAAACCTCTTATGAGGGATTTCTTGTCATCGTTGTACGTTTTTCTATTCCGGAATAGGGTCAATCGAACACATCCTAAGTTTATTGAATGACTTTTACACAAGGCATGCCTTAAAACATAGTTTTAAATTGGTTTACAAAACATTCATGCATGCCTTCCGTAGTTTTGCACAGTGCTTTGTCTAGTTTATGCATTTTTATCTTCTGCGACAAACTTTGTTTTATTAAAAAAGAAACACTTGTTTCATCTTCAGCCAACACAGACAACTTGGGAAAAATTGCGTCAAAAGATTCACCAGAGCAGCTATACGGTGACTCGCTCGTTAGATGAACAAGACAAAATCCCCGAAAGCCAAGAAGATGACGTCGACAACGTCGAACTTGTCTAACTTAGGCAGTGTTTTCAAGACATATTCTCCGTAATTCTTTCTGGAAATGGAAAACCTATTTTTCCCAATTGCCAAGCATTGCACTGAAAAATAAGCAAACGAGGATTTGTGGAACAAATTTCAAGTTGTTTAGAGCTCAGCGTACTCGACTGGCAATATATATGTCGCATTTGCCTTCAAAAGAAAGACCTGGGACCATTGCCGACAGCAAAACAGGGAAAAGAGTAGTTCGTCTTGGTCACGAACAACAATTGAATCAACATTGTGCCAATGGCGGTTAATGCTTGCCTTGCACGACACGAGACTTCATCGTTCACCCGTTATCCCGCGACCAAGACACGAGTTTGATTGGAATAAAGTTTTCAAATTAAAACTACTGATCAGCATGAGCAGTGCTTTTTTGTATGGGACGTTTTTGTCATAGGAGCAAATATTTACGTTATTTATCAATCAGATGTCAGAGATGTGTAGTTAAGCCCACAATCATCCAACATCTATTTTTCAACAGTCGGGAATGAATCGAGTGAATTTTCATACCTCAAATTATTTTTCCTCAAATATCTTCACATTTGTCGGTGAGATATGACTTCCTCACTCAGAGAAATTTTTATAATTCACTGAAGTATGTATAATTATCCTATATATAGCTAATTAGCGCTAATTCGAACTCCACGGTAAGGAGTCCAAAGAAAAAATATTTAATTTAAATTTTGATAAACAACACTGTATTTTATAATTTAATTACATTAAACTGCAAGCTAACAAATTGGAAGAACATGTGGCCCTATTATATTTAATTTATATTGTACACTGGAACATGTGTTATCCAGCTTGAGAAGTTATTGGACAAAATTTTTCAAAAATTTAAATGACTATCAATTTAATCAGGTGGGAAATAAAAGATGTTTTTCATTTATAATGTTTCAAAAGTGTCATTGTCTGTTGAAAGTGGAAATGTGCGTCAACCAACTTCGATGAAACTTGTACAGAAGTTGGCTTTGGTGAGCTAATATTCCAAAAAGCCGAAGTAGTTTTGTTTTCTGCTTTTCAGTTCCATAGTATACGGGGGGGGGGGGGGACCACTTGAGGTAAAAGCATGCTCTTACAGGGGTAGTTTGACATTCCATAAAAATGAACGAAAACATCCTGTGTGTTTCTATAACTAATGGTCTTTCAAATCACATATGCAGATTTGGCAGGATATCTTTTGGCAGTGTGGGGCATGGTACGTGGTTTGGACAAATTTTGAAGAGGAAGCCAATATCCAAAACTATCCATTTATAGAAGTTTATATTTCTTACCTGCCTAGATAGCTCAGATTGATACTTATATCATGCACAACATTTGTCTGTTGCAAAAAGCAGCAATTTCACATCCTTTCTAGCTGTTTTTCATTTAAAATTATCCACTTTGCTTTAGAAGGTCTGAATATCTTCAAGGAACCTCTCAGTGAGCAATAATTGTGGCTATTTCTCAAGAGGCTTGCATAAAAACTGAAAGATTTCTTGAACACTTCTCATTTGCATAGCAACATCAGTTGATCTGAAAGAACAACAAATAGGGACGCTAGAAATTTCATTTTCTGAGAACCTAATTCAGCCTTTTCTGACAGAGCATCCCTCTCCTTGTTATACTTCTGTATTCAGGACTACTTTTAAAAAAGAAACCCTTAATTCAAACAACCTCCCCAGAGTCCCACCATAGCTATTTGAAATGACGTTCTCTAACCCCTGAAAGTGTCCCCTTCTTCTGTTCTCAACCGGCATGTATTGACAGTAAGATTTGTTGCTATGTAAGGCTCCTGAAAAGGAACTTTGTAATTACAATAAGAGTCTGGTCTTCATAGAAATACGTAAACAACAACAACCGAATAAATCAGTGACTACCGCAGATGCGAATTGAACCGGCAACCGGGTGAAGTTTTGTCTGGAGGAATTCTTATCTGATTTTTAATGATAATGAATTTTTCAAAGGTCTGCTACAAAGTTATGTTATGCACCCTAGGCAGTCAGATAGGATTTTTTTTTGACATTTGTGACCAGACGACTGCAAATTCTCCGTAATATAGCCCCTAAGTGATCCCAAACGCTAGTTTGGTGCATTTCATTAGTCTGTAACAGTGTTAATAAAATAAAAAACTTGTTATCATGGTACTATTAGTTTTATAATACAGTTCCAGTTCCAGTTACCGCAAATCCATGCATTTCAAATGCAAGAGTTTACTACTTAAGGAATATATGCATGAACTCACCACCCCCCTCCTCCCACGTTCAAAAAAATAAAACTAATAAAAAGAAAAGCGGAAAATAAGCAGAAAAGTTAGTCTTGATTAAAAATGAATAAGTATATATACTGGCCTCGATAAAACAGACGCACGGGCAATATCTACGTTTCGAAATTTAATAATGACTAATCCAAACCACGAAATCAACAAGATAGTGTCTTAGGAACTGAAAGCCTGATTTTTAACACTCTATTAACTTGCAAAAAAATATGTAGTTTTTTCCGGTGGTAAAAAAAGCTTATTCATCTCATTCCCTAATGATGACAAAATAAAACAGAGGTAGCGTAAGGCCTCACTTGATCCGTTTACCCGTCATACATGAAAAATTAAGAACTTCCTGTTTTGCAGTCTAACTGACATCAGTATTGCGTCAGATCGAAGCAAACGCACGTGATCGAAAAATTACTGTTCAGTCAGATTTTGTGCTGGTGAAGACGTTTTCTGCATTCAGTTCCCGGCAGTGGATATGAGTGACACATCAGCTACATCTTCCTTAACCAAACGCGGTCCTACTGCCGACAGAATGGAGGAGAATGATTTTAAAAGGCTAAAATCTGAACTCGATCCTAATGTCAGCCAGCACACCGTGACGGAGAATGGTTCGAGCATCAAGTGTATTCCGCTCGCCAGTCAACATTTGGCCCCATCTAAGTTCGAAGATTTGAAATTTCTGCAAAGGGACAAGCAAGCTAAAGAGTTGTTCAAGAAACACGCAGCAAAAAAGGCCAACACCGAGATCGCAGAGATCCCCAAAAGGAGGAAAGAAAACGGTAAAGAAGCTCCTTCAAACATAGTGGCCGCGCTGGGATCAGACGAGGAAGTTTATTCACTTTTTTCTGATTGTGGAATGTTTGCCGCCGTTTTTACAGCCTACAGTTACCACTACAAACTCCGAACCTCGCCGGATGACTGGTGGTTTTGTGTCATCAAACGAGTTGCCTGCGCAATCGACGAGAACTCGCAGAAAGAATCCGTTCGCAAGATGTTTGTGGAGCATGAAGGAAAGAAGGATATTACGGTTGAAGTGCCAGACCGCAGCATCTATACCGTCAACTACAGCTGGTTCTTCGATCAAATAACGAAGGGGATTAAAGAAAACGTCAAAGTGCCCGAGTTTGTGGATGGAATGACAGCAGATTTCAGTACTACGACGCCAGTGCAGAAGATTGTCTCGCAAGTAACACTGATGTCCTCGGTAAAGCAGTATTTTGGTTTCCACATGAGGACGATGTGTGGAATTCCAGCATTGGAGATGTTGGGAACCCAGGCAGACTGGAAGAAATTGACCTCAAAATTAAAGATACTGCGAACTCTACTGGAACCCTTAGAGAACGACATTGCCATCTCCACTGAATGGTGGGATCTGGTGCAGAAAGTGTTCCTGAAATTGGTTGAAACTTACCAGGGAAAGCCAGATCAAGAGTGGTGGAGCCATATAATGGACTATAAAAGACCAAACGGCTCCGGTACAGTGGGCAAAATCAGCGGATGGATCACCGACTTTATGGAGGGAACAAGACATCGGCGTCTTACGAGGGCTGATGATTTCACAAGTGGTCTGGTGACCGTACCACTCACCATCAAAGACCCGTCTGGTGCACAGGACACTGCTGCACTGGTGGCAGGAATGCTGGGTTTTACTGTCCACAGTACAGACACCTCTGATGAGGTGACTGTTCAGCCATTCCAAGGATGGTCTCTTATATTGGGTAAAGACTCACCATTCGTTAAAAAGCATGACTAGATTGTGAACAATTGCAGTAATAAAGAAACATTTGGTTTAATATACCAAAGCTTTGCAGAAAACTTTGATCTTTATCTTAGTTTAGCACGAAAAATTGAAAACTTTGACTCTTGAGTGTTAGAAATGTCATTCGCTTTTTCTGTTTCTTTTCATGGTACTACCCTTAACACAAAGGAAGGTTATTGAATCACGTATCAAGATATTTTAAGCTGTACTAGTTAATCTTGTAAGCAGCTAATGTTTTCCCTGTGTTCCTGGGTCGTCAGTTTTGTGGCCTTGTAAAGGCATATTTGTGTATGTTAAAACAGTTTATGCTCGGATCCTTTAGTTTAAATTTGGAGAAAGTTTTTGGAAACAGAATGTTATTTCCCAATTTTTACTGTAGCTGTTGTTGACTTTCGAAAGTACTAGCTGACCTCGATTTGTATTTTTAACCGGACATAAACGTAAACGAAAGGAATTTGTTTGTAGTGTAACGAAATTTCTAGCTGATATTTTGTCAAATTAAGAAACCGTTGGCTAAATCCGAATTTCTGAGGCGATTACGGCCTTCCAAACAGGTTTTTACCGAAAAGAATCGTTAGGTGACTTTGAAAAATTGAAGCTTTGTCAATTTCGAATTGAGCTGTATACCGTAACTCAATTAATACATATGCCTTTGTATTTTAAAAGCAATTCAAGTAGGACCTAGTGAATAACCAATAGGCATTAAAATGATTTCAAAACATTTTCTTGAAACGAATAATGTCCTTTGCATTTTTTGTGAACATCATGTGACCTAAATATCGTTTTTCAGGGAACTTACAAAGCAACAGTGACGGCAACGAGAACGAGAAAGCCACAAAACAATAGGTTAAATGGAGGAAAAAATCGCTTTGTACGCGTGTTATATGTTTTTGTGCATTGCTTTGCCGTCAGCAGCATCTTCGACTGGTTTTTTTGAAAATATCAAACCAATCCATGAGCTATAGAAAACATGGGTTTCGACTAAACAAAGATTACATTTATTAGGCGGCACGAGTTAAGGTTTCGGTAGCATTATCAAATTCTTTTTTCTTTTGGGGTCGCGATGGGCAGAGAGATAAGACTTCGGGCCACGAGTTTTTGTTCTTGGTCTAGTTTTTTTGTACTCGGCTGTTACGAGTTACGTTTTCGGTCGTGTTATCAAGTTCTTTAAATTCTCGGTCGCGTTCTTTGTTCTCGGGCCGTGAGGAGTATTTACAATATGCGACAGTGTTAACAAAATAAAAAACTTGTTATGGTACAATCAGTTCTACGCAGTTCCAGTTCCAGTTACCGCAAATCCATGCATTTCAAATGCAAGAGTTTACTACTTAAGGAATATATGCATGAACTCGCCAACCCCCCCCCCCCCCCCTCCTCCCATCTTAAAAAAATCAAACTAATAAAAAGAAAAGGGGAAAATAAGCAGAAAAGTTAGTCTTGATTAAAAATGAATAAGTATATATACTGGCTTCGATAAAACAGACGCACGGGCAATATCTACGTTTCGAAACTTGATAATGACTAATCCAAACCACGAAATCAACGAGAAAGTGTCTTAGGAACTGAAAGCCTGATTTTAACACTCTATTAACTTGTACAAAAAATATGTAGTTTTTTTCGGCGGAAATACAAGCTCATACATCTCATTCCCTAATGATGACGTGGATCGGCGAAAGTATGAAATAAAATAAAACAAAGGTAGCGTAAGGCCTCACTTGATCCGTTTACCCGTCATACATGAAAAATTTAGAGCTTCCTGTTTTGCGGTCTAACTGACATCAGTATTGCGTCAGATCGAACCAAACGCACGTGATCGAAAAATCACTGTTCAGTCAGATTTTGTGCTGGTGAAGACGTTATCTTCATTCAGTTCTCGGCAGTGGATATGAGTGACACATCAGCTACATCTTCCTTAACCAAACGCGGTCCTACTGCCGACAGAATGGAGGAGAATGATTTTAAAAGGTTAACATCTGAACTCGATCCCACTGTCAGCCCGCACACCGTGACGGAGAATGGTTCGAGCATCAAGTGCATTTCGCTCGCCAGTCACCATTTGGCCCCATCTAAGTTCGAAGAATTGAAATGTATGAAAACGGACAGGCAAGCTAAAGAGTTGTTCACGAGTCACGCAGCAAGAGAGGCCAACACTGAGATCGCAGAGATCCCAAAAAGGAGGAAGGAAAACGGTAAAGAAGCTCCTTCAAACATAGTGGCCGCGCTGGGATCAGACGAGGAAATTTATTCCGTTGTTGCAGATTGTGGAATGTTTGCCGCCGTTTTCACAGCCTATAGTTACCACTTCAAACTCCGAACGTCGCCAGATGACTGGTGGTTTAGGGTCACCAAACGAGTTGCCTGCGCCATCGACGAGAACTCGCAAAACGAATCCGTTCGCAAGATGTTTGTGGAGCATAAAGGAAAGAAGGATATTACGGTTGAAGTGCCAGATCGCAGCATCTACACCGTCAACTACAGCTGGTTCTTCGATGAAATAGCAAAGGGGATTAAAGAAAACGTCAAAGTGCCTGAGTTTGTGGATGGAATGACAGCAGATTTCAGTACCACGACGCTAGTGCAGAAGATTGTCTCGCAAGTAACACTGATGTCCTCGGTAAAGCAGTATTTTGGTTTCATGATGACGCTGTGTGGAATTCCAGCATTGGAGATGTTGGGAACCCAGGCAGACTGGAAGAAATTAACTTCCAAATTAAAGATACTACGAACTCTACTGGAACCCTTAGAGAACGACATTGGCATCTCCACTGAATGGTGGGATCTGGTGCAGAAAGTGTTCCTGAAATTGGTTGAAACCTACTAGGGGAAGCCAGATCCAGAGTGGTGGAGCCATAAAATGGACTATAAAAGACCAAACGGCTCCGGTACAGTGGGCAAAATCAGCGGATGGATCAGCGACTTTATGGAGGGAACAAGACATCGGCGTCTTACTAGCGCTGATGATTTCAGAAGTGGTCTGGTGACCGTACCACTCACCATCAAAGATCTGTCTGGTGCGCAGGACACTGCTGTACTGGTGGCAGGAATGCTGGGTTTTACTGTCCACAGGACAGACACGTCTGATGAGGTGACTGTCCAGCCATTCCAAGGATGGTCTCTTATACTGGGTGATGACTCACCATTCGTTGAAAAGCATGATTAGATTGTTAACAAATCCAGTACTAAAGGAACCTTTTGATTTAATATACCAAAGCTTTGCAGAAAACTTTGATTTTTATCTTAGTTTAGCACGAAAAAATTGAAAACTTTGACTCTTGTGTGTAAGAAATGTCATTGGTACGTACCAAGATATTTTAAACTGTATTTTAAAAATGTTTGACACTCGACTGCAGAGAAAAGCTTTCTTCAAAGCCATTAGATGTTTCATTAATTACGATTACCTTTCGACGAAAAATTAGAAACAGATTCCGATCACAACAGCCCCCATAAAATGAAAAACCGTGACGCATACTTTAAGGCCATGGTTAAATGCCACTTTAATACCGAGCGTAGCTCTTTTACAGGTCAAGTTGATCGCGGTAACCGCCTGACAGATAATGAATTTTTCCTCAATGGATTAATTCTGAGGACATGTTCCAGCACGGCATCTTCTCCAAGGTTCTTCCTGTCTTAGGATTTCCATATGATTTTACACGCCATTCAAGAAAGATGTGAATTTGTGAGCTGTTGTTAACTTTACGAAAATCCTAGCTGATGTTATTTTAGAGTTTTAACGAGAAAGTTACCTCTCCGAAAACGAAATGAGTTAGTTTCCCATTTTTGGAAATTTTAGCTGATATTCTGTCGGAGAAAACTGTAGGTTTTCTTTATAAGTTAAATCCGAACTCCCGAACAGAAAATATCCACCGAAGTAAACTGTTGGGTACTCCTGAAAGTAGTGGGTAGAGGTTAACCCTGCCACTTCCAGGAGTGATCAATATGTAATTTCTTCTTGCATTATCAATACATTGTCGACCAGCCAGGTGAAGAGAATAAAGAAAATCATCAACTTGATGATATTGTTTGATGTAACACTAAATTCTGTGAACTAACTTTAAAAGAAACGTATGGCAGGCAGTAAGGAGAATTAACATTCAGATCATGGGAGAAGGGGAACACCTAAGATTGGTTCGGATCTTACTCTTCGACAACTAAAATTACAGACGTAAACAGCGCAATGAACAAATCAAATTCGAAGCTCATACATGTAACCGGCGCCAAGCGCGGGAAAACGCGTGCGAGTAAGTCACGATTGGCTTTGGTTTCGTTGTCTTGTTTCTCATTGGTTGAGACCATCAAACAAAAATTCACGGTCGTGTGTTAACGTTCTCCACGAAACCTTGAATTTAGTCACTTCACGTTTTTTTGAAGCGTACGGCAAAGAAATGTGCGAAAATATAAAACGCATATGGAGGGCGATTGTTTTTCCCTATTAAACCTTATTTTGTGGCATTGTCATTACCGTCCCTATTTAAAACGGCTTTCGTAGACGTTACCTTGTTTTAGGGTGATGCACTATATATTATAATGAAGTCAAACGGTATTTAGCGAGCTCAAAACATCCAAACTTATGTGGGAAAAATGTCATAATTTTCAAAAGTTAAAAATTTTACGAGAATAAATCACAAAATGTGTACATTTAACACAACAACAACAACAATTTCTTTGAGGAAAAAAAAAAAACAACAACAATGAATGGCTTGTACCGCAAATATTTTATAGGTACAAAACTTATCGAGGCGGGATGGACAAGACGAATACAGGAACACTTGATAAAATGAACAAGAACTTACAAATATAGACACGCAAAAACTTAACGTGGTAACAGATTTAAAGTAATTCAGTTACATTAGTTCACAGAATAAAAGTAATAATAGTAAATGGAACAATTACTTAGTTAGTCCTACTTTTTCAATTATCATAGGGATTTCAATAAAGTTATCTTTTTCCAGGACATCAAAAAACAATTGGAAGAAAGGAGTACAATAAAGAGATTTAGAATCGCCTTTACGGCAAACGGAAAACGAGAGATTCGCGTTTATATTTTATTGAAATACTGGGTACAGATATGACAATAGTTCAAAATAATTCTGGCCTTTGATGCTTACACAAAACTACTCAGTTATACTGAGAAACTGAAAACAGAGACTGCGGCAAATGTAGGTGGTCACGTGGTCACTTATGCCGTTTTCTGTTTGCCGTAAACGTAATTTTAAATCTATTCAATGTTTCGTTTTATGTGCTTGAAAGGGTGCAATTTCAGCAAATTAAAGTTGGTATGTGAACGGGTTAAATCTCTGGGGCGAGCATTCCCGTGTGGAATTAGCTTTATTTATACTCACCCTCTCCTTCCCCGGGTGTCTACAGGAAATACTATGAGCAAGGGTGTGTTACACCATGGAAGACATTTTTATTGCGAGATTAGCTTTATTTTTTATCATCTTCGACTAATTTATTGAAAATATCAAACCAATCCATGGACTGTGGGAAACTTGGGTTTCAACTAAATAAAGATTACATTTATCTCAAATAAAGTTGAATTACTCACAACGATTAATTCTTATTATCTGTCTGCTTGACAGTGTATTGAAATTATAAGAAGAATTTGAAATAATGCGACTCACTTCTGGAAGTGTAAGGATCGGTGGGAAAGGGACACCGTTGCACAGGGTAACACTAGCTTAGCCATATCCATGGTATCAATTATTTTGCCTTCTGTTAAATGCTTACACTCTATTGAGTGACTACTTCTCAAATCCATGAAGACTAAGGAGATCAATGCAATTTATAGATTGGTCAGGGATGCACCATTACACGTGTGAAGGGGGGGGGGGGGGGGTGAGGGGGAGGACTTTCTGGAAAGGTATGTCAGTTTTTTCACAACCAGTAGGGTGCCAGATTTTTTTCCAACCTTGAAATCCTTTTTCCTACTTCTTTTGCAATGCAGGATTCTTTTTTCTTAAATTTTGGTTTTGCACGATTTTTTTTTACCTGCTTTGGACACACCCACACCCACCCCTCCCCCTCTTCACATTTCTAATGCTGCATCCGTAACGTGCTGTTAACTACAGTGTATCACTCCCATAGCCTGTGGGGATGACATAACACAGAGTGGGAGTGGGGCTTTTCAAAGGGCACAGTGCGGGAGGCGCACTATCCTCTCCATTCCTTCACTCCAAGTCAACTGTCCA
Source organism: Pavona decussata (assembly GCF_977016875.1). NCBI lineage: Eukaryota > Metazoa > Cnidaria > Anthozoa > Scleractinia > Agariciidae > Pavona > Pavona decussata. The sequence continues at coordinate 435,272 of NW_028145495.1, read as the reverse complement.
CCTACCCCTAACTTCGCGAGGTTTTGCGAGTCACGTATTTCTAGTTTATTGAAAATATCAAACAAATCCATGGGCTATAGGAAACATGGGTTTCGACTATATAAAGATTACATTTATTTTAAATAAAGTTGAATTACTCACAATGAAGTAAACTTTTGTGTTTTTTGGTCGTTTCCTCTCATTTATTTATAAATGTAATTATTCAGATCATTCGTTAAGTCTTGGTAACCTAGCGTCCTATTCGTATCTCAGGCGCGGACGCTAAGCGCACGAGCGTTTAGGAGTTAACGCTCGGTTGAGAAAAGATAACATCGGCCTAAGGGAGGTGACGTCATCAGGTTATTCTTCGGAGCAGCCACGAACCGAGATCCGATTATACCGGAAATTGACCTGCATTCACTCTCTTTCAGTAGTAATGGCGGACGACGTCGGGGAAATAAAGACTTCGAACGTTTGTTAGGATTCATTACGGTAGAATACAGAGTTCTTTCTACTTTCGTTTCTCGGCGTCTGAACACTGACCTCAAGGATTCTACGCTCGATTTGTGGAAGAAACGTGGAACTATGAAAACAGTCAAGATTTGCTCAGGTAACATCGACCTACGGGAGGTTAACATCGACCTAAAGGAGGTTAACATCGGCCTAAGGGAGGTTAACATCGACCTAAGGGAGGTACGTTTTATAGCACCACGTTTGTATCGTATGTGTTATACTGGCACAATCGTACACATTGAAAGCTTATTTGCAAGCATTAAAACTTACAATCTTGCAGGAGCTTTTCTAATCATTGACCTGAGTGTCATTTCATTTATTACCAACTCATAACATCCGCCTACAGGAGGTTATCGTCTACCTAAGGGAGGTACAGTGGCTTACAGTGTACATTTTATAACTTATGTATTATAAAAGTCAATTCAAAGGCATAGAAGCTTACTCTCTAGCAGGGAAACTTGGGATCATAAGGAGCTTTTCTATCATTGACTTGAATTTCATAAATATTTTCATTTTTACCAACTCATAACATCCGCCTATAGGTAAACATCTACCTAAGGGAGGTTATGGTATTATAATAAGGAAGGATGGACTTGACGAAAGTTTACGAATCTTAAGGGGCTTTTGCATTTCGTGTACATGCCGTTTTAGAATAAATTTATTTATAAAGAATTATTATTATTATTATTATTATTATTATTATTATTATTATTATTATTATTATTATTATTATTTGAAAAGCCTTTTAATCTCACTAGAATGAGATTAATGAGAGTTTTCTCATTTTTTTATTTACACTCATAACATGGAATATAATATATTATTATCAATATTATTTTTTGGCAACACACTGACCTATGCTGGGCCATTTATATTCATCTAATGAAACACTTTTACAGCCATAAGGTTTTGCTGTGAGAGGTGTTATGGGTTTAAATAGAAAAAATGCAGGTGCATTAAAAGAGCATAATAGCTGTTATGATGATTAAAGGCAATTGTTTTCTTGTTCTTGTTGTCGTTTTTTCTTGGTTGACCCCATCAACCTGTAATTTCCACATTAAATTTTGCTAGAAGTGACTGTTTATGACTGTTGAAATGATAGATCATTTTTAAAAATATAACCCTTTATATGTCAGAATTTATTTTAATTTGATTTGTGATCACTTACAAGAGGTTTGACTGTTTGACTGCTTACTACAGTACATTAACAATATTGGTTTTATTTTATTTCTTTTCAGAATGCAATACTTAAACTGTGCAGACCGCTGAAGAAACTGCTACTTCAAAGACACCTATGAATCATTAATTCCTCAAGACATTGTGTACAACCTCTCGTCATGTGGCAAAATTATGTAAAATTTGATATTCAAGTTTGTAGGGTTAATTGACGGAGGATCTCCCATATAATGATGGATTGGATGCAAATGGTCATAATTTTGTTCCTCTCTGGCAGAAAATTGTGTAGATTGGTATATATGTACCACTTAGAGTGCAAAGATACAAAATGACCAACATTTTAAAGTAATGTTTAATTAGAAGAAAGATTCTTAGTCCTTTCTAGAACTTAAGGACGGTGCCTACTATTGTTACTGCACGTACGTTCTGTGCATCTGGAGATACTCGGGTTTCCCATGGGTGGTGCCTACTATTACACGGATATTTTTGCGTACTTTAAAACTATGCGGAGAAAGCAGAACTTAGCAAGTGATTTTGGTATCCAAAAAGAAAATTGGGGGGAAACCATGCATTTTTCAGAGATAATAAAGCCTCAATTTGGAAAAAAGTGCCATACATTGCTTTGTATTTTGCTGCTTTTTAGAATAATTGTTGCTTGGTTATCTCTAAAAAATGCGTGGTTACCCCCAATTTCCTTTTTGGCTTCCAATACCGCTACCAAGATCTGCTTTTCCCGCATAGTGATAAACCGTGCAAAAATACTTCGCTTTTAGTAGGCACCGTCCTTAAGCAGTTGTGAAAAGAAATCCCAAAAAAATAACTGAGGGTCTTTCTTCTACTTAATCTGTCACCTGATATTGAAATGTATCTTTCAAATATCCATATTCAATTACAGTTATGGTTGCTAACCTTTATGGCTAATGAGTCAAAAAGATATGACATAAAGAGCTATTATTTTGTAAGTCAACAAATCTGTACCTCAAGTAAAGGTCAAAATGAAATTGAGCCATGCCATGAACCTTTGAGTGTGCTTTTCAAAAGATCCAAATGACCACCCCTAAATGTTTTCATTTTCATGTTTTAAGCTCATGACGTGTCATTTGTTATCAAGTAAGCTCTATGCTTCTAAATACGGGTGGAACTTTGTCATGAGTTGGAGAACAAGTCAAATTTGAACAAAAAATAAATGCCTTGTCCACCCCCCCCCCCCCCTCCCACATGGCATTTGACCATGTACCATGCCTGGGAAGAAGGGAATTAAATTTGGCTGGGGTAGAGAAATTGAACTGATTTTACACTCTACCTTTGGCATTGGAGAATTTGGACTTTTCTCTCTTTTTTTTTTCTTCTGTTTGAATACAATAATTATTGAACGACTGAGACAATATAATATATAATGCTCTTTATTCATAATGATAGTACAAGAGAGTGCATGGTAATAAGTAATAAATCGATACTGAGATGCCAAAGCCGGGGGCTTATATGGCACAATTTATACAGGAGATTAGTCAAAATGGTGCAATTACTTTACAGTTTACAAATAAATAAATAAATAAATAAATAAATAAATAAATAAATAAATAAATAAATAAATAAATAAATAAATAGATATATATTAATGTTAATAATAGTGGTGATAATAATAATAATAATAATAATAATAATAATAATAACTTAAATGAAAAAAATTAAATAAATAACAAATAAAATATTAAATTAAGCTAAGCCGTGTATATGAGAGGTCAAAAGGACATGAATTCACAATTTGATTGGAAGTAATCTCTAAGTTTTTGTCTACAATTCGAGATAGTAAGCGAATTACCTAAATCAAGAGGGTTGTCATTCCAAATTTGAGGGCCTTGTGCATGAAGTGCAAAAGCCCCTTAAAATTCATAAGCTTTCTTCAAGTCAATTCTTCCCTATTATAATACATACTTGCATGGTGCTATAAACATCATGACCTCCCTCAGGTAGATGTTTACCTCCTGTATACGTAGGTGGAATTGTTATCACTTGGTAAAAATAAGATGAAATTCAAGTCAATGATAAAAAAGCTCCTTATGATCCCAAGTTTCCCTGCTGAAGAGTAAGCTTCTATGCGTATGAATTTAGTACACAATGTCTTTTGTGGAATTAATGAGTCATAGGTGTCTTTGAAGAAGCTGTTTCTTCAACGGTCTGTGCAGTTTAAGTATTGCATTCTGAAAAGAAATAAAATAAAACCAATATTGTTAATGTACTGTAGTAAGCAATGAGAGAGTAATGTACAATCGTCTTTTAAGGTTTCTTAATTTCTTAATTTCGTCTTTTAAGGTTTCTTAATAATCATAACATTCTCTCTGACAATCAGTATGGTTTTCGCAAGCATCACTCCACTGGTAGCACTTATGCTCTTGCTTGTTTATATGACAAAATCTCTTCTGCCATTGACAATAAGGAATGCACAGTTGGTATTTTTATAGACTTGTCCAAGGCCTTTGACACCGGTGATCATAACATTTTGATTTCAAAATTAGAGCATTATGGTGTTCGTGGCACTTCACTTAGAGGGTTCGAAAGCTATCTAAGCAATAGACAACAATATGTGGAATTTAATGGTGTCAGTTCGGAGTCTTGCGAAATAAAGTGCGGGGTGCCTCAGGGTTCTATACTAAGTCCCCTACTCTTTCCACTCTATATAAATGATCTGTGTAACGTGTCAAAGGTCGTGGATTTTATTCTTTTTGCAGATGATACAAACATATTTTTCTCCCACAAAGATTTTAACTTGCTTCCTGAAATCTTGAATTCTGAAATGCTTAAATTAACTGTCGAGCAAACAAGCTGTCCATTAACTTTAAAAAATCAAATTTTATGGGTTTTAGACCACCCCAAAGGAGGAAAACACTTGATATATCTATTCAAATTGACAACAATGCAATTGAACGTGTGAAAGAGACAGTATTTTTAGGTGTTATCCTCGATGAGCATTTGTCATGGAAGCCTCACATTCTTAGTGTTTCTAGAAAAATATCAAAATCAATAGGTATTATTTATAAGTCTAGTTTTTGCCTTCCCAAAACCTCCTTACGCTCCTTGTACTATAGCCTAGTTTACCCTTACTTAATTTATTGTGTTTCTGTGTGGGGATCGACATATCAGTCTAATTTAAATCGGATTATTGCTCTGCAAAAGAAGATAATCAGAATAATATCTAAAGCTTCTTTTGATGCTCATACTGGTGTTCTTTTTAAAGAACAGGAGATTTTAAAATTCTCTGACATTTATTTATACCAAATAGGTAAATTTATGTATCTTTTTAAAAGAAGCTTACTTCCAAATTATTTTCGCGATATGTTTACTCTTGCAAGCCAGATACATTCTTATAATACATGTAGGTGCACAGATGAATTTTTCGATGTTTAATACACAGATAAGAAACGCGTACAAACTTTCGTTGCGTTGAATGGACGGTACACGGTATACGGTTTACGGTTTCAAAAACTACAAAATAAAAGGAAAATAAACCTATAAAGACGGTGTAACTACATAACGACAATAAACTGATGACTAAGACAACTTACTTCTGTGTAGTCGGTGATAAGAAACGTCAAAACGGTAGATACGCCATAAGAACAAACCTAGCTCATCAACACGCACGTTTTCCTTTGAGCACATGCTCACTGCACCTGGCCGTAAGGCCTTATGGGAAAAAAGGAACGCGCGCGCTACTCGCGCGACAGAACTGCGCTAACAATACAAGAAATTCCAACCTTTTCTATATACCTTATTGTCGAACTAATCTTCGAAAATTATTAATTTGGTTTCAAGGTCCTACGCTTTTCAACTCGCTTAGTCGTGAAATTCAAAACAGTGAAAGTATCAGTTTGTTTGGCAAAAGACTTAGAAAATTCCTTCTTTCTAAGTTAAATTGACCCTTTGTTGAGCTACACACCTTTTTCTTTTTTTTCTCTTTCTTTCTTTTTTTTTTTTCTTCTTTTGAAAAAAAATTAATTGGAATTTTCATTCAGTACCATTAACTTCTATGGTTTATCCTATAGTTCCAGGACGCCTATAGTTAATAAGCCACAGGCTTCTATATAGGCTTCCTAGCCTTTAACACATTTCATCTTGTAAATAGTTTAGTAGGAATATTGTGTTTCATCTTTAATGTATTTATGTTGTAATTTTTGGTTAATGGCAAATAAAAAATGAAGCAGTCAAACAGTCAAACCTCTTGTAAGTCAGATCACAAATTAAATTAAAATAAATTCTGACATATTTAGGGTTATATTTTTTAAAAATGATCTATCATTTCTACAGTCATAAACAGTCACTTCTAGCAAAATTTAATGTGGAAATTACAGGTTGATGGGGTCAACCAAGAAAAAAATGACAACAACAACAAGAGAACAATTGCCTTTCACTGTATTCCATGTTATGAGTGTAAATAAAAAAATGAGAAAACTCTCATTTATCTCATTCTAGTGAGATTAAAAGGCTTTTCAAATAATAATAATAATAATAATAATAATAATAATAATAATAATAATAATAATAATAATAATAATAATAATAATAATTATTGTTATTTACAAATAAATTTATTCTAAAATGGCATGTACACGAAATGCAAAAGCCCCTTAAGATTCATAAGCCTTCTACAAGTCCATCCTTCCTTATTATAATACCATAACCTCCCTTAGGTACATGTTTACCTCCTATAGGCGGATGTTATGAGTTGGTAAAAATGAAAATATTTATGAAATTCAAGTCAATGATAGAAAAGCTCCTTATGATCTCAAGTTTCCCTGCTAGAGAGTAAGCTTCTATGCCTATGAATTGACTTTTATAATACATAAGTTATAAAATGTACACTGTGAGCCACTGTACCTCCCTTAGGTAGATGTTAACCTCCTGTAGGTGGATGTTATGAGTTATTAATAAATGAAATGACACTCAGGTCAATGATTAGAAAAGCTCCTGCAAGATTGTAAGTTTTAATGCTTGCAAATAAGCTTTCAATGTGTACGATTGTGCCAGTATAACACATACGATACAAACGTGGTGCTATAAAACGTACCTCCCTTAGGTCGACGTTAACCTCCCGTAGGCCGATGTTAACCTCCCGTAGGTCGATGTTACCTGAGCGAATCTTGACTGTTTTCATAGTTCCACGTTTCTTCCACAAATCGAACGTAAAATCCTTGAGGTCAGTATTCAGACGCCGAGAAACGAAAGTAGAAAGAGCTCTGTCCTCTACCATAACGAATCCTAACAAACGTTCGAAGTCTTTATTTCCCCGACGTCGTCCGCCATTACTACTGAAAGAGAGTGAATGCAGGTCAATTTCCGGTATAATCGGATCTCGGTTCGTGGCTGCTCCGAAGAATAACCCGATGACGTCACCTCCCTTAGGCCGATGTTATCTTTTCTCAACCTTAACGCTCGGCGGTGCTTAGCGCCCGCGCCTGGGATTTGAGTAGGACGCTCGGTTGATAATATAATTAAAACTGCGTAGCGTCTTCTTCATTTGATGTTAAAGGTTTTGGTATATTGTAGGGTTATTAAGTTCGGTTGATATTCACCGACGTTTCGGCAGTGCTACCTTCTTCAGGGTGGCATGTTGAAAGTGGCATGTTAAAAGTTCGTTATTTGCCGTCATATGCAAATAATTCAAACTGTGAGCGCGTGCCAAGATGTATGCGCGCGAGATCATAAAAATTAGAGTGTTACCAAGACTTAACGAATACTTGCGGTGCAGTTCTGAATCCAACGGCAAGTTGTTAGGGCTATTCTCAAAGAAACAGGAATTGAAGCTGTTACCAGCTTAAACTCGGGCCATATTTGACCACGTGGTGCGTAAGCTTACGATCTTTTAGCAGTGATAACCTCCACCATCGCTAACTCCCCCAAATCGATAGATACAGAGATATAGTGAGGCAATAAGTAACCACTAGATAGAATTGCATTATTTGCAGTACGAATGAAATGCAGGGGAAAAAGACATTTGTTAAGTAACTACCTTGTGCTTCATACCGGGATGATTTGGAGACAAAAACCATTTATGCATTAAATATTTGTGACCCCGGGCCATGATGACGCTAAAAGATCGCTATTTCCGGTATGATCGTCGGAAGGCCACATTCAAGTGTTCTACGCTTTCTACCAAACCTTGTGGTGATCGCCGACATTGTATTAAAACGCAAACTTCTGCAAACCTTTTCCCGTCATCACTGTTCAAGTCCGGATATTTACACCCCTGGACAGAAATGATTTAAAGTAGTCGTTAAGAATTTCCGAGACTACTTCTCCTCTATGAATGCCAAAGTCTTATTTTCAGTCATTTGCGTCTTGGCCATTTGTAGTAAAATTCAGGAACATAATGTTTTCATTCAAGGGTTTTTATATTTATACTCACATTTCATTTAACACAAATATTCGTTCAACTTCAACGAAAAAAATAACCCATTCAACTTTGTGTAAGTTCCCGGACATTCCAAATTGCAATTCAAGAAAACTACCCGTCCAGTCCGTCCAGTGTTCAGTCAAAATGGCGTCGGACGAAGACAGGCTGATTGAAATATTTCGTGAATTCGTCCGGAATGAAATGGCGCTACAACGATCGGGATCGGGATCGGGATCGGGATCTGGAAGTAATGCTTCCCTATTGTCGAGGACGCGAAATCTTATTTCAAATGTGTCCAGATCAGCAAGCAGAGAAGCGGCTGCCAGTCTAGTACAAGCTTCGCTCGAAGCCGAAGTTCCAACACGCAAAGTCAAAATGTTCCGGTCTGAGAAAGGGGAATCGTTGTTTCAGCACATCGGTGATGCTTTGTCTTATCTGGTCCTCGGACCTGTCGGACTGGCCTGTACCGAGTTCAATGAATCCTTTTAACAGGATAATGTTGTCATTCACCGCATAAATTATCCGGGACGTAACTGCCGTCCTCTGATAACTGGTCGATTTCGGGTTTTTCAAGCACGTCATGGCTTTGGGATGAAATTCTTGTTTCCCGTTCTTGCTGGTTTTGCCTTTCTTGAAGCGCCATGGGTGATTCGGTGTACTTGCCGGCCTCCTTCCAGTCTGAAAAACAGAATGCTGTGCACGTGTTGGAACTTCCGCAATTTCAGAATACCCGTCCACTCGCAAGGTGCATTACTCTGAAACCCGTGGTCTGTGCTGGTCCGTGCTACCGCGCTTAACAGATGAATAAGTAATTGACTAAGTATAAAAACTGCATTGCTAAGGCGGTCCGCACCCGTAGGGGATGAATAAGTAATTGATTAACACTTAAAGAACGAGGCAAACACTAAGCAAATTAGATGACTGCGGGACTGCGGTAGCAGGTTTTAAAGTTCTAGATTTTAGTGGCCGGGTATTTTAGAATGTAGCCGAACTTCGGCTTCGAACGAAGCTTGCACTGGACAGGCAGCCGCTTCTCTGCTTGCCGATCTTGCCGCATTTGAAATAAGATTTTGTGTCCTCGACAAAAGGGAAGCATTACTTCTCGATCCCAAACCCGATCCCGACCGTTGTAGCGCCATTTCATTCCGTACGCATTCACGAACAATTTCAATCAACACTTCTTGTACGCACCCAAGAGACTGGGTCGGTGTGTCAAACGTTCACCGAATCCGGGAGGGGACGGGTAGTTTTGTTAAATGGAAATCAGTTGGAATGTCCGGGAACTTACAAAAAGTTGAATTGATATTTTTTCGTTGAAGTTGAATAAATATATGTGTTGAATGAAATTATATGGCGTTGAAGTTGAATGAATATTTGTGTCGGATGAAATTATATGGCGTTGAAGGTAAATGAATATTAATTGGTTGTTGAATAAAGTTATATGGCGTTGAAGTTGAATGAATATTAGTTGTTGAATATAAATATAAATCCTTGAATAAAAATATTATGTTCTTCAATTTTGCTACAAATGGCCAACCATATTTGCCATCCTGTATGTGACCCGTCATGTGGTGAACTTAACTCGGCGCCTCACGGCCCGAGTAAGAAGAACGCGACCGAGAACTTAACTCGTGGCCCGAAGTCTTATGCGTTATCTCTCGGACAATCGCGACACACAAAAAAAATTATAACAAAAATAAAAAAGAATGCGACCGAAAAATATCAAAACTTAACTCGTGCCGCCTTACGGCCCGAGTAATAAATAGGTAGAAACGACCAGAAAATATAAGCGACTACTTCAGTGTGAGTAATTCAACTTTATTTGAGATAAATATAACCTTTCTCAAGTCGAAACCCATGTTTCCTATACTGCCTATAACCCATGGACTGACATATCTCTCCGGCCCGAGTTACAACTTCCTGTCATATGACAATCATATGACCTGAAAACATTTCATGACTCATTCCCACGGGGAATACCCTATTGCTTTCCGAGAATCACGGGATTTTTCTAGCCAAGCGTGCGAAACCGAGAATGTCATAATTTTGTTGGTAAATTAATGTAGTCTGCAACGCATTTACCAGCTCTGGAGCTGTGTTCTCACAGGTCAGGGACAAAGTTAGCGGTAGCCGGCTCACCAAAGCAAGTTTTCACATTACAGTAAGGTTAGTTTGTTTTGTACGAGAAAATGTGCACGTTTTCCCTTGGTAACTTCTGGTTCAAACAAGAAGGCTTGTTGAGGAAAATATTCAAGAAACAAAGCTTGCCTGTGTGTATAGTAGCATTAAGGTTTAAGCTTCCAGCGTATAAGAGGCTTCATACAAGTGAGATGCTTTTGCTTTTGGCATCACATACCTTACACCTTGAATGTAGTATTTCGTTGTCAGCATTAATTACTTAAAGTGATTTTGAAACTTTTAAATTTCTCCTGTGTAATAAGCCATGTTCATCAATTCGTAGTTTATTGATTTCTTTCCGAAATCATTGAATTACAATTTGTTTTTGATTTCATAAAATGTACAAATTAACGAAATACAGGGGAAAACGACATTTGTTAAGTAGAATATCTTTTGCTTCATACCGGGATGCTTTGATTCCCGGGCTTTAATCCTTAAGTTTTCACCTTTGATTTGAAAACAGAAACCATTTGTACATTGATTATGTTTCAAAACAAACCGTGAGTCATAAAAATATCTCTGACCCGGGCCCTGATGACGCTAAACGATCGCTATTTCCGGTATCATCGTTGTGAAGGCCACATTCAAGTGTTCTACGCTTTCTACCAAATCTTGCGCTGATCGCCGACATTGTATTAAAACGCAAACTTCTGCGAACATTTTTAATCACTGTTCAAGTCCGGATATTTTCAAGTCTGGACAGACATGATTTAAAGTAGTCATTAAGAATTTCCGAGATACTTCTCTCTATGAATGCCAAAGTTTTTTTTTTAGTCATCTGTGTCTTGCATCTGCCTATGGTTGGCCATTTGTAGTAAAATTCAAGAACATAATATTTTCATTCAAGGATTTATATTTATATTCAACAACTAATATTCACTCAACTTCAACGCCATATAATTTCATTTAACAACTAAAATTCATATCAAAAAAATAATTTAATAAAAATAAAAAAGAAAGCGACCGAAAACTAGGTAAATAGGTAAAAACGACTAGAAAATGTAAGAGACTACTTCAGTGTGAGTAATTCAACTTTATTTGAGATAAATATAACCTTTCTTAAGTCAAAACCCATGTTTCCTATACTGCCTATAGCCCATGGACTGACATATCAGTTCCAGTTACAACTTCCTGTCATATGACAATCATATTACCTAAAAACAATGGAAAATGTCATGACTCATTCCCTCGGGGAATACCCTATTGCTTTCTGAGAATCACGCAATTTTTCCAGCTAAGCGTCATCACCGAGAATATCATTATTTAATTTTGGTAAATTAATGTAGTCTTCAACGCATTTACCAGCTCTGGAGCTGTGTTTTCACAGGTCGGGGACAAAGGTAGCGGTAGCCGGCTCACCAAAGCAAGTTTTCACATTACAGTAAGGTTAGTTTGTCATTGTGTACGAGAAAATGTAAACGCTTTCCCTTGGTAATACTTCTTGTTCAAACAAGAAGGCTTGTTGAGGAAAATACTAATAAAACAAAGCTTGCCTGTGTGTAGAGTAGCAGTTAGGTTTAAGCTTCCAGCGTCAGAGACTTTAAAGTTCATAGTCGAGTTGCTTTTGCTTTTGGCATCACATACCTTACACCTTGGATGTAGTATTGTCAGCATTAATTACTTAAATTGATTTTGAAACTTGCAAATTTCTCCACTGTTATAAGCCATGTTCATCAATTTGTAGTTTATTTCTTCCTTTCTGAAATCATTGAATTACAATTTGTTTTTTATTTCTTAAAATGTACAAATTAACGAGCCGTATTGTGCCATTGCGAAATCGTGCCCTTTGAAACATTTCAAATGTGGATGCCAGTTTTAACAATCTTAAGTGTTTTGATCGAATGGTTAGTTGCTTGTTAAAAGAAGAAACAATAAAAGTAACGTTGTTCGACGTTTCGATGTTTTGGGCATTGATAAAGTGAAAATTAGTGGAGTGGATCTAATTTATTGAAACACTGATGACAAAGAACCGATGCGAAGTATTATCGACAGAAATTGCGTGACTGTGCGGAAAACGGATACGATGTAAACTTTACCTCACGCTATCAGAAAAGAAATATTTTTTAGCCTTTTCCATGACAAAGGAAATTTTCAATTATAACATATTTATAAAATTCTTTGCTATCATTTGAAATAAAATACATTAAAACGAGCAATCACAGTTACTTGTGCCTTTAAAGTAATTTTGAATATTACAGTGTAAATTATATTAGAAGACAAACTGCAAAAGGTCAAAACATTTCGCTGTTTGTCTTCTAGGTCTTCTAGGAATTTAAAGGAGATGAAACAAAGTCATTGTAATAGCGTTTGATCCCTAAAAGCCATTGTAGACGGATGAACTTTTATATCGTTGAATTCCCCCTTACAAACATCGCTTACATGTAGTTACTATTTGTATCGCATCATTACGCCCGCTGTACTTAATTTAGCCCATTGATAGCGATTTTCTTATTAGCACCATATCACAACAGTATCCCATACCTCATAAATGCGACAAACTTCTCCTTCTGCACTGCCCAGCCGTTTCTCTGTCATAAATGCTCGCCAAATATAATGCGACCACTCGAATCGACTCATCAGTTAAAGATGACAAAAGCAAATCACAACAATTGCCACATATTTCTGTTTCAGGACTCGTACTATCACTTGTTATCCCTTCCGAGGAACATTAAGAAGAGGATTTTATGGAAACTTCGGTAAGCAATTTGTATTCTGGCGATATAATTCACGTCCACTAGCCTATTCTTAGAAGTCTAATAACAGATTTTATTAACCGGTCAAAAATAGAGGAAATAGCAGTAACCTGGGTACAAGCTATTACTTGGGCTCGATTTCCAGCCGCTGTTCGGGAAACGAGGAACAAAGACCGGACTCGAGATCGAGCCTAGCTATTACTCTACACGCAGTTTCTGGTGAAAATTGTTTAAAAAAAAGTACGCAAGGAGTAAAACGAGAGCAAAACGCAAACCATGCACGGGCCTGCATGGAGTAGCCAGCTTAGTAGAACTCAAGGAGTGTCGGGGAAACATGTCTTTTCGTTTTCCCACATCAAACCAACAAACACCAAAATTACCGCCAACAAAATCTCCCTAATCTGCAGTGTCACGCACGAGCGACTTGGCTACAATAACAAACAGATATTTACATCCCTTGATTTAAAATAAGTTATACTTTAAAATATCTCATTAAACGATGTGCCAGATTTCCCGGTGAACTTGCTGAAGAAATAGAAAATAACTTGATAGCAATACAACCTGGAACAATTAAAATTAACTATATTAATAGCCAATCGGAAGTAACTGTTCCCACGAAAAGCAAATATTGCATCACTATTCACCTCCACTTCGGTCAATTATTCACCCATTTTAAAATAAATACTACAATGGCAGGGAGGAAATAAGGCCCTACCCATGATGCTTAGCGTCAAAAACGCTCGCCTCAATGATGCCACGTAGGGAAATCGTTGTGGTTCGCACGTAAATTCACCGTTTTTCGTCTGGATTTATCTTGTTCATGGTAGTCGGTTTCGGTACGTTTTCCCTGATTTTTGTATTTTGTCATTTCCACTACTTATTGATGAGGAATTGAAGGAATAATTATTGTGCTGTATTATTTCTCTAGGGCTTTGTTTGTGGGCAGCATGCCGTGAAGACGCCATTGTTTGTCTATGATCGCTTCACAAAGGTGCGAAAATCGTTTTCTTCAAGAATATATGGAATACATTTGCCCATTGCATTTGAAGAGTTAAATCTTTGCTTTGAGGAACACAGAACTAAAATATTCGTATTCTAATGTACTCACGTTTTGGCTAAATTACAGAATACAGGGCCACTAATTTACATGATAATAGCATCTATTGTGTTTAATGTGTCGTTCTATTGTGTTATGTGTCGTTCTTCCACGTTTTATTGGGGCAAATATCGACTGAAAATCCCTGAAAATATGGCGCGAATGGTTACTTTCACTGTTAAATGGTGTCGCAAGGGCAAACTGCTTTCATTGCGTTATTCGCTGGACTTCGCCTTGTTGCATCATATACATACACTGTACATAAAAATATTTCTTAAACGGTCGCTTTTGTTGACTCAGATTTTATCTTTAGCGTTCGCTGGTATAATGTGTAATTAAAACAGGCATTACGCTTTAGAGCTTCAAAGGAATAACAACAGCTGATGAATAAAATCAACATAAAAATTGTTTGATTCATAGGACTTTTAGCCCGAACTGCCAGCATTCATGGCGCAGAGTCAAATCAAAGCTGAAACTGGAAATGACCTCACACCAGCTGGTGAGGAGACATTGGATTTTGATGACGGCACTTTAAGAGGTGAGAAGAAAAGTTGAATTCTTTTTATTAGAATATTTCAATATATAAAAGCGACAAAATTCGAATATCCTTTGCTAGTGTGGCTAGACTCATCCCCAATTCACTGCGTTCTGAATCTGAAAGCAAGTGCAAGAATTTATCCACGGGTAAATTTAATCAGTAAACTTTTACAATTGTATTAAGCTGCGCCGTTCGTTTCTTACACAGGTGCACTAAAAGAAACTCAAAGAAAAATATCATTCACAACAAAACGCCGTAGCGCTGCAGGCTATCTACTAATACATTATCTTCTTAATTGCTTCATTTTAGCAATAGCAGAGGTTTACAAAACTGAGGGTAATGACAGTTACAGACAGAATGATTTCAACAACGCCATCTACTTCTACACGGAAGGAATTAAAGTAAACTGCAAGGATGAGGAACTGAAAGCCCAACTATACAGCAACAGGGCAAAAGCTTATTTTTGTTTGGGTGAGAAGATTTTGTTAGCTAAAATTGGTTTATTAAAATATTAAAGGGTTCTTCAATCGAACCAGCATCAATATGCTAGCTTTCTCCTCATACTTTATTCTTTCACAGGAAACTATACTGATTCCTTGACTGATGCGAAAGTTGCCTGTTCCTTACAGCCATCTTATTTGAAAGCAATCTTCACAGGTACGAGTTACTAAAATACAAAATCTTTATGTAAACATTTATAATATCTACAGTAAAATAATGAATTCACAAACGCTAAGAATACAAAGACGGTCAATATCACTAGTTTTATTGGGACGGGGATAACTTTACAGTAACATATCACGAGTTCGCTACACCGCTAAAATGTTAGATCCGTTTGTAAAAAATATGTTTCGTAGTTTCCTAAGTAGATTAGGGAATGGTCCATCTCATTTAAAAGGCACCATTTTAAAACCAATACTGTTTACATGAATGTTTTTTTTATTTCAATTCAAGGGATTTTACATTTTACAAAGCAATTGTAAATGCAACAAATTACAAAATTACAAATGCAACCAATTTGAATGACTAAACAAAACAAATATTGTCACCAAAAACAGAAAGGTACGAGACTAAAATAAACAAATAGATCAAGCAAAAAGCCCTTGATATACATATAATAAAATAAAATCACACAAAAGGTCATACAAGATATTTGATTTCAAGTCAAGGTATTGTACGTTTTACGCTTCTTACATATTGTTAATGCAACAGATTTTGAGAGATATTTTGAAAGCGAGACCATTTCCGTACAAACACGTTTGAGTCGTTATTGTGGAATGCAATGTGCTTTTTAATTTCTATCGTTTTCATAAGTACAGGTATATACACCTGCAGCTTAGGAAGCTGGTTCCCAAGTCTGCAGGTGTATATGTTATGTCAAGCGATAAGTTTAAGTTTAATAATGTTTTGCCATGCTAGTATATGTACAATATATATATATAAAAAATGACATTACAAAAGTTATAAAAAGCGCATGACCGGAGAATAATTGGGGGAAACTAAATTCCCATACAAAGAATATTCTCCAAAAAAAATGTAAACATTCTAAAAAAAAAATTAAAAAAAAAATAATTAAAAGCGGCTAAAAACTAGCTTATTAAATTACCTACTAAAATTTATACAAATGGCCCAAAGCTAGCCTAACGAGTTACTCCTGATTTAAATGACACAAATGATCTAAAAGATGGGATTTAAAACTGCTCAATGAAGATGCATGCGTAATGTTTGTTGGAATACTATTCCAGTCTGTTATGTAGCGATTAAAAAATGAAAATTTAAAGTAATTCGTACGTGTCTTCTTAGGTCTTATCTTGAAATTATGGTTCTTACGCGTTTTCGCTAATACATTAAAATCAAAAAACATATGAGGATCTATGTCACAGTGTCCGAAAATAATCTTGTACATCTGTACTAAGCAGATAAACTTCCTTCGTAACTCAAGCGAAGGCCATTTCAAGACCCCAAGTCTCTCCTGATATTCTTTCTCTGATCCGCAAATGACTCGAGTAGCTCGCCTCTGTATCGACTCTATACTTTTGATGTGCTTCACTAAATACGGATTCCAGACCTGACATCCATATTCCAAAATTGGACGCACTAAAGTCTTATATGCTGTCGAGACTCCTTCAGGATTGTTTGAACCAAAGGTTCTCCTTATCAAACTTAGAACTTTATTAGCTTTAGCACAGATATAGTTTATATGGTAATCCCAAGATAGGGAAGACTCCAGCCAGACACCAAGGTGCTTATGGTGATCTACTGCTGATAAGGGTTTGTCAGACAAGAAGAGAAGGCCTTTAAAGTCGTCCATGAGACCGCAACAGAGAGACAAGAAGGGAGGGACGTTTTTAAAATCTTTGATCCACTCAAACATGCTCTTCCAGAATTTGTAAGTGTATTTGCAAGTCCAGAATAGATGAGCGAGGGTTTCTTTTGGTTCCTCGCAAAAGGAGCAGGAATCTGTTTGTTTGATATCTATTTTGTGCAGAAAGTCATTTGTGGCTATTTTTCTGTGAAGGAATTTAAATTGGAACGCTCTAAGCTTTGCCTCTCTTGTACACAGAAATGATAGGCGGTAGGTATTTTCCCAGTTTACTATTATATTAAGATTACAGTGTATGTCTCTCTCTTCCAACCACTTTCCCTGACTCCTTGATGATGTGCATTTCCCTTGCTATAACATACATATATTGCTAAAAAAAGAAATAACTAAATAATAATAATAATAATAATGATAATAATAATAATAATAATAATAATAATAATAATAATAATAATAATTATAATAATAATGATAATAATTAATCTTAACAAAATGGTGCGATTTGCTGTATCCATGCAATCCTTTTGATAATTCAACAATATACAACCTGTATTTTCATTTTTATCAACAGCCTTTGTTATTTTATCGGCAAGTTTAATTATCGCATGATTTGTTGAGTTTTACTATTTTATCCATATTGATGATTAGATCAGATCTTGTTTTATCAACGTAAGTTTTCGTACACAAGCTTTTCAGATATTTTCGCAAAATAAAATGGATGGACAGATAATTGCCTATAAATAGAAATAGCGCTTTCATCGTTTCGTCGTCCGTTTTATACACAGCCGTTACTAAAGCTATTTTTGGTTGATCTCGGATTTTTCCAGTTGAAAATGTTAAATTAGAAATATGGGACAATGGTATTGATATATGTGGGGCGACAAAGTTATCCATTTATCCTTGCGAACAGATTCCTGTGTTACAGGGACATTCCCTTGGTATTGTTTCCCAGAAATACAAAGGTTATCCTTAATTAAAGAAGTCCTGTGACCTTCAGCCTTAGTTTTTTTCATGACCGGTAGGGAGATTTCCTTGGTTCTTCCCTTGCTTCGTTTCTTCTTGCTAAAGTCTCGACCGTACAGCAAAGACTTGAAATGGCGGGCAATATGGATTCTGAGCATTTATTGAAAATTATTGGGTATTTTCCAGACTACCTTTCGGCATTGTCGCGTACGCTTTTATTGGACAACCTTTGTCGAAACAGCTGTAAACACCAATGAAATACCAGGTGAGCTTACGCGTGAAAACATGATACCTTCAGACGCGAAAGAAAGAAGTTATCTTTACACTTAAAAAGATCACCGTTGCTATGGTGACATAATAAATTGTACTTTTCCAATGATTTGGTATTTCATTGGTGTTTATATAATGAGCAGAACATTACGTGGCCGCTTGGAGATACGAAATTTCTCTTTTCGTCTTGAAAAATATTTCACACCAGTGAGCGCATATTTTTTAACACTCGAAGAGAAATTTCGTATCTCCTCGTGGCCATGTGATATCCTCTATAAGTTCATTAGATTATTTCGCACCGTGAGCTGGGCTTCGTCTTTGGACTTAAATTTTCGCGGTTTTCATCGGCCCGTGACCGCACCTGTGCCGCATTTTCAAAATCTTGCAAGTTTCTTTTGAAATAAAATACCTTGGAACATTAAAACATGATTTCCGAAAATAGTAAATCCAAGGGTATTTTCAGACGAAATATCAGAAATTCGACGTAGTGGTCGGTGAAGTGCGGTTCTCGATTCTTAGAAACAGCCGCTTTGTTTCTCCTGCCCTTAGTCGCCTTGCTCTTTCTCACGCTGTTGGTCACAAAAATTGACTTTGTATTTTGTTGTCTTCAACATTTCATTTTGTTTTTCTTATTAAACACCGTTGGCGATGCAACTTTCCGCCAAACAATGTACCGTTTGCATTGGTTTTCCTGTGGTGCTGCGTACGGACGGTCGGACAGAGGAAAGTGACGTCATAACCTTACGAAAATTTCTGGCATTGGCGGGTTACCAAATTTTCTTACCCACGCGGATCCGTGCGCGCGCCTTTATCACGCCGAGCTCCGCTATTAAAATGAGCGTAAAAGTTTTCATGTATCAACTACGGTGATAAAATTTATCGTGTTTTGATAATGGAAATCCACATCATTTTTTGATCAGTTGAAAAAAGGATGTATTGGTGTTGCATGATATGGTCTCAAAATGAGCACATGTTAGTCGCTTACTGACAATACTATTAAACTGGCGAGTCGGGAAAAAATAAACTTCTGGATCATTCAAATTGCATTTTAATAGTAAGGATAGATAGCCGTTTCTGTGGTAGAAAAATATAGCAAATTTGTTTCTGAGTCCTCAGTGACATGGCTTTTTAAAGGTTGCTCTATCTGCAAGAATTCAGTAGAAATATTCCCGTTGAATTTATCACAGCATTTTCCTTTTAAGGAAGGGTGCTTTCTGTCAATTTTGGTTTGTTTTTGTCCGAAAACCATCAACATCCCCGATATCCTTTTGTGTCCTCTGAACGTACCGATAGTAAATAAACACTGCTCATCGCAAAGTAACAAGGAACGATTGTTTGCGAACGTAACATTAAACAAAGGGTCCCACTCATGTAATTCTTCAATGAGCTTTTAGCCTTCTTAAATAAGCCAAGAATTATGACGAAATTAATTTTTTCTTTTTATTAGGAGCAAGTGCATGTGCTCAGCTGAATCACTTTGAGGAAGCCATCACGTGGTGTGAAAAGGGATTAGCAGTATCCTTCACTACAGATGCTTCAATGGAAAAGATTTGTCACGTTCACACTTTACGATAGTCTTTCGTTCTTGCTTTTGTGTGCGTACCTTCTTGGGCGATCTTATTACAACAAAATAAGTTATTTAGTCTTCATGATAACTCAGTCCTATTTCGTCGCTGACTTTAAATTTCCTATGAATAAAGTAAAGAAACAAAGTGAAAGAGTTATAAAAGAAAGACAGGCAAAAAAGTTTAAAGAGTTAGTTAGCTTTTTGTTACTTTTCACACACGCGTGTTATAAATCTTGACTAATGAAAGATTGACAAGAATAACAAAAAATTGGTGGAACTAAAGAGGAAGTCCGTCAATGAATACAACAAGCTGCGCGATACAAACGGAGGGGAAGATGCAGGTGAATATAATGTCTTATAAGCTATCATGGAAACACCGGACATTGATAGAGACACATTAGGATGTCAGGAAGTTTGTGAATTTATTCTAAAGACGCGTGCATCAAACTAGAAAGAGTTACGAAAATTTAGCCGGATTCCATGCAGTGCACTTTCTCTAGGCTTTATGGTGGTCTTGAATACCCTGCTAGCAAAGGTTTCTTTCTGGTAAGTCTTTTAGCATGTACGAAGTCGTTCGCGTCCCTAGTTCGCGTACTCGGTGCCGAGTACGCGAAATACTAGGGGCGCGAACGACTTCGTACATGCTAAGAGTCAGAAAGAAACTTCTGCTAGCAGAGTAGGTCTTAAAACGTACGTTTTAACTGACCAAAGCTTTTAACATTTTTGCAAGGGTGTACACGTTACCCTAACCAGAACATCAGCGGCTATTTACAAATAAAGAGTTGAAGAAGCGACACATGTACATAAACCGACCCCAGACCCCGATAGAGATAAGAAAGAAGCTTTCTGAATAGACCACTGCAGCGACTTTATCCAATGAAACTTTCGTGTGACTTAATGGCTCTAGACAGTAATCTAGCACTCCAACAAAAACAAAGAGAACGAACAAAACTCTTGCCTTTCAGTTTTGTAACGAAATATTATCCGGCAGTGCCTAACCTAAAACAAGTGCTCATGAACAACTGGAGTTTAATTAGACAGCAACCTTTACTAAGAAAAAGCATAGAAATTCACCCCGGAATGCTGTCTAAATAGAAATACAGTAAAGACGTTTGAAATTTTCCAGCGGCAACTCCAGTAGATAACATGTAAAAGGATAAACAAAACAGTGCTGCGCTTAGCTTGCACATTGCGTGGCACTAAGAAGTTAAAAAATGAAATTTACTTCAGCTGACTGGTATCATACGAAGGAGAACATTCTCCGAAGGACATACTCGTTTGAGCAAAAAATTAAAAAAATTGAAACATGCACTACGAAGTCACACAGCCTAGTCGCTCTTTTTAACGCCGAAATTCTTCCCACATACCTCCCAGACAAACACCTGTACACCAAGACGTTAGTGCATTATGAACTGTGAACACGTTTTCGCCCTCCATGCATTAGTTGGGTTGACAACGATAAGTGTGAGAAGACCACGTTGGGTCCCACGCCTTTAAAAGTTAGCAAAGCGTACCATGTCATAATAATGTGCATGTAAAACGTTTCCAAGCAATAGCAAAAATATAAACACCACCTGATAACCTGAAGTTATCGGAGAAAAGGAGCACACCCATTTTAAGTGGTTGCATTTTAATTTTGAGGATATTATCAAATACAGAAAACATGGGATGAAAAGTCGAAGGCAAAGCATACGTTGTGCTCTATACCAGTTCCCAGTTCTGTTGGCAGTGAAAGGAAGACCAGAAAAGATGTATCACGATCATGGATCGACTTCTACTGGAGCCACGTGGTGGTTCAGGAAAGTTATATGTGAAGAGAAGTTGAACCAGTTTACAATAAACAAGATGGCGCAAAACAGGTTACGGTCGTTGTTGACATTGAAAATGCTTCGTTCGCGAAGTACCATACCGCAGAACGTTCTCATCTTTTTACAGAATCGACTACTCCTTATTTGGAAAATTTCTCTCCAAAAGTAGACTTTTTACAGAAGGGCAACTTGCAGATGAGACAGACGTATTTTGTCAAATTAAAACACCAACTACAGGTGTCTTCGTCGTCATTTGACGTGAGAACGAGGCTAAATATATATATTATCATCCAAATTTTTAATTTTTTAATTTAGCTCGTCTAATGAGAAGATCGACGTTTGTCTCCGAGACGATCCTTACACGTCTGAAGCAGACAGATAGAGCGTGTTGGTCGATCAAAACTCATTTAGACGATCATACCTAAGACAGACGTCAAACTTATCATGAACTTAATCCGCCCAGTTTGGTTCGTCTCACGAAAAGTTCGACTTTTGACTTAGGCCTCAGACTAGATATTCTGACGGTGACTTTTGCTGGGCTTATACACTATAGGGATTCCCGATAATTTTATGCCAATTCATTGCAAGTTGTTTTCCTGTTCTGTTATATTTCCTTATGTTGAGATGTTAAGACGTCATGACCTTCACTAATTTCTTTTAGCCGCAAACTGTAATAAATTTATACCAATTAATCTAGCACTTCATTCCACCTCCAATATTTGGGTCGACCGGGGTTTTCTTTCGTCATACTTTTAAAGTTTACTTTCTCCAGACTATTCTGTTAAGAAAGCATTGATTACGTTTTGCTTTAGATAGGAAACCAGTGCTGAATCTTTTTAGCACCGATTGACAGATACCTTTGGTGTCCAAATTCCACCCTCAAATTTTCATTGAAGTTTTGTACATTATCACGCTTTTTAGTGACGTTTTCAGCATCTCC
The DNA here is from genome assembly GCF_977016875.1 of Pavona decussata. Lineage (NCBI taxonomy): Eukaryota > Metazoa > Cnidaria > Anthozoa > Scleractinia > Agariciidae > Pavona > Pavona decussata. Next base: position 412,840 of record NW_028145495.1, on the reverse strand, counting down.
CTTGGCTCATTCCGGTACAGTAATTAAAGGTGTCAGGCTACTGTTTACAGTGCAAAGGAAGGATTTTCGATAAAAAAAAGAAGTTCTGCAACTCGCAGCCCTTCGGGTGATTCAAACCTATTTACTTAACCATTCTTTACGAAAATCTGAAAAATATGGCATATAAAAGCAAACATTTGCAACAACATTTGCATCAAGAACAAAACGCAAAGCTCCCAAATAAAGCTTATTCTTGTAAATCTGTTTTAGACACAAGGAAAACCTCAGTTTTTACGTTTCACCTAATTTACCTGAGAAAATTTTCACTTAATCAAAAACAAAGTCACTTAAAAATCCACGTTATCTTCAAATGCGTCACTAGTTCAAATTTGATACACAAGCCTGCCAAATTTTCACGAGAAGAAGGCGTGATTGGAAAAACTATCTACAGCCTGTATGACCTCTCAAAATATCAGCGAGGTTGACCTTTCAACTTATACAATCACTAGATCATGTAACCCTTATTATTGAATGGGTCCTTATACTTTTCCGTAAATAGATCTTTCCGGGAAAGTAACTGAGCTGAGAGAGAAATGCGTTACTGGGAAGTCTCTAGACACTATAAAATCTGAACTCTCCTAACTTTTATAGGGGTATTTACAGTATAGACCACACCTTCATCTTCCAAGTTTTCATTTCCTGTACCTTAATTGTATATAGGCTCTTTGAAAAACTTTAAAACGTGTTTATAAAATAAGAATTCTCTTCTATTTACATTTTTACAGACTTCCCTACATTCTTACAAAAAACCATGATGAAACCTGATTTAGTACGCGACATGTCCAGAGAAGGTGGCGACTATGACAACCTTAAAATCGCTAATCTGAGCCTGGGCAACTTTCAAGAGGCCATAGAGTACCATGAAAAATATCTAAGAATAGCAAAAGAAGTAGGCGATAGATACGGAGAAGATTGCACCTATGGAAACCTAGGCATTGCCTATAGAGAACTGGGCAACTTCCAAAAGGCCATAGAGTACCATGAAAAGCATCTGAAAATGGCAAAAGAAGCAGGCGATAGATCCGGAGAAGGTAAGGCCTATGGTAGCCTTGGCAGCGATTATCAGAGCCTGGGCAACTTCCAAAAGGCCATAGAGTACCATGTAAAGCATCTGAAAATAGCAAAAGAAGTAGGTGATAGATCTGGAGAAGGTAGGGCCTATGGCAGCCTCGGCAACGCTTATAAGAGCCTTGGCAACTTCCAAAAGGCCATAGAGTACCACGAAAAGCATCTGAAAATAGCAAAAGAAGTAGGCGATAGATCCGGAGAAGGTGGGGCCTATGGAAACCTTGGCAACGCTTATCAGAGCCTAAGCAACTTCCAAAAGGCCATAGAGTACCTTGAAAGGTATCTGAAAATAGCAAAAGAAGGAGGTGATAGATCCGGAGAAGGTTGGGCCTATGGCAACCTAGGAAACGCTCATCACAACCTGTGCAACTTCCAAAAGGCCATAGAGTACCATGGAAAGCATCTGAAAATAGCAAAACAAGAAGGCGATAGATCCGGAGAAGGTGGGGCCTATGGCAACCTTGGCAACGATTATCAGAGGCTGGGCAACGTCCAAAAGGCCATAGGGTACCATGTAAAGCATCTGAAAATAGCAAAAGAAGTAGGCGATAGATCCGGAGAAGGTTGCGCCTATGGCGGCCTCGGCAACGCTTATCACAGGCTTGGCAACTTCCAAAAGGCCGTAGAGTACCATGAAAAGGATCTGAAAATAGCAAAAGAAGGAGGTGATAGATCCGGAGAAAGTCACGCCTATGGCAACCTTGGAAACGCTCATCAAAGACTGTGCAACTTTCAAAAGGCCATAGAGTACCATGGAAAGCATCTGAAAATAGCAAAACAAGTAGGCGATAGATCTGGAGAAGGTAAGGCCTATGCCAACCTTGGCAACGATTGTCAGAGGCTGGGCAACTTCCAAAAGGCCATAGAGTACCATGTAAAGCATCTGAAAATAGCAAAAGAAGTAGGCGATAGATCCGGAGAAGGTTGCGCCTATGGCAACCTCGGCAACGCTTATAGGAGCCTTGGCAACTTCCAAAAGGCCATAGAGTACCAGGAAAAGTATCTAAAATTAGCAAAAGAAGTAGGCGATAGATCCGGAGAAGGTAAGGCCTATGGCAGCCTCGGAAACGCTTATCAGAGGCTGGGCAACTTCCAAAAGGCCATAGAGTACCATGTAAAGAATCTGAAAATAGCACAAGAATTAAAGGATAGATCCGGAGAAGGTGGGGCCTATGGCAGCCTTAGCAACGATTATCAGAGCCTGGGCAACCTCCAAAAGGCCATAGAGTACCATGAAAAGCATCTGAAAATAGCAAAAGAAGTAGGCGATAGATTCGGAGAAGGTAGTGCCTATGGCAACCTTGGAAACACTTGTCAGAGGCTGGGCAACTTCCAAAAGGCCATAGAGTACCATGAAAAGGATCTGAAAATAGCAAAAGAATTAAAGGATAGATCCGGAGAAGGTGGGGCCTATGGCAACCTTGGCATCGCTTATCAGAGGCTGGGCAACTTCCAAAAGGCCATAGAGTACCATGAAAAGCATCTGAAAATAGCAAAAGAAGTTGGCGATAGATCCGGAGAAGGTGGGGCCTACTCGAACCTTGGCAACACTTATCAGAGCCTTGGTAAGTTTCAGGAAGCTTTCGAGTGTTATCAAGCTAGTGTAGGTATACTTGATATTGTCAGAGCTTCCATTACTCTTGAAGATGCCTTAAAAATAAGTTTTCAAGACCTTTATTGTGGTACTTATAGTGGTCTTTGGCAAAGCCTGTTGAAGCTGGGAAGAATTGATGAATCCTTGTGTGCTGCAGAGCAAGGTCGAGCACAGACTTTAGTTGACGCCTTAAAAAGACAGTATGGTTTGACAGAGTTCCCACCAGCGTCACTTGAACCTAAAGAAACAATTTCTTACATTTCAAGCAAGTTATCGACGAAAACGGTTTTCTTGGGGCACAGGCGCAACAAAATCACTTTCTGGGTTATCAGCAAAGGAAGCAAGGTTGAGTTTCGAGAAAAGGAATTGGACCAACAAAGAGTGTCCGATGATGCAGTCAAGGTCTTGCTAAATACCACTTTGAAGGAGATTGGGGTTGAAGTCCGCGTTAGATGTGAGAATCGTTCATTGGATGAGCTAGATAGCCGTGGTGTTGATGACAATGATGAGGAGGATGAGGGTGAACAAGGAGTGCCATCACAATGCACCATCAATGCGTTACAACCATTACATGATGCAATTCTTGGCCCCATTGCAGACTTGTGTCAAGGTAACGAATTGATCATTGTGCCCGATGGTCCCCTTTGTCTGGCTCCACTGTCGGCTCTTAGCACATCTACCCACATACGCACTGTACCGTCCTTGACCAGTTTAAGACTAATTACAGATTGCCCTGAGGACTGCGAAAGTGTGCAGGGAGCACTGCTTGTCGGAGATCCATATCTTGGGGATGTCAGAAATCGAAAGTTCAAGGAACTTCCCTATGCCAAAGACGAAGTAAAGATGATAGGAGAAATTCTAAAGATTCCACCACTTACAGGAACAGAAGCAACGAAAGACGAGGTGCTAAAACGAATACCTTTAGCCTCTTTGGTTCATATTGCAGCTCATGGAGGAGAGGAAACAGGAGAAATTGCTTTGGCGCCAAATCCTGGATGGGAAAAACATTACGAACGAAGTTCAAGATCCAAAGCAGGGGACATGGGTCCTAAAGAAGAAGACTACATCTTGAAGATGTCGGATGTCCAAGGTGTTAAGCTGCGAGCAAAACTGGTTGTGCTTAGTTGCTGTCATAGTGGCAGAGGAGAGATCAAGTCTGAGGGTGTCGTCGGAATTGCTCGGGCTTTCTTGGCCGCTGGGGCTCGTTCTGTTCTGGCTTCACTATGGGCAATTAAAGACCAGGCAACTTTGGAGTTCATGAAGTGTTTCTACCAACATCTTGGGGATGGTAAGACTGCCAGTGTAGCTCTTCACCAGGCTATGAAGTATCTACGAGAGTCAGAGAAATTCTGTGCTGTGAGGAATTGGGCTCCTTTTATACTAATTGGTGATGACATCCACTTGAATTTGGGCGCAAAGAAGGAAAGCGCTGAAATGATGCTTGAAAAATGTAAGTTTTCTCTTTTCCAAGTGTTGTGGTTGTTGTTGTTTTGTGAAAGATAGTATCTTTGTTTAATTTTTGGCTCTTAATTTATCCACCTCCGAAGAAAGAGGTTGTAACTAAAGTGTTTAAAACCAAAGTTGTAAAGTGGCCTGGTGTTTTAAAAAGAAAAAGGTTTTCCAGTAGAAAACTGAGTAAGAACATTTAGAAAATAGAATAAATGGCAACCATATCTCCAACCCAAAACAAAATTTACTACTTCAGTAGACGACAGCTTGTAAAAAGAAGTAAAAACGACGTTGAACAAATTAATAAATGAATGCATTTATAGCCAGAGGGAAAGTTTCGGTTATTGGTGTACCAGAGAGAAACGAAACGGTGCCGATTTTTTCGGTTGATTAATTTTTTTTCCCTTATACTTCCCATGTCTACAAGAATAAAATTCAGAATTGTAATTTCGAGGAATTCTTGAACAAAGCTTGAACTACCAGGGTAAACATCTGTGTCTATCACATGGCATGGGTCAATAGTGAGATTTTTTTGTTTAGTTGATGTTTTCCATTTCTTCTCGTTCACAGACGCTGAGTAATCATGTCAAGACAAAACTTTTCCAACATACATTTCCCTACATATCCCTTTCTAAAGGAACTGGAAAGCTGCAAAACGCCCTTGCCATAAGCTGTTTCTGAAATGCTTATTTGATTAAATGTTGGGAAATAAGATCGAGGAAGATCTTTTAACAAAGTTTCTTATTTTCTCTCTATACGCCTGTTAGAATGACCGTAAATCTCATTTACAAGGATACACATAGACGACGAATTGAGAACGGAAGTAAAAGGCCAGTTAGGCAATAAGTATACTAAACAAAGAAATTTAATTTCTTCAATGATTTTTCCTACGCAGCCGTTACTTTGGCCTTCAGCATAAAATCTCCCCACTAACGGCTGCTCAAGCACTTTCATACGAAACACATATCTTCCACACTTTTAACCAATTGTTGCTCTGGTTCCCGTTTTCAGAAACAGACACGTCCCAAATTCTACGCCAGGAGACTCATTTGTGGTTATTTGCCGTTAATGGCATATTATGAGACTTGGTTTTGGTGTATGGTACTATGGTACAGTTTTGAGCGTACCTAAACTTCACTTAGCCTGCGTAGCAGTCGTTTCCGTTTCCTTCAAGCCAAGCGGGGCAAGCGCGCGAGGGCATTGGGCAAAAAGGAGCAAAAACAGTGGGAGCGGGGGGGAGGGGCGGGGAAGGAAAGGAAACGCCTGCCGCTGAGCCCAGACATTTTACCGAACGCCGTTCGTCAGCGAACGGGAGACAATGATGTATTGCTATTGGTCAATCCTCTGTCAATCAAACTCATAGACCAAAACGACATCCGGTTCCCGTTTATCAAAGGTAAACATATGACCGAGGCCGAACAGAACCTTTTCGAGTGTCCTTTCAATTCCGAGTTTATTTTGCTTTGGAGTTTGGAAACGACTAAACTACTTTCGTAGGAAGATACGTTAATTCAGTTGGAACCGGTGCAAAGGACTGCTTAATCAAGAATTCTCGGTCACGCTCAAAATATAGTTTTCACCGGGAGTTTTCATTGCGCTTTGGTTTGTTGGCAGGCATTATCGTCTCATCAAACATGGTGTAGTTTGTTTTTCGAAATCCCGCCGGAATTTTTAAAAATTGAAGAAAATTTTTGTTCTGGCTGTCGGCGGCCTCAAAGACACGAAAAGCTGGAAGAACGACTTTGTATTTCCCGCTACGCGAAATACATTTTTATCCTGGAAACGCGAGGAAGTATTTAGCCATGTGGGACAAGCTCATTCTGTCTGTAAGTCCAGCTGTAAGCAAATGAATTAATATTCTAAAACATAAGTAAAATTTGTCTTGGCTAATTTTATCTACGCTTTGTTCGAGCCACGTAAAGTTCGACAAAAATCTTCAAAAAATACTGCATCTTGGATCGGAGTAAACAAGTTGCCCGCCGCGATTCTGTTTTCGCTGAGATTTACCAGAAGGTAAAAATGATTGGTTCTCATGTGACATTTGACGTGACAGTGTAGGTCCCAAGGGAGCGAACCCATTTGGGGGCGTTCGGTAAAATGTCTGGGCTCAGCGGCAGGCGTTTCCTTTCCTTCCCCGCCCCTCCCCCCCCCCGCTCCCACTGTTTTTGCTCCTTTTTGCCCAATGCCCTCGCGCGCTTGCCCCACTTGGCTTGAAGGAAACGGAAACGACTGCTACGCAGGCTAAACTTCACTGTGAAATACACCTACATAGCAGATATTTGAATAGTCATTGCAACACGTAAATTGTCAGTTAGATCGCCTGACCACACGTTCTTACTAAACATGCCGCGAGGGGACCAGGACTAGACATGGAGTATATCGAGAATATGATAACAAAGATTACAATATTTCAAGCCTTATTAAGGAGGCTCACAGTGGTTCTGGCATTGGGGTGGATCTTTTCAAATCAATATTTCGCATGGAAGGCTTGCTTCGATTTCTATCATACTACACCACCTTTTCAACCTATGATCAAATTTTATGTTTTTGTTGGTTTCCAAGCAACAGCTGTTACCTTAACAATGGTGAAAGAAAGCACTTCTTTTAAGTAACGTCGATTATCTCGAAATCTAGTCCGACACTTTACAACGATACTTTCAGGATTTAAACTACTCAACCTTGACAACTTGTGGGCGAAATTATCAGAAATCTGTAAGAGCGTTTTCAAGTAAATTTTTTTATGAGCTAATTATTTGTTATTTGTGTTTTAAAACGGCTAAAATAAGTTGAAAAGCTCGTAGTTTGCATAAATCAAAATACAGTAGATCTCCGATAACTCGAACTTTGAAGGGAGACGAAAAACTGTTCGAGTTAGCGGGGGTTCGAGTTATTGTAGTAGATCGAAAATTCGACTTTTCATGTAAATAATTTATAGTTTATTGATTATCAGCACTTCAGTATACAACCCAGGGCAAATTCAACTTACTCTCATCAGAAACTGTAAGTCCCATGTAAGCTGAGGCTTTCGAGTCAGAAAAAACTTTGTCAACAATTTAAAGAAAGAATTGGAACGCCTTGAGATGTGAACATTATGAACTTGTACTCAGCTACTGGAGAACGTGTTAGCTAAACCAGTTTAAAAACATGTATACTGTATTTTCACAGGCGTTCCAAGGTCCAATGGATACATGTTTTCATTCATTGTAGCACTGTTTTTTGTTTTCTATGTGACAGATTAACAGGCAGTGCATGCGGTTTGACTAAAAAGATTGGAAATGACGGTCAAATGCGTGATCTGTTGCAGTGATTAAGATTAAATTGCTTCAGAAGTGTCAATTCCAGTGTTTTTTCCCATAGCATGACAGAAGGAGCTAATGGGATGACATCAGTGGTGAGTTGCAAGAACCAGAATTCGAGTTATCGGGGTAAATTTCGATCAGGGGAAACAAATTTAGTTCGAGTTAGCGAGGAATTCGAGTTATTCGAGTAAAATTGACTGAAAAGTAGGGTCAGATCCAAAGGAAACGGGACTTAGTTCGAGTTAGCGTGGAGTTCGAGTTATCCTAAATCGAATTACCGGGGTTCTACTGTATTTCAAAAATGCCCTTATAGATTTTCAATTTCAATTGTGAGGCGTTAAAATAATAATTCGTTTTGATTTTCGAGCACGTTTTAGGCCTAAGAACCATTCCGGGCGTTAACTCGGTCTAGTTTCAGCCGCTATTCTTTATCTCTGAAAATGAAATTTGTTTTGTTCTTTTCTGGTCTATATCACTGCTATTCACGTGTAATGAATATTAAACAATTATTCTACGAGCGCGCGTTGAATATTGGATGATAGATAGCCAATGAGGCGCGTAGCACCGAGCTGGCTATAATCATCTCATATCCAAGAAAGGCGAATGGAATAATTGTTTTATTAAAAACGATCAAGAAATATTGCTAGATTTTGCTGATCTCACTTTGCAAGAACAATAAGAACACAATTTAATGTACTCTATTCTTCGGGTATGGTATAATGGCTCATACACCATGGCTACTAAGCCAATCAAATCGCTTGAATTGCATTATACAATGATCCAGTTTTTAATAATTACATGTACACCACGCTTGTGTTTACTCACGGGTTTATCTTTCATGTCTTACAATAAAACATCTCTTTATTCTACTGCTTACAGCATACTAGTTAACAATTATTCCACGAGCGGGCGTTGAATCGGAGATGATAGATAGCCAACGAGGCGCGTTAGCGCCGAGTTGGCTATAAGCGTGAGTGGAATAATTGTTTTATTAAAAATAATCAAGAAATGTTGGTAGATTTTGCTGGTTTCGCTTTGCAAGAACAATTAGAAGACAATTTAATGGTCTCTATTTCTCGGGAATGGTATAATGGCTCATATACCATGGCTGCTTAGTCAACCAAATTGCTCGAATTGCATTATACAATGATCCAGTTTCTAATAATAGGATGTAGATTGTCCGGCGGGAATCAGTCAAGCTCAGAAGTTGAAGACTTTTCTTACTACTGGAATTGTTTTTGTTGGTATCATAAGATGTTTTATTGCAAGGCGTGAATGACGTATTTAAGAAGAGTACTCTGCGTCTCCTTTCCTATGGTAACAGCGGTTGCTTCAAAACCAACAAAAACATACAATTTAAGGACAGTTCCATACTAATACCGAAGTATTTTTATGTGGTTTATGACTGTGGGTAAAGCAGATCTTAGCAAGGGCTATTGGTATCCGAAGAAATTGGAGTAACCACGTATCCTTTAGAAATAATTAAGCAACAATTACCTTATTATAGGAAATTAACAATGCACGTTGATAACGCAAAGAAAATTTACGTTACAGTAAAGTAACGCGAATTTTTCAAAAGTTAGGTTTTTTTCGATAAGCATCTTGCTTTATTTACTGCGATTTTCATAATTCTGCAAACTCGCACTTTACATTTCTGAATGCCAAACTGCGTTTTGGCTTCCGTCAATAAAACCTTCCAAGACAAGTGCACGGATGTTTCTAAGTTTTTTTAAAGCCGAAAATTGGGTTTTGAAGCCTAACTAGATCCTATTAATTCAAAAGATAGTGACTCTGAAGAGCCAATAGAGGAGTCATGAACTAATAAGGTTTTGTAATGAAATAAAGGTGCTTCAGAATAGCAATATTGTAAAATAGCGTGCATTAAATTTACATCGACATTAATTAAGATACATTAAATTAGCGCGAATTTTGTAAAATCGCGTTAATAAAGTGCATTGTTAATTTCCTCAGTATTGTAAATATAGTAAGTATTGTTAGTAGAAAAAAGTATTGTTAATATTGCAAATCAGATTTAAATTATATATTGTTTGTTCTGTAAGAAGTGTGTTTTGTATTGTAAACACGGTTTTCTGTAGCATTCAAAGATAATAATAATAATAATAATAATAATAATAATAATAATAATAATGGGAGAATCTCTTTATTTACTTTTTTCAAGAAAATTGCTTATTTACAAAATAATAATAATAAGATAATAATAATAATAATAATAATAATAATAATAATAATAACAATAATAAATAGGCACCGTCCTTGATCATAGGTTGGAAAGAAAGTGGAGTATGATGGAAATTGAAGAAAGCCTTGCATGCGAAAAATTGATTTCAAAGATCTAACCCAATGCCAGAACAATTTTTGCGAGCCTCCTGAAATCATTAGGAAATGAACCCTACGTTCGTTCGTTGACAACAAACAGTAGTTTGTAGCCAAATAGCTTTTTTCGTGTACATGTACTTCTCCTCTTCAGTCCAAAATGTTCTTCGTCTAAAGGGAATACCAGCATTTGACGGTGAATTAAAAAGTGGATTTAAATTGGTGATTAACGTAGATAAATGTTGCTTCGCTTTAGGATCACCAAACCCGCTGTGGGATGAAATGAGTAGGATGGACCACCACTGAAGATAAACAACCTAGCCAGCTGCAAAAAAAAAAGGGACAGGAACGCGCTACTGGAAACCGTGCTTTGTTGCGCTTGCCTCTTGAAATAAGCATCGATATAGCAGGGAAGCTTCAGAAACAGCGGTGCACACACTTTTGATAGCCTGTCTAAATAATATGAGGGCTGTAATGTTATTAATGAATTGAACTCTAAATATTCTTCGAACGTTTCTGTGTATTATAGGGTTACTATGAATAACAGTCAAGGTTTCATTTAAACCAGCTTATCTAATTAGATAATTGTAAATAAATATTTTCCGTATTGCACGGAGCCCAAGGCAATAGAGAGATTTAGAATTACGTTTATGGCAAACGGCAGAAATGACCACGTGACTATGTTTATCCTTTATTTGCCGCTCGCCTTTTTAGTTTTAAAGTAAAATGATAAGTTTTCCGTTATCATCAAATTTCAAGCTTGTTTTGCATCCATGTACTCATCTTATCAAGAAAACATCAACGCGAATTTCACGTTTGCCGTTTCCCGCAGACGCGATTGTAAATCTCTTTGTAAACAAATCTATCGCTCCAATTGTCAAATTGTTAATGTAGTAGACACATTTACTCTCTAACTCTTGTGGCGGGTGTGAAAAATTAAGTAAAGGAAGTATGTATAGATCAGAAGAGAATAAAAAAAGAGCGAGCGGTAATTAAAAAATCTAAGCTCGCTTACAAACTAACTGACCACTAGCAAAGCAATGTCATTTCTTTTATTACCAGCAATTTACATTTGTGTAAACGGAAAAAGTTCTTTGATCATAGCAATTTAAAGTTCAATTCTAGCTTTCCAGGAAACAACCTAATTGTTAATTAATTGTCCTCTTTCATGTTATTATTGCTGTATTATTGTCAACGTGATTTATCACGCTTTTTTGTCTAATGAAATAGTATTTCTATAAATACCAATACAAATAAACTGTTGTTGTTGATAGTAACTAGCAGGAATGCATTGATTATAATAACTACTGTTTGCTCCCTCTTTCATGATAGAAGAGATCCAATCCCTCTGCTCCCCCTTGATATTTATCTTCAATTTATTATTAGTTTCCGAAGCATAACATGTAAGTTATTCTTATCCACTGTTTAGAGATCAGATGTGACAGTTAAGAGAGGATATCGCATTTCAACCGTGTGTTAAGAAGGCGAAATTGTTGTTGCGATTTTTTTAACTAAACTTGGTTGCATATCCTTTTGTACAGGGGCAGCTACATTCTCCTAGCTTTAAAATTACCCAGTCACAATTAGAGGTCAGTAAAGAGATTGATGAAAGGTCATTTTTGTGGGGAATCAGGAGTTTGTTGTATTGCACGACAAGTGGGTACACTATAACTTCATAGCTGCGTGCTTCGAGATCTCCAAGATATTTAGGTGAGGTTAAACGTGTGTAATCACAAATCCGTTTGTTTGTGTCGCACCCTCTCCTCAAACAACACCTTAATTTTACTTAGCAGAGTTTAACTGAAGGTCATTGGGAACTGCGGAGTCTTCTTTCTTCACATTAAACTAGGAAATCCCTTACAAATGTTAATAAACAATATTTACTTTGTGAACCCTGACTTAAACACGGCCACTTAACAGTTCAACAAAGCTGCCAGAATTCTCCAATTGCATACCGCTTTTGGACTATCTAGCGAGGGATTGTCCTCTAAAGAACAACGCAGGTTGGCCCTATAGTAAAAGTAGACATGCAAAGTTATCATTGATAGAGGCCTATGTATGTATGTGTGGTTCATCCTACCCCGTCTCGTTTTTTGTTGCCAACCATGTATTATTTGTTACATGCGGATTGCAACAAATGTGATAGTATATTTAACGCCTGGTGAATATATGAGAATGCTGTGTTATTCAGTCACTGATGACACAGGCTAGGCATAATCGGCAAAACGAAATCCGAGCTTTTCCAAAAGGAATCGAGGGGCTGGGGCTGACTGTCATGGCGGTTAGTACGTTTCTTTAACTGTCCAACAAACTATGGCGTTTTCGTGACATGGAGGATTTTTACTTGTACTGGTTTAGTATTGAATGACTTCCTATTGACTCGTGGAAGCTGTTTTCACAACAAATTAAGTTTCTCCGACCAAAGAATGCCTAAAAATCAAGAAAAGAAACGTGCACGTGGATCAAGTTCGTCCCCTGAAGATGAAGTAACAGACACAATGATCCTGGGAAAGCTGTCCAGCATCCACACAGACATTAAAGCATCAAAGGACGAACTGAAAAGTGAAATCCAGGCAGTCAAATTAGAATTAAGCGAAGTAACGAAGTCGCTGAACGCCGTGTGGGAAGAAGTACAATCACTTAAACAGAAGAACAAAGATTTACAAGACCAGTGCGACACCACTACCAGAGAAAATAGCAAACTAAATGAAGAGATTAGCGCTCTTAAAAATCGTCTTATTAAGATGGAAGATTACTCCAGGCGAGAAAATCTTCGTTTCTATAACATTCCTGAAAATCCTAGAGAGAGCAGTGTGGAGTGTTCGAGTAAAATAATAGATGTTCTATCTGAACTCGGCGCCGACCCAGAAAATATCATGTTCCACGCAATACATCGAACGGGAAATCCAAGTAATACAGCTTCTTCGAACAGTGCTGTGAGCAACGAAGCTTCGACAGAGTCAAGAGAAGGGGCATCACGACCTGCACGTCCACGACCAATTTTAGTTCGTTTCGTCTCAAGAATGGATAGCGATTGGGTTTGGGAAAACAAAAAGAAACTTATGGACAGTTCTCGCTTCTCATCTGTATTCATTGACAAAGATCTCTCCGCGGAATCAGCAAGGCAACGTGGGAAGCTCCGCGCCGCATATAGGAAAGCCAAGGAACTGAACATCGGTAAAGTTTTCATAAAAGGTAAAAATATATCAGTCAATAGTACTGTCTACTCAGTAGACAACCTGCCGGACTATCTTTTGCCACGGCAACATGACAGTGATTAGCTAACATCCAAGCTTACCTAAATCTTATTAGTCTTAGCATTATTAGCTTATGGTTTTTCTTTTCAATAATTTAAATTTCGCTAGTCAGTTGATAAATTATTTATTTACGAACGGATCACTATCTATATATACATATATATACTTAAATATTTTTGTTTTTCCGGTCAGTTTTTGTCTTTGCTTGTGTAGACTTTGCGAAAATTTACATAAAACTACTTCACCAGGCCAAAATGCATTAATTTGCACGCCATAGTTTGCATTTTCACTCAAACAATAGTCCGGAGCCCTCAAAGTCGCACTAAAGGTGTGAATCTTGTGAACCTTTTTAACAACTTTAACAATTTCGACCTTCAGATCTATGTTTTCTTATTTTTTTCGACCTTTTCATACTTGTCTGAATGAATGGTTGTTTGTTCTATTCCCAGAAGTGAATAGTTTTACATTCTTTTTCGTCTCCTGTCACGTACTGTTTCTAGCTACTGGGTCTCGCATTAACCTAACAATATTTTGTATGCAACCAATTTTTTCACATAATAATGGTGGTTAATCTAAAAGTTATCTCGCTAAATGTGCGAGGTATAAGAAATCCAAACAAAAGGAGAGCAATATTTTGCTATTTAAAACAGCAAAAAGCCAATATTTTTTGTTTACAAGAGACCTATTCACAACCGGATGATGAGAAAATATGGTCTGCGGAATGGGGCGGAAAAATCTTCTTCTGCCATGGAACTTCACACTCTAAGGGCGTATGTATTCTGTCAAACCCAAACTCTACTTTTAATCTCGACGTAGTTCAAACTGATCATCAAGGCAGAATCTTGATTTCAAAACTCAAAATCTCTGAGGAAATATTTTTCATTGTAAATATCTACGCACCCACTGATTATCGAGACCAAAATGAATTTATTAAAAACTTAAGTGAATTTCTTTTAAAGAAAACGGATACCTCCAGGTTAATTATCGCGGGTGATTGGAATTGTACACTTACTAAAGCAGATAAAAGTGGGGGTGTAGCCTGGAAATCTACGAATTACAGGGATGCTGTTGACAATCTTATGAGTGAACTGAATCTTATTGATATCTATCGAAAATTGCACCCCAAAACAAGATCTTTCACCTACGAATCTAAAACTATTAATTTAAAATCGAGAATAGATTTTATCTTGGTATCCCGCTCGATCTCCATAGAAGTCCAAAATGCTGAGATTCGAATGTCAGTTGCACCTGATCATAAGGCGACTTTCTTGAAGATTAACATAAGAAGTGAACTTAAGAGAGGCCCGGGTACGTGGAAATTCAATAACTCTCTCCTAGAAGATGACAATTTTAAAGAACAGATTGCATTCTATTATCCTCAAATACATGAGAAATACGCCGACGTTAAAGATAAACAATTATTGTGGGAATTAATCAAAATGGAAATGCGTATGAAAGCAATTAGATATTCTAAAGAAAAAAGGTACAAACTTAAAAAACGTGAATTAACACTTCAAAAGGAATTACAAGATCTTGACAATAAAATTTGCAATACGAATTTTGAAACCTTAGACCAAAATGTTCTTGTAGAGTACGAAGCCGCTAAAGAAGAATTGAAAAAGATATATGAAAATAGAGGAAAGGAAGCTATTTTTAGATCCAAAGCAAAATGGCTTGAACAGGGAGAAAAACCGACAAAATATTTTTTCAACTTGGAGAAGACGAACTATGAAAAAAAACTTATACGCGAGGTGAAATTAGAGGATGGAGATACGATAACAGATCCAAAACAGATTGAGAAAGAACTTGAAAAATTTTATAGTAATATGTATACATCCAAAAAAAATCTTAATAGCGAACTTCAAGGTGAAAACGAGAGTTTTGAGTCATTTGTCGAGGGAATTGAAATCCCTCAATTGAATATTGAGGAACGAGATTCATTAGAACACGATTTTACATATGAGGAATTAAAAGAGGCGGTGAGCTCTTTCTCGGACAACAAAACTCCAGGTGAAGATGGATTCACTAAAGAATTTTATGAGTCCTTTTATGATCTCATTTGGAGAGATCTGCTAAATTCTTATAATGCAGCCTTCCAAAGCGGGTCCCTATCTATTTCCCAAAGGAGAGGAATAATAACTTTAATACCAAAAGCCGACGGCGACCTGACTGAACTCTCTAATTGGCGTCCAATATCTTTACTTAACATCGATTATAAAATTTTGACGAAGGCTTTGGCAAAAAGAATAGAAAAATACCTTCCAAAATTAATTAATTCAGATCAGACCGGATTTGTCAAGGGAAGATACATAGGCCAAAACATAAGACTTTTAAGTGATATAATGGAATATCTAGATGCTAAAAAGACCTCGGGATTGCTTCTCTTTATAGACTTCGAAAAGGCTTTTGATAGCCTTGAATGGGTTTTCATTACTAAAGCTTTGAACGCTTTCAATTTTGGCCCAAATGTGAAAAAATGGATCTCAATTTTTTATAACGGTGTACAAAGTGCAGTTATGAATGGTGGGTTTTTGACAACGTATTTTAATATATCAAGAGGAGTCCGTCAAGGTTGTCCTCTAAGTCCTCTTTTATTCATCCTCGCTGTGGAATTGCTAGCAGTAAAAATACGCCAAGATCCAGATTACAGAGGCATTTCCCTCCCAGACGGCCAGGAGGTCAAAATTTCACAGTTTGCTGACGATACCACTATAATAACGGAAAATGTTGAATCACTCAAACCTTATTTACAGATCTTGGATCGTTTTGGAAATATTTCAGGCTTAAAATTAAATAAGAAGAAAACAAAAGCTATGTGGATGGGTTCCATGAAAGATAGTAATTTGAAAGTACTTGACTTTAAGACAACAAAAGAACCCATTAAAGTTCTTGGAGTACATCTTTCCTACAATACATATAAATGTACTGAAGAAAACTTTCACGCGAAGATAAAGAAAATGAAAACAAAATTGAACTTGTGGCTCTCAAGAGATCTCACGATATATGGCAAGTCTTTATTGGCGAAAGCTTTAGGTATATCACAGTTAGTTTATGCTGCATCCATGCTGACTGTTCCAGAATCGATTATCAAAACTGTTCAGGAGAATCTCTTTGCCTTTCTATGGAAAAACAGGAAAGACAAGATAAAAAGAGTAGTTATGTATCAACCAGTAGAAAAAGGGGGAATCAATTTTGTTAATTTTCACACGGTTATTAAATCGTTACGCCTAGCTTGGATTGGTAGACTACTGGACACGTCTGATGATAAATGGAAGGCAATCCCAAATTACTACTTTCGAGAACATGGCAGCTTATTATTTCTCCTTAAATGCAACTATAATGTAAAACTCTTGAAAACAGGTCTGCCTCTCTTTTATCGAGAACTTCTTCAATACTTTCAAGATCTTAAGAAGACAACTAACATCCTTCCAAATGGCGAATTCATTCTTTGGAACAACAAGTCGATAACCATAGACAATGCTACCTTATTTTGGAAGTCATGGTTTGATAGCGGAGTTGTATCAGTAAAGGATGTGCTAAATACAAATGGCAAGTTTTTATCATACGAAGAGTTTAGCAACAAATTTAACATTGCTACAAATTATTTGCACTACTTTCAACTAATTTCAGCCATTCCATCTGAGTTGAAAAGGAGAGCAGCACAAACGTTTATACCTGCAGCTGATCTCTCTTCGACTTCCGCATCCGTTCCGTTAAATAATTATAAAACCTTTTTTGATCTTGCTGAAGCGCGCTGTAAAAATTATTACCAGTTGTTCAATAATCACGGCTCCATTGTTCCAAGTGGAGTTAAAAAGTGGCAGGATAAATTCCCAGAAAAATTTGTTGATTGGTCAAACAAGTTTCAAGATATATACCGCTTTACTAAGGATAACAAACTCCGTCAATTTTGCTTTCGTTTTCTGCATAGAATAACTGTAACAAGAAGAGAACTCAAACTATTTCATTTAACGGATAACGATAAATGTATATATTGCTCTAGTGCTGATTCAATAGAACACACCTTTATTGATTGCAGGGAGTCTGTAAAACTTTACTCGCAAATTATATCATGGTTCAACCAGTGCCAAGGTACTACAATAACACTCTCGAGCGAACAAATTGTCTTTCGTGATATACATCATGTAACTGATACGCTCTCGGACCCCGAAAGACGCAGGCTAGATTTACTCATCATCTTGGTCAAGCAATATATCTACTCCTCTAAACACCTTCAGAAAGAATTGTCTTTAGATGAACTTGTAAACAAACTTACTATTCAATGGAAATTAGAAAAATGTGCTTAAATGGAATTTCTGCTCTCAATCAAAATAAATGATGCGATGCATTTTTTTTTTCGTAACTCACATATGTAAGCTAATGCAGAGACTCGATTTTGTAGTTTTTTCGTTTAACTTCTTTTGTTATCTTAATATTTTTTTTCGTCTCTTCTTTTCTTTTTCTCTATTACTTAGTTGTCTTTTTTTTTTCTCTTTTAATTTAACAGAAAAGTACTTTGTAAAATTCAGATACTGTATAAGTGTAAGTAATTTATATAAGTGTAAGCAACCAAAGTGTATTAGTGTATTTGCGTATTTAAATAAAGCGTGTTAAATATTAAAAAAAAAAAAAAAAAAAAAAAAAAAAAAGGAATCGAGCTTATAACCTTCCAATTACTAGTTCGGGTGATCTAACTCTAACCTATAGGAGACTCGTTGGAGCTAGGCCATTTTAAAAACAAGTTTCATGCGACAAACATCCGAAGGGTGGCTACTCTCCAAAAATTTGGGTGGATGAGGGGGTGTGTGTGGCGCGCTTCTTGAAACCTTTACCCTATTTCAGACCAGAACTTCGTATCGATAATCTATTTTAGACCCGAACCTTGTATCAATTCCCTATTTAGATTGGAACCGTGTATCAATAGAGTGTGTGCACGGCGGCCATGTTGGACGACTAAAACAATTGAAGATATTTGCATAAAAATAGAATGTATTTCCCAAAGGAAAATCATTGTATTGTTTCGGTCCTCCAACATGGCCGTCGTGCACACACTCTATACCCTATTTTTAGACCAGAACCTTGCACCGATACCCTATTTTAGACACTGCAAACCTCCCAAATGCAAATCATGTTAACCCTCTACAATAAATATATAAAAGATCCAGATGAGAGCGGAAAACAAATAACTAAGGCGGGTTGTGTAGCCCCCTTCCAGCCCTATTTTACTCGTGCAAACCATACCCAATTCCAGGTAAACAAAAAAATTCTATACCCTACAAAAAGTGACACCGGACATACTTATTTGGCTGTTTTAGGGGTGTACCTCCCCTCCCTTGGAGTAAACATCCTGGATTCGTGGTTGGATTCGAATATGGATGTGTTGCATATGCGTAATGGAAGAACTGTGATCGTATATTTTAGGTAAATGGATCATTTTTTGGTAAGTTGAAAGCACGAGAACTTCTTTCGTAACTAAGCTGACGAGTGGTCAGTTCTTTTGTTTTCTCCAAAAGCAAGCTTTAGTTAGGAAATGACGGGTGAATTACTTCGACCAAACCCAGGAAACAGGGAACAAAAAGGAACTAATATAAACGTACCTGACAACTGTGCGTGCAAGCATCGTCGGCTATTTACCAACTTTTGGTTGTAATTCAATAAAACACACTAAAGCTTCTTACTGTAGTAAGTGGGGGTAGCTCTCCGGTTTTCAATTGAAACATTGGGGTAGCAAAAAGGAGACGGCAAGCAAACAGTTTATATTCAGTCGATATGGAGACTATTCACCATAAATAATGGGTGTCATAGGGACATAGTCAAATAACGACTATGCAAATTTCGTACAAGACAGCACTCAAAAAGCCAGCTTCTCTTCAAACTTGACACAGAGACAGATAGTCACGGCGGAACAAAGATTTCGCATTTCAAATCCGGCGAAAAGTTTACGAGACAAATTACAAGACTTGTGCAATGAACTTTCAACTTTGCCACATCTGATGGACCAAATTTCTGGCATTGTATAATTTGTTCTGAAGGGTACAAATAATTAATGTGCTGTTAGTACTAACGACCCAAATGAGGGATTAGAGAATTAATTTCTGTAGTGTATGTTAATTGTTTAGTGGATCTTAGTGAACCCATGAAAATCTTCCTAAGCGTTAGTCCTAATAAGCAAATGAACCACAAGATGAATAGAAAAAATATTTTATCTCGGCGGGAACCGAGCTCACCACCACCGGATTTGATTGTCCGTTGCTCTTTCTGACTGAGCTTCCAGGCCAGACGGGATGAAGTCGTGGGTGTCATTGCGGCAGATGTAAATGTGCGGTACTTTCGTACCTTTGTATGCTTTTGTCGTGTTAAATTTGCTGGAGTTAAAACGCCTTTTAAAAAAGAAAGTATTTTTTCCGCAAAACAACACAAACGAAGTTAGAATTAGCAAGCAAAGAACGAGCACAGGCGATTCCCTGGGCAACGTGTAAAAAAAGGCCTTAGTTACCCAGAAACTCGGGTTGCTGACCAATCGGGAATGTCCCAGAACTTTTAGATGATGGCCTGCCACCATGTGCGAGTGTTTACAAATTGATGCTTCCCTCTGCTTAGTTCTAAACTAATTTATTTTGTAGGATTCTTGGCATGAATAGCCGAAGATAAATAAGCACGCAGGGTCCCTTACAAAAATGATCGAACCCGTGAAACGCCGAAGGCTGGCTCCACACGAGGCTTGTGCTTACTGAGGCTGGGATCTTACAACAGTCCCTAACAATGTGCACGATTGATGTTGATCACATATAAAGAGGGGAACACTTGTTTTGTATAAAAATAAAAATAAAAGTAGCAAATGAAACGGCTGTCCATGGCTGCCACTGCAAGCATTTCGTGGCTCTGCACAGACGAGAATGTTCAGGTCAAAGAAAGAGCGTGAGTTTTGTAGCTCTTTGCATTTGCTGAACATAATTATATGTTTTAATTATAATTAACGGTTGGTTGTGCCTGTATATAGGGAAAATAACACCAGACAAGAATGCTTATAAAGATAATCGTTCACGTAAGCCCAGGAGATTGCCAAGATTTTTACAGTCTGTCAGCAAACTTAAGTTTGCCATGTGAAACCACGTAACGATTTTTTTGTTACAATGGGCGATTAAGGTATAAAAATAACCAATTAAAAAGACCGAGCTGTTCGATGATTGCCATTGTCATATTTGCAGCACTTAAAGTCAGAAGTAAGGTGTGGAAGTGAATGTGGAACACCAAAGCAATTGCAATTTGGTGCATACTGTTAAACTGGTTTTCAGAAAGGTAATGAGAGTGCAGCGATAAACAATCAATTAATGGCTTTTTAACGTATCGGTTCAAACCATCCAGAAATGTGCGTCATGGATGCCTTCTCTCTCCTTAACTGTTTGTCGTTTCATCAGAATTGTTGTCAAATTAAATATAACAAAATAAAATATTGAAGGAATTAAATAGTTTATAGGTGAAATTAAACTGAGTCATTTTGCAGATGATACAAATCTATTCTGAACACAAGAAAATTGTTAGCGATTTGGCTGCCAAGTTGAAAAATAATTAGCACAACCCTTTAGAATTAAATCCTTAATACAGTTAATTTATCAGAAGTTAGTTCTTAATCAGTGTTGCTTAGGAAATTGCACCTGTCGTGAAAACGAAGCTTTATCGTCTCATGGAAAAACAAGAGAGGAAAATCAAAAGAGCAGCGTCATATCAAGACTAGCAGAATGTTGGGATTTGTATGGTAGGTATTACAATCCTTTTCAAGGCTCTAAGACTAAATTGGATTTCAAAACTCTGGGATATTATCTATTACAGGTAGAGGTTTTAAATGTTTTAGTAGGAACCGCTGGTGTAAGTTATTCAAGCTTTTGTCTTATCCCTACCATTCAGTTTTTTAACTGCAATGGTGATTAATAAACAAGGTTTCTGTCGGGTATCTTTTCCTTCACCGAAGTCTCATGATTGTAATGAATAAATTAATTAAATCTGGATTTAACTCTGTTCTCTCCTAGAAGGGATATTTTTGTCCTCTATTGAGGGGCTCCTCTATTGTTGTTATTTCCTTTCACAGAAACGGTTCAATCAGAATTCATTATCGGCACGTATGTCACGCGGGAGGGGACCGTTGCATCCCTACCTGTGTGACGTCATATAGCCACGATCTGGAGCCAGAAAGAAAGGGCTTTCATTCCAAATGGCGGCCACACGGGTGAATTTTAGACTCTAATTAATATGCCGTTTCCAGAAAGAAAAAAACTTTTTGAAGAGATAAATCGAAAGAAGAACTTCTAAGAAGTACTCGACAGTTTAAACGGTGGAAATTGGAGAGTTCACGGCGAAGAAATTACGCTTTGACTGACAGATTGAATAACTCAATGCCAAGGCACTAGAAGTCATAGCTTACTGGCATCATCACTGGCGCATAACGCTGTAGACTCTGTCGAACTTATTCCTAAACGTTACAGGAAAGCCACCTCACAAAACAAATAAAGACTTGTTTGTCAATTTTTACCAAAAGATTTCATTTAGAAAAGCTTTTTGTCTGCTTCTCTTTTTGTTTTCTTGATGAAACGACTGAAGACACTTCATAATCTTACACTTACTGACATTACATAACCACAATATAAATAGCGCTGACGACAAGGTTTGTAAACGGTGCTCGTACGCTTTTCAATGTTCCGCTGTTTATATTTATCAATAAAATACGGGGGAAAGGATTTGCTTCATACGGGCGCTTTCATCCTCAGGTTGTCACCTTTGATTTGGAGATAGGACCCGTTTCTAATACTATACTGATTGTTTACATTTCCATTTGTACATTTGAACAGGTTCTGACTGTGGATTTGCATCCCGCGTTCACGCCTATAGGTGTTTTTTTTTTTTTTTTTCATGGTAGCTTCAAATCTGGACATTAATTTATTCGTTAACCTCTGCTCTCTCCTAGAAGGGATCTATTGTCCTGATTGTCTTCAACAAAAACGGCCCAATCAAAATCTATTATCGGCGCGTAAATCACGAGGGAGGGGACCCCCTCATCCCTACCTGTGTGACGTCAAATCATCATTTTATTTATTAATCAAACCTGTATCAAATTCTGCTCTCTTCTAGAAGGGATGTTTTGTCACTACTGTGGCGGCCATATCATTTACATTTTTAAGACTCAACTGTGCCGTTTTAATTTCAAAAAGAAAATTAACCATTTTGAAGCGGTAAATCTAAAGAATAACTTCTAAGAAGCACTCGACAGTTAAAACGGTGGAAATTGGAGAATTCCTGGTGAAGGAATAATGCTTTGTTTGACAGCTGTAGAACCACGATGAGAGGAGAAGAGGTCATTGATAAGCTAAAATACACATAACATCACTTTGTGAAATTGATGCTTAAACGTTACTGGCAATCCACTTCACAGAAAGATTAAAGGTTTGACTGTCAATTTTTAGCAGTGATAGCCTCCAGCATCGATAAATCCCACAAATCGATAGATACAGAGATATAGTGAGGCAATAAGTAACCACCAGATAGAATTGCATTATTTGCAGTACGAATGAAATACAGGAGAAGACATTTGTTAAGTAGAATACCTTGTGCTTCATACCGGGATGCTTAAATTCGCGAGCTTTAATCCTTACGTTTTCACCTTTGAATTGGAGACAGAAACCATTTGTACATTGATTATGTTTCAATACGAGCCGTGAGTCAGGAAAATATCTCTGACCCGGGCCATGATGACGCTAAAAGATCGCTACTTCCGGTATCGTCGTTGTGAAGGCCACATCCAAGTGTTGTACGCTTTCTACCAAATCTTGCGGTGATCGCCGACATTGTATTAAAAGGCAAACTTCTGCGAACGTCTTCATATTTGTGTTGAATGAAAGTATAATATGGCGTTGAAGTTGAATGAATATTTGTGTTGAATGAAATTATATGGCGTTGAAGTTGAATGAATATTAGTTGTTGAATATAAATAAAAATCCTTGAATGAAAATATTATGTTCCTGAAATTTGCTACAAATGGCCAACCATATTTGCCATCCTGTATGTGACACGTCATGTGGTGAACTTAACTCGGCGCCTCACGGCCCTATCCCTCGTTTTCGTCCCCTCGCCCTCTTCTTCGCGCGTGCCTGGAACAGGCTACACGGCCCAAGTAAAAAGAACGCGACCGAGAACTTAACTCGTGGCCCGAAGTCTTATGCGTTTTCTCTCGGACAATCGCGACCCCAAAAGATTAATTTAATAAAAATAAAAAAGAAAGAGACCGAAAACTATCCGAAAACTTAACTCGTGCCGCCTTACGGCCCGAGTAGTAAATAGGTAGAAACGACCAGAAAATGTAACAGACTACTTCAGTGTGAGTAATTCAACTTTATTTGTTAAGTCAAAACCCATGTTTCCTATACTGCCTATAGCCCATGGTCTGATCGATGACATGTCAGTTCCAGAGACAACTTCCTGTCATATGGCAATCATATTACCTGAAAACAATGGGAAATTTCATGACTCATTTCCTCGGGGAATACCCTATTGCTTTCCGAGAAACACGCAATTTTTCCAGCAAAGCGTCATCACCGAAAATGTCATAATTTTGTTGGTAAATTAATGTAGTCTTCAACGCATTTACCAGCTCTGGAGCTGTGTTTTCACAGGTCGGGGACAAAGGTAGCGGTAGCCGGCTCACCAAAGCAAGTTTTCACATCACAGTAAGGTTAGTTTGTCATTGTGTACGAGAAAATGTGCACGTTTTCCCTTGGTAATACTTCTGGTTCAAACAAGAAGGCTTGTTGACGAAAATATTTTAACAAACAAAACTTGCCTGTGTGTAAAGTAGCAGTTAGGTTTAAGCTTCCAGCGTCAGAGCCTTTAAAGTTCATAGTCGAGTTGCTTTTGCTTTTGGCATCGCGTACCTTATACCTTGGATGTAGTATTGTCAGCATTAATTACTTAAATTGATTTTGAAACTTGCAAATTTCTCCACTGTTATAAGCCATGTTCATCAATTTGTAGTTTATTTCTTATTTTCTGAAATCATTGAATTACAATTTGTTTTTGATTTCTTAAAATGTACAAATTAACGAACCTTATCGTGCGTGGAGTCTTGCCAAGTGCCATTGCGAAATCGTGCCCTTTGAAACATTTCAAATGAGGATGCCAGTCCCCAGTTTTAACAATCTTTAGTGCTTTGATCGACTGGTTAGTTGCTTGATAAAAGAAGAAAAAATAAAAGTAACGTTGTTCGACGTTTCGCTGTTTTGGGCATTGATAAAGTGAAAATTAGTGGAGTGGATCTAATTTATTGAAACACTGATGACAAAGAACCGACGCGGAGTATTATTGACAGAAATTGCGTGACTGTGCGGAAAACGGATACGATTTAAACTTTACCTCACGCTATCAGAAAAGAGATATTTTTGAGCCTTTTCGATGACAAAGGAAATTTTCAGTTATAACGTATTTATAAAATTCTTTGCTATCATTTAAAATAAAATACATTAAAACGAGCAATCACAGTTTCTTGTGCCTTTAAAGTAATTTTGAATTTTACGGTGTAAATTATATAAGAAGAAAACAGCAAAAGGTCAAAACCTTTCGCTGTTTGTCTTCTAGGTCTTCTAGGAATTTAAAGGAGATGAAACAAAGTCATTGTAATAGCGTTTGATTCCCTAAAAGCTATTGATGGTCTTAGACGGATGAACTTTTATATAGTTGAATTCCCCCTTACAAACATCGCTTACATGTAGTTACTATTTATATCGCATCATTTCGCCCGCTGTACTTAATTTAGCCCATTAATAGCGATTTTCTTATTAGCACCATATCATAACAGTATCCCATACCTCATAAATGCGACAAACTTCTCCTTTTGCACTGCCCTGCCGTTTCTCTGTCATAAATTCCCGCCAAATATAATATGACCACTCGAATCGACTCATCAGTTAAAGATGACAACAGCGAATCACAATAATTGCCAAATATTTCTGTTTCAGGACTCGTACTATCACTTGTTATCCCTTCAGAGGAACATTAAGAAGAGGACTTCGGTAAGCAATTTGTATTCTGGCGATATAATTCACGTCCACTAGCCTATTCTTGGAAGTCTAATAACAGATTTTCTTAACCGGTCAAAAATAGAGGAAATAGCAGTAACCTGAGTACAAGCTATTACTCTACACGCAGTTTCTGGTGAAAATTGTTTAAAAAAAGCACGCAAAGAGTAAAACGCGAGCAAAACGCAAACCATGCACGGGCCTGCATGGAGTAGCCAGCTTAGTAAAACTCAAGGAGTGTCGGGGAAACATGTCTTTTCGTTTTCCTACAGCAAACCAACAAACACCAAAATTACCACAAAACAAAACAAAATCAAATCTCACTCGCTCCCTAATCTGCAGTGTCACGCACGAGCGACTTGGCTACAATAACAAACAGATATTTACATCCCTTGATTTAAAATACGTTATACTTTAAAATATCTTACTAAACGATGTGCCAGATTTCCCGGTGAACTTGCTGAAGAAATAGAAAATAACTTGATTAGCAATACAACTGGAACAATTAAAATTAACTATATTAAGGGTGAGAAGCTTTATCATCTTTCGATAGCCAATCGGAAGTAACTGTTCCCACGAAAAGTAAATATTGCATCACTTCTTAAAATAAATATACAATGGCAGGGAGGAAATTAGGCCCTACCCATGATGCTTAGCGTCAAAAACGCTCGCCTCAATGTTGCTACGTAGAGAAATCGTTGTGGTTCGCGCGTAAAATCACCGTTTTTCATCTGGATTTATCTTGTTCATGGTAGTCGGTTTCGGTACGTTTTCCCTGATTTTTGTATTTTGTCATTTCCACCACTTATTGATGAGGAATTGAAGGAATAATGATTGTGCTGTATTATTTTTCTAGGGCTTTGTTTGTGGGCAGTATGCCGTGAAGACGCCATTGTTTGTCTATGATTGTTTCACAAAGGTATGCGAAAATCGTTTTCTTCAATAACATATGGAATACATTTGCCCATTGAAGAGTCAAATCTTTGCTTTGAGGAACACAGAACTAAAATATTCGTATTCTAATGTACTTACGTTTTGGCTAAATTACAGAATACAGGGTCACTTATTTACATGATAATAGCATCTATTGTGTTTAATGTGTCGTTCCATTTGTTGGCTTCACACTACAAGCTAAGTTAGTTTCAAGTAAGCACTTGATTCAAGTGCACTTGAAAATCTCAAGTCGCACTTTAGAAAACTTGGCTTCACACCTGGTGACAAAGTATACACTTGAAGCACAAGCTGTCAATCATCGTTCGCGGTAAAATCAGAAATGCGACTGCTCGCCGGAAAATCATGGAGCCTTTACAACGGAAAAACGTTTTATGTTGTTTACTCTTTATTTTGTCTTTAATTCTCACTCAGAGAGTTTTAACATTACAGGAAATGCATAGGTACTTCATTGTTTACGAGTACTTGGCGACAAAACAAAAGAACAGGCGACATCTTCTGAACTGAAAATCGATGGTTCAGGCTGTCCGTAAAGATGAAATTCAAAAAAGATCGTAAGTTTAAAACGGCTTTTCCTTCTTTTTTATGTTTACTTACAAAAAAGACTGTTCCATGGAGTCCTCGAACTGTGACGCGTATCTCAAGCCATCCATTTTGATTTTTTTTTTTGGATTAATTTTAGTTCACGGCAAAATGTTTATCTGTCCTGGCACCGCAGCACGTGGCTTTCAGTTGGTTTCCCTTTTCCTATTGGTCAAGTACGTTCTCAAGTGTGGTGTTGGCCATACTTGGCGGCGTACTTCGGCTTCTTTGAACTACGAAAGTTTCCATGGTCACTAAGTAAAGTTCAAGTTGGTAGGTTTTACCCCTTCACACTCAAAGTAGGTTTCAAGTGCACTTAGATTATACTTACAAGCTCTAGTGTGAAGCCCCCTATTGTGTTATGTGTCGTTCTTCCACGTGTTATTGGGACAAATATCGACTGAAAATCCCTGAAATTATGGTGCGAATGGTAACTTTCACTGTTAAATGGTGTCGCAAGGGCAAACTGCTTTCACTGCGTTATTCGCTGGACTTCGCCTTGTTGCATCATCTACATACACTGTGCACAAAAATATTTCTTAAACGGACGTTTTTGTTGACTCAGATTTTATCTTTAGCGTTCGCTGGTATAATGTGTAATTAACACAGGCATTACGCTTTAGAGCTTCAAAGGAATAACAACAGCTGATGAATAAAAACAACATAAAAATTGTTTGATTCCTAGAGCTTTTAGTCCGAACTGCCAGCATCCATGGCGCAGAGTCAAATCAAAGCTGGAAGTGGAAATGACATCACACCAGCTGGTGAGGAGACATTAGATTTTGATGACGGCACTTTAAGAGGTGAGAAGAAAAGCTGAATTCTTCTTATTAGAATATTTCAATATATAAAACCGACAAAATTCGAATATCCTTTGCTAGTGTGGCCAGACTCGTCCCCAATTCACTGCGTTCTGCAAGCAAGTGCAAGAATTTATCCACGGGTCAATTTAATCAGTAAACTTTTACAATTGTATTAAGCTGCGCCGTTCGTTTCTTACACAGGTGCACTAAAAGAAACTCAAAGAAAAATATCATTCACAACAAAACGCCGTAGCGCTGCAGGCTATCTACTAATACATTATATTTTCAATTGCTTCATTTTAGCAATAGCAGAGGTTTACAAAACTGAGGGTAATGACAGTTACAGACAGAATGATTTCAACAACGCCATCTACTTCTACACGGAAGGAATTAAAGTAAACTGCAAGGATGAGGAACTGAAAGCCAAACTATGCAGCAACAGGGCAAAAGCTTATTTTTGTTTGGGTGAGAAGTTTTTGTTAGCTAAAATTGGTTTATTAAAATATTAAAGGGTTCTTCAATCGAACCAGCATCAATATGCTAGCTTTCTCCTCATACTTTATTCTTTCACAGGAAACTATACTGATTCCTTGACTGATGCGAAAGTTGCCTGTTCCTTACAGCCATCTTATTTGAAAGCAATCTTCATAGGTACGAGTTACTTAATACAAAATCAATTATGTAAAAAATATCTACAGTAAAATAATGAATTCACAATTGCTAAGAATACAAAGACGTTCAATATCACTAGTTTTATTGGGACGGAGATAGCTTTACAGTAACATATTTCGAATTCGTTACACCGCTAAAATGTTAGATTCGTTTGAAAAAATATGTTTCGTAGTTTCCTAAGTAGATAAGGAAATGGTCAATCTCATTTAAAAGGTGCCACTTTAAAACCAATATTAATGTTCCACACAAATAATTTAGTGTTTTTATCTCAACTTTCACACTTCCCAATATTATGGGCCCGGTTGTTCAAAGCCCGATTAACCTAATCCCGGCTTAAAGTGAACGTTGACTCAATAAAATAAGATTCTTCCAAAGATTTTTGTCTGTAAGTTGTGACTTACGACTTTTCTTTACCATTAACCAAAAATTAGTTTTTGAAAACATTTTTAACGAGCGAGATAACCTCGGTTAATTTCTAATCAGGGATTAGCGTTAATCGGCTTTCTTCCAATGATGAATAAGGCCATCCCCTTTTGTCTCTATTTCCTGTCCCCGTGGGTTCAAAATTTAGGGTCGGTGGTTCAGATTAAACAATTACAGTAGAACCCCGGTAATTCGAACTTGGATAACTCGAACTAAGTCCAGTTTCCCTTGGATTTGACCCTACTTTTCAGTCACTTTTGCTCGGATAACTCGAACTCGGATAGCTCTAATTCCTCGCTAACTCGAACTAAATTTTGTTTCCCTTGATCGAAATTTACCCCGATAACTCAAATTCTGGTTCTTGTAACTCACCACTGATGTCATCCTATTAGCTCTTCCTGTCATGTTATCGGTAAAAAAACACTGGAATTGACACTTCTAAAGCAATTTCATCAGTTTTAATCAATGCAACAGATCACGCATTTGACAGTCATTTCCGATCTTTTTAGTCAAACCGCATGCACTGCCTGTTAAGCTGTCACATAGAAAACAAAAAACAGTGCTACAATGAATGAAAACATGTATCCATTGGACCTTGGAACGCCTGTGAAAATACAGTCTACATGTATTTAAACTATTTTAGCTAACACGTTCTCTAGTAGCTGAGTCCAAGTTCATAATGTTCACATCTATTGACGTTCCAATTCTTTCTTTAAAATGTTGACAAAGTTTTTACATGGGAATTACAGTTTCTGATGAGAGTAAGTTTCATTTGCCCTGCGTTGTATATTGAAGTGCTGATAATCAATAAACTATAAATTATTTACATGAAAAGTCGAATTTTCGATCTACAACGATAGCTCGAACCCCCGCTAACTCGAACAGTTTTTCGTCTCCCTTCAGAGTTCGAGTTACCAGGGTTCTACTGTAGTTAAAAAGAGGAGAAGCCTGAAACCAGAAGGCGCAGTAGCCCAACCAAATGATCATCTGGAAAAAAAAGTTGTCGTCACAAATGCAAACTGACCAGTTCTTTTGGCCCTAGTTCGCCAGAAATAGCATCCATACTAAATACCATAGATTTCTCATAGCGTAATAAAACGTGACGTTTGTCGGAAAACTCTGAAAGAAGCGACCATCGGCCTGATTCTCTACCATGCAAGGCAGAACGCTTGACTACACCAATGGAAGTCAAGTCTTATGAAAAGTTACCGTACTACTCAGTCACTGAATTTATTTCAAAATAGTTTTGGATATTGATGGTCAGGATGGCAATCGGTTAACTTGCAACGTTAACTTGCCTCTTGTATGAAACTCTACTGTGAAAAACGCATCAAGAGGCCATGTCACTAAGAATGTGCCACTCGATCTTGGACTAAAACAAATTCCTTTATATTTTTACTATTATTTTTACTATTATTTTACTATTAAAATGCAGTTTGAATGATCTAAAAGGTTTTTTTTCCCGATACGCAGATTTACAATTGTGACCAAAAAGGTGCTAATTTTGAGACCTTAGCAAATGGTTTTCCAGCTACCGCTTAAAACTACTTCGCGTTACCAAAACCTTTAAAATTTGACTTATTTTATAGTTTATTACATGTTTTTGCCGCTAATGTATCATTTGAGTCTTTCTCTGATCGAAATTTACATGAATTACGTATACTTAAGAAGACGATTGAATAATTGCAGCGAACTGGACGAATTATTGACTTCGATTGGAGTAAGACTTCTCAAATGTGGCACCTAAGTCCGGCCTAAAACATTTTTCTATACATAGACTAAGAACTATATTCTATAATTATTAAAAAAAAATTTACGGCACATTGCAAACTGACCTTAAGCCTTTCTGCTAGTAAGCTAATGTTGTTTTGGGTGACAAACCGCAAAGGTTTGTTGAGAAGTTGTTTCGTTGAGACACTTGTGTGTCACAAGACCTTGGTCTCTCGTTTGCAAAGCAAGTTTGGTGTCAGTGGTGCAGCTCTTGAGTGGGTCCGCTCCTACTTTCCAATCGCTCACAACGAGTGTTCATCAAAGGTGTGCTCTCCAAAAAGTTTGACCTCCGTCATGGAGTACTCTAAGGGTTCTGCCACGGGCCACTCCTCTTCTCTCTACACCTCTTAGCTGTTCTATATCACCAAAGATCATCTTCCTGAAGTCTACTGCTACGCTGACGACACTCAGCTCTATTTGTCGTTTCGCCCGGAGGTGTCGTCTGATACAGAAATGGCACTTGCTGCCATGTCTGACTGCATCAGATTTCTACGGGCCTGGATGATTGGAGATAATCTAATTATCAATTATGGCAAGACGGAGGCACGCGTCAGCAGCTGTGCAAAGTGCAGATAAATCCAATCACAGTCGGTTCCTGTCAAGTATCACCAACTTCATCAGCCAGGAACTTGGGCGCCTGGTTTGACTATGAATTAACTATGAACGCCCACGTCAATAAACTCTGTAACTCGTCGTATTTTCACCTTTATAACATTGAGCATATAAGGAAGTACTTGTCGCAGGAAACTACTGAAAAATTAGAACATGCCTCTTTCACTAGTCGTATTGACTACTGCAACAGCCTATTATATGGTCTGCCCGCTAAGCAACTAGATCCAGCGCGTACAGAACACGGCTGTGAGGGTTATCTTTAGGCTATCTACATTTTGTCGTATTATACCAACACTTTTCAGCTTGCATTGCCTACCTATCACGTATCGCGTTGATTTTAAAATCTGCTTGCTTACCTTTAAGGCATTATACTGCCTCGCGGCAAGCTTTCTTTGTAATCTTTTTTTCTATTAAGGTAAACAAATACAATCTTGGATCGTCAGCTGCACCAGTACTAGACATGCCCAAGACAGCCAGGAAAACGCCAGGCGACAGAGCATTTGCCGCAGCAACTCCAAAATTATGGAACTCCCTCTCTGATCGGCAGCTAGACAGCCTCAACGAGTTTAAGCATCACCTAAAAGAGCATCTTTTCAGCCGATGTTTGGCTTATAACCACTTTTATTAAGATCGAGTTACGATTTTATATTTTATGTACACAAAAATTTTCTCATCCATAAATTAGTTTTCTCACTGCTAATTATTTCATTTTATAGGTAGTTTTACTTATATATTGATGTTTGTAAGTAGATTATACATTATTATTGTCATGTCATGCGCAATAAACCATTTATATGTTTTTTACGCAGTATAAGTAATAAATTATTATTATTATTATTACTATTGTTATTATTATTATTATTATTATTATTATTATTGTTTTATCAATATCACTCTCAAGGAAAACAGAAGCTACAGTATTTCCCTTGTTTTGGCTATTTGAATGTCTTTTTAAATTCATTGTCCCAGAAAGAAGTTCTGAGGCGACAAGACTCTCCATTTACCTTGATCTATTAATCCAATAAATCACTCCTTCTTTCGAGGCTTTGGGACATGGCGGTCTCAGAAAAAGGACAGAAAAACATTTCCGTTCACCGTCATATAAAAGGAGAAGATATTAATGTGAATTAGGTTAATTATGTGTTCCATCCATTGTGACTTCGAAGCTCAAAGACAAACATTTGATTTACGTGGGTTCCAACTGGTAGTTACTAGTCTAAATTTCAATTTTAATCTCTAAACATGTGTTTAACAGGTAACGCGTCATAAAAGGTCTCGTTCTTGCTAGCTGTCATCGCGAGTTCCCCCACGTCTATATAAAACCGAAGCTCTGAAATCTAATCACACAAAGAACTGCCCCCATCTTGGAAGGATAAGAATATCGACTCGTTGCAACCGGTTTCTATTTTTTCTTTGCTTTTCTGGAACTTTCTTGTGGGTCACGCTCTTTTATTTCCGTGCCAATGAAAATCCTTGGTCTACATTTGTAAGACATTGATGCTTCACCCATAGTGACTGCCAAGAGATAAACTTTTCGGGTCCAACATCATGGTGATGTGCATTTCCCTTGCAGTAAGATACATATATTGCTAAAAAAAGAAATAACTAAATAATAATAATAGTAATAATAATAATAATGACAATAATAATAATAATAATAATAATAATAATAATAATAATAATAATAATAATAATAAATGGAATGATAACTTTATTATTTACAAGAATAAATTCTACAAGATACAGTTTGATTCTATTAAAACCTGAGTGATTTTACAGTTTGCTGTCATAAAATTGTAAAATATCAACATCTTATATATAAAAGCTAATTTATATGGGTTTGGTTCAGAAGATAAAAGAACAATTTCCACTGATGTAATAAAAATATATATACCCTCATAATAAGAATATTCTAAATAAATGCCCAGTCACAGTGTTTCCAATCATACACTAAAATGAGAAAAATTCAGAAATCTATTAATCAACCCATAATAAAGTTTCTATAGCAGTCTAGGAAAGTCCAGCTTGGCCGTTCTCTATTTCAAGATCATTGTCCTTATCGTCTAAGTTCCTCCTTCTCGGGGTTCTCGATCTCCTTAGGCATAGGAGCGCGCTCCGCAAAATTACAAAGGACACTTCCGCCCTGACCCACGAAATCGTTGTGGCGTAGCTCTCTTGCTTTTTTGCAGATAATAACTCGGCTAATCTTGAGTGGTATCTCAGGCATTTGTCAGCCATCCTTTCCGTCGTTGTAAACACCAGTGGGGTGAATGTGCCTTGCTCTATTTCTGTAACGCGAGAGTTGTATTTTCGCTTCTTTTCATTTTCATGAATCCTGTAAATTTGCTTGGGGCTAAGATCTCTATACGAGTCCGCATTGGGATGACACACCCTTATATCGAAAAAGGCAGCTCTCTGTCTCTCCCAGAAACCCCTACAGTGGACGTCAAGGCGTGCGTCAGGGGCTTGGTTAGTCCCTCTGGCAAGCTCTTCGCCTGTAATAGGTTGTAAAGCCGGTTCAACTTGCACATCATAGCAAACCATGTCAAGCAACTCGTCCTGTAGATCGCGTATTTCATTGTGGCTCTGAATAACTAAGCCTCCACGCTGGCAGATCATCGCATGGTCTACTGTAAACATGCTCCCACAAACGCATATTGACGGGTTATCGGGTATCGGCCAATCATATCGAAGCCTCAAGGCATCACGAAATTCCCGGTTGTTGAGATCAAAATCCATGTCCTTGAGAGGAATAACTGTAAGCCAGTTGGATGCGCCTTTTTCACATGCCAGGTCCACGGCTCTCTGTATCTTGTCTGGCAACAAGGCCTTCACCTCCTCAAGCTCTTCTTTAAGCCCATCATCCTTTTCTTTCCGGGTGACGTATACCAGTCGTTGCACCTCAGCTTCCTCTGGGGTCTCATGGGATTGCGCCTGCATTTTGCTCACGAGTGGAGCGCTCACCCTAATAGACGCCGAATACTCCAAATCCGCATTATAATAATAATAATAATAATAATAATAATAATAATAATAATAATAATAATAATAATAATAATAATAATAATAATAATAATAGTAATAGTAATAATAATGATAATAATAATAATAATAATAATAATAATAATAATAATAATAATAATAATAATAATAATAATATAGATCTTATTTGGTTGTTTGATAATTTGCTTCCTGTTTGTCAATTAATGTCTTAATCATGTATGACAATTGTCGTGTATGCCATAAAAGTTTAGATTCTTAACAAAATGGTGCGATTTACTGCTGATCCATGCAATCTCTTTGATAATTCAACAATATACTAACTATATTTTCATTTTCATCAACAGCCTTTGCTATTTTATCAGCAAGTTTAATTATCGCATGATTTGTTGAGTTGTACTTTTTTATCCATATTGATGATTAGATCAGATCTTGTTTTATCAACGTAAGTTTTCGTACACAAGCTTTTCAAATATTTTCGCAAAATAAAATGGATGGACAGATAATTGCCTATAAATAGAAATAGCGTTTTCATCGTTTCGTCGTCCGTTTTATACACAGTTGTTACTAAAGCTATTTAAGGTTGGTCTCGGATTTTTCCAGTTGAAAATGTTAAATTGGAAATATGGGACAATGGTATTGATATATGTGGGGCGACAAAGTTATCCATTCATCCTTGCGAGCAGATTCCTGTGTTACAGAGACATCCCCTTGGTATCGTTTCCCAGAAATACAAAGGTTATCCTTAATTAGAGAAGTCCTGTGACCTTCTCCCTTAGCTTTTTTCATGACCGGGTTGGGAGATTTCCTCGGTTCTTTGCTTGCTTCCTTTCTTCTTGCTAAAGCCTCGACCGTAGAGCGAAGACTTGAGATGGCGGGCAATATGGATTCTGAGCTTTTATTGAAATTTATTGGTTATTTCCCAGACTACCTACCTTTCGGCATTGTCGCGTACTCTTTTATTGGACAACCTTTGTCGAAACAGCTGTAAACACCAATGAAATACCAGGTGAGCTTACGCCTGAAAACATGATACCTTCACACGTGCACGTGAAAAGATCACCGTTGCTATGGTGACATAATAAATCGTACTTTTCCAATGATTTGGTATCTCATTGGTGTTTATATAATAAACAGAACATTACATGGCCGCTTGGAGACACGAAATGTCTTTTTACGTCTTGAAAAATATTTTTCTCACGAGTGAACGCATATTTTTCAACACTCGAAGAGAAATTTCGTATCTCCTCGTGGCCATGTAATATCCTCTATAAGTTCATTAGGTTATTTCACCCCGTGAGCTGGGCTTCGTCCTTGGACCTAAATTTTTGCGGTTTTCAGCGGCCCGTGACAGCACCTGGGCCGCATTTTCAAAATCATGCAATTTTCTTTTAAAATAAAATACCTTGGAACATTAAAATATGATTTCCGAAAATATTCAATCCAAGGGTATATTCAGACGAAATATCAGAAATTCGAGGTAGTGGTCGGTGAAGTGCGGTTCTCGATTCTTAGAGGCAGCCACTCTTAAAGAATCGATTTTTTTCTCCTGCCCCTAGTCGCCTTGCTCTTTCTTCCCACCGTTGGTCGCAAAAATTGACTTTGTATTTTGTTATCTTCAACATTTCTTTTTTGTTTTTCTTATTAAACACCGTTGGCGATGCAACCTTCCACCAAACAATGTGCCATTCGCATTGGTTTTTCTGTGGCGCTGCGTACGGACAGTTGGACAGAGGAAAGTGACGTCATAACCTTAGGAAAATTTCTGGCATTGGCGGGTAATCAAATTTTCTTACCCACGCAGATCCGTGCGCGCGCCTTCATCGCGCAGAGCTGCGCTATTAAAATGAGCGTAAATGTTTCCTTGTATCAACTACGATCATAAAATTGATCGTGTTTTGGTGATGGAAATTCACATCAATTTTACGACCAGTTGAAAAAAAGGATGTATTGGTGTTTCATGATATGGTCTCAAAATGAGCACATGTTAGTCGCTTACTGACAATATTATTAAAATGTGCGAGTCGGGGAAAAATAAACTTCTGGATCATTCAAATTGCATTTTAATAGTAAGGATGGATAGCCGTTTCTGTGGTAGAAAAATATAGCAAATTTGTTTCTGAGTCCTCAGTGACATGGCTTTTTAAAGGTTGCTCTATGTGCAAGAATTCGGTAGAAATATTCCCGTTGAATTTGTCACAGCATTTTCCTTTTAAGAAAGGGTGCTTTCTGTCAATTTTGGAATGTTTTTGTCCGAAAACCATCAACATCCCCAATATCCTTTTGCGTCCTCTGAACGTACCGATAGTAAATAAACACTGCTCATCGCAAAGTAACAAGGAACGATTGTTTGCGAACGTAACATTAAACAAAGGTTCCCACTCATGTAATTCTTCAATGAGCTTTTAGCCTTCTTATATAAGCTAAGAATTATGACGAACATAAATTTGTCTTTTTATTAGGAGCAAGTGCATGTGCTCAGCTGAATCAATTTGAGGAAGCCATCACGTGGTGTGAAAAAGGATTAGCAGTATCCTTTACTACAGATGCTTTAGTGGAAAAGATTTGTCATGTTCACACTTTACGATAGTCCTTCGTTCTTGCTTTTGTGTGCGCACCTTCTTGCTCAAGTCTCTACAAAAAATAAATTATCTAGTCTTCATGATAACTCAGTCCAATTTCGTCGTTGACTTTAAATTACCTATGAACAAAATAAAGATACAAACTGAAAGAGCTATAAAAGAAAAACAGGCAAAAAAAGTTTAAAGAGTTTGTAAGCTTTATGTTACTCTTCCAACACGCGTGTTATAAATCTTGACTAACGTAAGATTGACAAGAATAACCAGAAATTGATGGAACTGAAGAGGAAGTTCGTCAATGAATACAACAAGCTGCGAGATACAAACGGAGGGGAAGATGCAGGTGAGTATAATGTCTTATAAGCTTTTATGGAAACACGGGACATTGATAGACACATTAGGATGTCAGGAAGATTGGTTTGTGAACTTTTCCAAAGTCCCGTCTATCAAACTAGAAAGAGTTACGAAAATTCAGCCGGATTCCATGCAGTGCAGTTTCTCTAGGCTTTATGGTGGTCTTGAATACCCTGCTAGCAGAGGTTTCTTTCTGGTAGGTATTTTAGCATGTACGAAGACGTTAGTGCATTATGAACTGTGAACACGTTTTCGCACTCCATGCATTAGTTGGGTTGATAACGATAAGTGTGAGAAGACCACGTTGGGTCCCACGCCTTTGGAAAGTTAGCAAAGCGAATCGTGTCGTAATAATATGCTTGAAAACGATTCCAAGCCATAGCAAAAATGTAAACACCACCTGATAACCCCGAAGTTAATTGGCGGCAAGGAGCACACCCATTTTAAGTGGTTGCATTTTGATTTTGTGGGGATGATCAAAAACAAAAAACAAAAAAATGGGATGAAAAGTCGAAGGCAAGGCATACATTGTGCTCTATAGCAGTTTCCAGTTCCGTTGGCAGTGAAATGAAGACCAAAGAATATGTATCTCGAACATGGAGCCACATGGTGGTTCAGGAAAGTTATGTGTGAAGAGAAGTTGAACCAGTTTACAATAAACAAGATGGCGCGAAACCGGTTACCGTCGTTGTTGACCTTGAAAATGCTTCGTTCGCGAAGTACCATATCGCAGAACGTTCTCGTCTCTTTACAGAATCGACGACTGCTTATGTGGAAAATTTCTCTCTAAAAGTAGACTTGTTACAGAATGGGAACTTGTCGATGAGACAGACGTATTTCGTCAAAGTAAAAGTCATTTGACGTGAGAACGAGGCTTATCATACAAAATTTTTAATTTTTTAATTTAGCTCGTCCCATGAGAAAATCGACGTTTGTCTCCGAGACGATCCTCACACGTCTGAAGCAGACGGACAGAGCGTGTTGGTCGATCCAAACTCATTTAGACGAACATACCTTAGACAGACGTCAAACTTATTCTTGAACTTAATCCGCTTAGTTTGGTTCGTCTCATGAAAAGTTCCACATTTGACCTAGGCTTCAGACTAGATATTCTGACGGTGACTTTTGTAGGGCTTATACACTATCGGGATTCCCGATAATTTTTTATGCCAATTCATTGCAAGTTGTTTTCCTGTTCTTTTATATTTCCTTGTGTTGAAATGTTAAGACGTCACGACCTTCACTCATTTTCTTTTTCTGTAATTAATTTATTAATACCAATTAATGTAGCACTTCATTCCACCTCCAATATTTAGGTCGACCGGGGTTTTCTTTCGTCATACTTTTAAAGTTTACTTTCTCCAGACTTTTCTGTTAAGACAGCATTGATTACGTTTTGCTTTGGATAGGAAACCAGTGCTGAATCTTTTTAGCACCAATTGACAAACACATTTGGTGTCCAAATTTCACCTTCAAATTTTCATAGACGTTTTGTACATTATCACGCTTTCTTAGTGAAGTTTTCAGCATCTCCCTTGTGCTCTTGTCTGTTACAGTAATTAAAGGTGTCAGACCACTGTTTACCGTGCAAAGAAGGGGTTTTCGATAAAACTTTTTGAAACTCGGGGCCCTTTGGGTGATTGAAACTTATTAACTTAATCTTTTTTATGAAAATCTGAACTGGCGTATAAAAACAAACATTTGCAACAAAATCAAAAACGCAAAGCTCCCAAATAAAAGCTTGTTCTTGTAAATCTGTTTTAGACACGAGGAAAACCTTAGTATTTCTAATTACATTTTACCTAATTTACCTAATAAAGTTTTCACTTGATCAAAAACAAAATCGCGTAAAAATCCACGTTATCTTCAAATGTTTCACTAGTTCAAATTTCATACACGAGCCTGTCAAATTTTCACAAGAGGAATACGTGACTGGGAACACAATCTACAGCCTGTATGACCTCTGAAAATATGAGCGACGTTGACCTGTCGACTTATACAATCACTAGATTATGCAACCCTCATTATTGAATAGGCCCTTGTACTTTTCCGTGAATTGATCTTTCTAGGAAAGTAACTGAGAGAGAAATGCCTTACTAGGAAGTCTCTAAACCCTATAAAATCTGAACTTTCCTAACTTTTATAGGGGTATTTACGGTATAAACCACACCTGCATCTTCAGGTTTTTCATTTCCTGTAGATTAAGGCTTTAAAACGTGTTTGTAAAATACCTGTTCTCTTCTATTTACATTTCTACAGACTTCGCTACATTCTTACAAAAAAACATGACGAAAACTGATTCAGTATGCGACAGGACCGAAGAAGGTGGGGCCTATGCCAACCTTGGAAACGCTTATGACAGCATTGAAAAGCATCTAAAAATAGCAATAGAAATAGGCGATAGATCTGGAGAAGGTAGGGCCTATGGAAACGTTGGCAACGCTTATCAGAGCCTGGGCAACTTCCAAAAGGCCATAGAGTACCATGAAAAGGATCTGGAAATAGCAAAAGACGTAGGTGATAGATCCGGTGAAGGTAGGGCCTATGGAAACCTTGGAAACGCTTATCAGAGCCTGGGCAACTTCCAAAAAGCCATAGAGTACCATGAAAAGCATCTGAAAATAACACAAGAAATAGGCGAAAGATCCGGAGAAGGTAGTGCCTGTGGAAACCTTGGAAACGCTAATGACAGCCTGGGAAACTTCCAAAAGGCCATAGAGTACCATGAAAAGCATCTGAAAATAACAAAAGAGAAAGGCGATAGATCCGGAGAAGGTAGGGCCTATGGAAACCTTGGCTACGTTTATCAGAGCCTGGGCAACTTCCAAAAGGCCATAGAGTACCATGAAAAGCGTCTGGAAATAGCAAAAGAAGTAGGTGATAGATCCGGAGAAGGTGGGGCCTATGGAAACCTTGGAAACGCTTATCAGAGCCTGGGCAACTTCCAAAAAGCCATAGAGAACCATGAAAAGCGTCTGGAAATAACAAAAGAAGTAGGCGATAGATCCGGAGAAGGTAGTGCCTATGGAAACCTTGGAAACGCTTATAGGAGCCTGGGCAACTTCCAAAAGGCCATAGAGTACCATAAAACGCATCTGAAAATAACACAAGAAGTAGGTGATAGATCCGGAGAAGGTAGGGCCTATGGAAACCTTGGCAACGCTTATAGGAGCCTGTGCAACTTCCAAAAGGCCATAGAGTACCATGAAA
Organism: Pavona decussata; assembly: GCF_977016875.1. Taxonomy (NCBI): domain Eukaryota; kingdom Metazoa; phylum Cnidaria; class Anthozoa; order Scleractinia; family Agariciidae; genus Pavona; species Pavona decussata. The sequence continues at coordinate 372,785 of NW_028145495.1, read as the reverse complement.
AGGATCTGGAAATAGCAAAAGAAGTAGGTGATAGATCCGGAGAAGGTAGTGCCTATGGAAACCTTGGTAACGCTTATCAGAGCCTGGGCAACTTCCAAAAGGCCATAGAGTACCATGAAAAGGATCTGGAAATAGCAAAAGAAGTAGGTGATAGATCCGGAGAAGGTGGTGCCTATGGAAACCTTGGTAACGCTTATCAGAGCCTGGGCAACTTCCAAAAGGCCATAGAGTACCATGAAAAGGATCTGGAAATAGCAAAAGAAGTAGGTGATAGATCCGGAGAAGGTGGTGCCTATGGAAACCTTGGAAACGCTTATAAGAGCCTGGGCAACTTCCAAAAGGCCATAGAGTACCATGAAACGCGTCTGGAAATAACAAAAGAAGTAGGCGATAGATCCGGAGAAGGTAGTGCCTATGGAAACCTTGGAAACGCTTATAGGAGCCTGGGCAACTTCCAAAAGGCCATAGAGTACCATAAAACGCATCTGAAAATAACACAAGAAGTAGGTGATAGATCCGGAGAAGGTAGGGCCTATGGAAACCTTGGCAACGCTTATAGGAGCCTGGGCAACTTCCAAAAGGCCATAGAGTACCATGAAAAGGATCTGGAAATAGCAAAAGAAGTAGGTGATAGATCCGGAGAAGGTAGTGCCTATGGAAACCTTGGTAACGCTTATCAGAGCCTGGGCAACTTCCGAAAGGCCATAGAGTACCATGAAAAGGATCTGGAAATAGCAAAAGAAGTAGGTGATAGATCCGGAGAAGGTAGTGCCTATGGAAACCTTGGTAACGCTTATCAGAGCCTGGGCAACTTCCAAAAGGCCATAGAGTACCATGAAAAGGATCTGGAAATAGCAAAAGAAGTAGGTGATAGATCCGGAGAAGGTAGTGCCTATGGAAACCTTGGAAACGCTTATGGGAGCCTGGGCAACTTCCAAAAGGCCATAGAGTACCATGAAACGCGTCTGGAAATAGCAAAAGAAGTAGGTGATAGAGCCGGAGAAGGTAGGGCCTATGGAAACCTTGGTATCGCTTATAGAAGCCTAAGCAACTTCCAAAAGGCCATAGAGAACCATGAAAAGCATCTGAAAATAACACAAGAAGTAGGTGATAGATCCGGAGAAGGTAGTGCCTATGGATACCTTGGTAACGCATATAGGAGACTGGGCAACTTCCAAAAGGCGATAGAGTACCATGAAAAGGATTTGGAAATAGCAAAAGAAGTAGGCGATAGATTCGGAGAAGGTAGGGCCTATGACAACCTTGGCAACGCTTATCAGAGCCTGGGTAATTTTCAGGAAGCTTTCGAATGTTATCAATCCAGTGTAAATATACTTGATATTGTCAGAGCTTCCATTACTCGTGAAGATTCCTTAAAAATAAGTTTTCAAGACCTTTATTGTAGTACTTACAGTGGTCTTTGGCAAAGCCTATTGAAGCTAGGAAGAATTGATGAGTCCTTGTGTGCTGCTGAGCAAGGTCGAGCACAGACTTTAGTTGACGCGTTAAAAAGACAGTGTGGTTTTACAGAGTTCCTACCAGCGTCACTTGAACCTAAAGAGACAATTTCTTACATTTCAAGCAAGTTATCTACGAAAACGGTTTTCTTGGGGCACAGGCGCAACAAAATCACGTTCTGGGTTATCAGCAAGGGAAGCAAGGTTGAGTTTCGAGAAAAGGAATTGGAACAGGAAAGAGTGTACGAAGATGCAGTCGCTGTCTTGCTAAATACCACTTTGAAGGATATTGGGATTGGAGTCCGCGTTAAGTGTGAGAATCGTTCATTGGATGACCTAAATAACCGCGATGTTGATGACAATGATGAAGAGGATGAGGAAAAAGAACGAGTGCTATCACAATGCAACATCAATGCGTTACAACCATTACATGATGCAATTCTTGGCCCCATTGCAGACTTGTGTCAAGATAACGAGTTGATCATTGTGCCCGATGGTCTCCTTTGTCTTGCTCCATTGTCGGCTCTTAGCACATCTATCCACATACGCACTGTACCGTCGTTGACCAGTTTAAGACTAATAACTGATTGCCCTGAGGACCGGAAAATTGTGCAGGAAGCACTGCTTGTCGGAGATCCATATCTGGGGGATGTCAGAAAACCAAAGTTCAACGAACTTCCCTGTGCCAAAGACGAAGTAGAGATGATAGGAGAAATTCTAAAGATTCTACCACTTACAGGAACAAAAGCAACGAAATACGAGGTGTTAAAACAATTACCTACAGCCTCTTTGGTTCATATTGCAGCTCATGGACGAGAGAAAACAGGAGAAATTGCTTTGGCGCCAAATCCTGGATGGGAAAAACATTGCGAAGGAAGTTCAAGATCCAAAGCAAGGAACATGGGGCCTAAAGAAGAGGACTACATCTTGAAGATGTCGGATGTCCAAGGTGTTAAGCTGCGAGCAAAACTGGTTGTGCTTAGTTGCTGTCATAGTGGCAGAGGAGAGATCAAGTCTGAGGGTGTCGTCGGAATTGCTCGGGCTTTCTTGGCCGCTGGGGCTCGTTCCGTTCTGGCTTCACTTTGGGCAATTGAAGACCAGGCAACGTTGGAGTTCATGAAGAGTTTCTACCAACATCTTGGAGATGGTAAAACTGCCAGTGTAGCTCTTCACCAGGCTATGAAGTATCTACGAGAGTCAGAGAAGTTCTGTGCTGTGAGGAATTGGGCTCCTTTTATGCTAATTGGTGATGACATCCACTTGAATTTGGACGCAAAGAAGGAAAGCGCTGAAATGATGCTTGAAAAATGTAAGTTTTCTTTTTTCCAAGTGTTGTAGTTGTTGTTGTCTTGTGAAAGACAGTATATATGCGTTATTGACCAAGCGTGAGGTTCAGATGGCTGGATATTGGCCAAGTTCTTTTTTTTTTTTTGCGTTTTTATGTACCGAGACGAAGTCGAGGTCCATAAAAACGCAAAAAAAAAAAGAACGAGGCCAATATCCAGCCATCTTGACCGAACAAGCTTGGTCAATAAAGGATTTATTATATGGCTTTAAAAGTTACAACTACAACAATAAAACAAAACAGGACATGAAACTGCTCTACTCGGAAAGAAATTCGTCATAGCCGGCCGGTGCAAGATTTATTTTCAGTGAATTTTTGGATTAGCATGTAATCGTGGAAAACAAGGAATCCTAAATTATCCTAGGGTTCTAACTTTATAACGGCTTGAGGTGCACCTAACCCCAAAATGTTTTTTTCGCTTAAATAAATCTTTGCACCTGTTCGAAACATATTGCGCTATTTAGCGCCTTTTTTTAACCAAATCTTGACTTTTTTTAGGCTGTAAAAGTTACGAAATCCAGCCATCATGTGTCCCATGACCGAGCTAGTAAGGGGCATGGGTCTATTCCTTACTTGAAGTCACAAACTGATTTGCATTGTATTAAGTCTTTGTGAAAATGCATGCAAAGCAGTTTGTAACGTCAAGTAAGGAATAGACCCATGCCCCTCGGTCATGGAACAAATGATGGCTAGATTTCGTACCCTTTACAGCCTATAAAAAGTCAAGATTTGGTCCAAAAAAGGCGCAAAAAGGCTTAATGCGTTTCAAACAGAGCAAAGATTTATTAAGTGAAAAAAAAAATTGGGGTTAGGTGCACTTTAAAGGGAGTATACAATTATTGAGAACGAAAAATTTAGATTTTCGCAAGAGCGGGAAGATTTGAATAGAATCCGGCAAACTCGCCATTTTCAGCCGATCGCGCGGTGGCGTAAATAATAAACATTTTTACACAGTTTTTGGCTTCCAATCATTAATTCTTGAATGAAACAATAGATTTTGAGATTGTATGCAAACATAAGCCGAGAAAAAGAGCGGGTAAATCAGAAAACTGGGCAAAACCTAGACAAGATTTTGTTGTTTACAACAAGCAAGACGCGGCTAAATTAAAAACGTGAGCTTCTTCGGCGAACTTGAAAAATACTTCTCTAAACTGCTCTAAACACTAAATGCAACTTCTAATACGCTATGATTTAAATACTGTCATTTAAAACCTAGGGAACTTATCAATTTGGCACTCGACTTCAGACAATAAGTACACGCCGAGCAACTCACCGATTCAACTCACATTCATTGTAGCTGACACAAAATTTTTACTTCACCAGGACGATTTCATTCTCTTTCTTTTCCTTCAGGTAAATGTTGAGAGTTTACCGAACTTTTTAGTGAGCGGTTTTCCCCAAAACAACGAGAAAATCGAAGAAAAGATTGCATTGTTGTTGGGATTAAACTTTCGATGCCCCGAGCGGGCAAGATAGCTCCATCTTGCCCGCTCGGGTAGCCAATCACAGCGCAGGATTTGACTCATCTTGCCCGCTCGCGGACCCAGCCATATAATAACTTTGTTTAATGTTTGGCTGTTAAGTTATCCACCTCCGAAGGAAGTGGTTGGAACTTAAGTATTTAAAACCAAAGTTGTATAGTGGCCTGGTGTTTTAAAAACAAAACGTTTTCCAGTAGAAAACTGAGTAAGAACATTTAGAAAATAGAAAAAAATGGCAATCATATCTCTAACCCAAAACAAAATTTACTACTTCAGTAGACGACAGCTTGTAAAAAGAAGTCTGAAAAACATTGAACGAAATAATGAATGAATACATTAATAGCCAGAGGGAAAGTTTCGGTTATTGGTGTACCAGAGAGAAACGAAACGGTCGCGAATTTTTCGGTTGATTAATTTTTCTTCCCTTGTGCTTCCCATGTCTACAAGAACAAAATTCAGAATTGTAATTTCGAGGAATCCTTGAACAAAGCTTGAACTATCAGGGTAAACATCTGTTTCTATCACATGGCATGGGTCAATAGTGTGATTTTTTTTTTTGTTTAGTTGATGTTTTCCATTCCTTCTCGTTCACAGACTCTGAGTAATCGTGTTAAGACAAAACGTTTCCAACATACATTTCCCTACATATCCCTTTCTAAAAGCACTGGAAAGCTACAAAACGCCCTTGCCATAAGTTGTTTCTGAAATGCTTATTTGATTAAGCCGCTGCCTTTTTTCCTAGATAATGTTGGGAAATAAGATCGACAAAGATCTTTTAACAAAGTTTCTTATTTTCTCTCTATACGCCCGTTAGAATGACCTTAAATCTCATTTACAAGGATACACATAGACGACGAATTGAGAACGGAAGTAAAAGGCTAGTTAGGCAATAAGTATACTAAGCGAAGAAATTTAATTTCTTCAATTGTTTTTCCTACGCAGCCGTTACTTTGGCCTTCAGCAAAAAATCTCGCCACTAACGGCTGCTCAAGCACTCTCATACGAAACACATATCTTCCACCCTTTTAACCAATCGTTGCTCTGGTTCCGGTTTTCAGAAGCTGACACGTCCCAAATTCTACGCCAGGAGACTCATTTGTGGTTATTTTCCGTTAATGGTATATTATAAGACTTGGTTTTGGTGCATGGTACAGTTTTGAGCGTACCTAAACTTCACTGTGAAATACATCTACATAGCAATTATTTGAATAGTTATTGCAAGACGTAAATTGTCTGTTAGATCGCGTGACCGCACATTCTTACTAAATATGCCGCGAAGGGGCCAGGACTAGACATTCAATATATCGAGAATATGTAAACAAAGATTACAATATTTCAAGCTTAGTAAGGAGTCTCGCAACAGTGGTTCTGCCATTGGGGGTGGATCTTTTCAAATCAATATTTCGCATGGAAGGCTTGCTTCTATTTCTATCATACTACACCACCTTTTAAACCTATGATCAAATTTTATGTTTTTGTTGGTTTCTAAGCAACAGCTGTTACCGTAAAAATGGTGAAAGAAAGCTCTTCTTTTTAGGTAAAGTCGATTATCGCGAAATCTAGTCAGACACTTTACAACGATACTTTCAGGATTTAAACTACTCAACCTAGACAACTTGTTGGCGAAATTATAAAAAATCTGTAAGAGCGTTTTCAAGTAAATAAAGAATCATTTTTTTATCGGCTGATTATTTGTTATTTGTGTTTTAAAACGGCTAAAATAAGTTGAAAAGCTCGTAGTTTGCATAAATCAAAATACAGTAGATCCCCGGTAATTCGACCTCTTAAGGGAGACTAAAACTGCTCGAGTTAGCGTGGGTTCGAGTTATCGTGGTAGATCGAAAATTCGACTTTTCATGTAAATAATTTATAGTTTATTGATTATCAGCACTTCAGTATACAACCAAGGGCAAATTAAACTTACTCTCATCGGAAACTGTAAGTCCCATGTAAGCTGAGGCTTTCGCGTCAAAAAAACTTTGTCAACATTTTAAAGAAAGAATTGGAACGACTTAAGATGTGAACATTATGAACTTGTACTCAGCTACTAGAGAACGTGTTAGCTAAAACAGTTTAAATACATGTAGACTGTATTTTCACAGGCGTTCCAAGGTCCAATGGATGCATGTTTTCATTTATTGTAGCACTGTTTTTTGTTTTCTATGTGACGACTTAACAGGCAGTGCATGCGGTTTGACTGAAAAGATCGGAAATGACTGTCAAATGCGTGATCTGTTGCATTGATTAAAATGAAATTGCTTTAGAAGTGTCAATTCCAGTGTTTTTTACCGATAACATGATAGGAGAAACTGATGGGATGACATCAGTGGTGAGTTGCAAGAACTAGAATTCGAGTTATCGGGATAAATTTCGATCAAGGGTAACAAAATTTAGTTCGAGTTAGCGAGGAATTCGAGTTATCCGAGTACAAGTGACTGAAAGGTGTGGTCAAATCCAAGGGAAACGGGACTTAGTTCGAGTTATCCGAGTTCAAATTACCGGGGTTCTACTGTATTTCAAAAATGCCCCTACAGATTTTCAATTTCAATTATGAGGCCTTAAAATAATAATTCGTTTTGATGTTCGAGCAAGTTTTAGGCCTAAGAACCATTTCGGGCGTTAGATAAGAAGATTGAAACTCGGTCTAGTTTCAGCCGCTGTTCTCTATCTCTGAAAATGAGTTTTGTTTTGTTCTTTTCTGGTCTATATCACTGCTATTCTCGTGTTATGAATATTTAACAATTATTCTACGAGCGCGCACTGGATATGAGATGATAGACAGCCAACGAGGTGCGTAGCGCCGAGTTGGTTATAATCATCTCATCTTCAAAAAGCGCGAGTGGAATAATTGTTTTATTTAAAGCGATCAAGAAATATTGCTAGATTTTGCTGCTTTCGCTTTGCAAGAACAATAAGTACACAATTTAATGTACTCTATTCTTCGGGTATGGTATGATGGCTCATACACCATGGCTACTAAGCCAATTAAATCGCTCGATTTTCATTATACAATGATCCAGTTTTTAATAATTACATGTGCACCACGCTTGTGTTCACTCACGGGTTTATCTTTTACGTCTTACAATAAAACATGAATTTATTCTACTGCTTTAGTTACCGCATACTAGCTAGTTAACAATTATTCCACGAGCGCGCGTTGAATCTGAGATGATAGATAGCCAACAAGGGGCGTAGCGCCGAGTTGGCTTTAATCATCTCATCTCAGTCCAACAAGCGTGAGTGGAATAATTGTTTTATTAAAAATAATCAAGAAATATTGGTAGATTTTGCTATTTCGCTTTGCAAGAACAATTAGAAAACAATTTAATGGTCTCTATTTCTCGGGCATGGTATAATCTTATGGCTCATATACCATGGCCGCTAAGCCAATCAAATTGCTCAAATTGCATTTTACAATGATCCAGTTTTTAATAATAGGATATAGATTGTCCGGCGGGAATCAGTCAAGCTCAGAAGTTGAAGACTTTTCTTACTACTGGAATTGTTGTTGTTGGTATCATAAGATGTTTTATTGCAAGGCGTGAATGACGTATTTAAGAAGAGTATTTTGCGTCTCCGTTCCTATGGTAACAGCTGTTGCTTCAAAACCAACAAAAACATACAATTTAAAAGTATTTTTGTGTTTTGCTTATGACTGTGGGTAAAGCAGATCTTAGCAAGGGCTATTGGTATCCAAACAAATTGGAGTAATTAAGCAACAATTACCTTATTATAGGAAATTAACAATGCACGTTGACAACGCCAAGAAAATTTACGTTACACTAAATTAACGCGAATTTTTCAAAAGTTAGGTTTACATGCATTAAATTAACGCGAATTTTCGATAAGCATCTTGCTTTATTTACTGCGATTTTCATAATTCTGGAAACTCGCACTGTACTTTACATTTCAGGTCCCAGTTGTTTAAAGGGTGAATAATTTTATCCACTGGATAGGTCGCTATCCGGCAGATAAAATGTGTGCAAGATTTCCCTGATAGTCCCATAATTTGTGGATAGAGTAGAAGCATATGTCAAATTTAAGTATGGGATTGTGTGAAAAACTTGCCAAATGCATTAGTTGGAGTATATTTGCTCCGTTGGATAGTGACTTATCCAGTGGATAAAGTTATCCACTCTTTGAACAACTGGGGCCTGAATGCCAAACTGCGTTTTGGCTTCCGTCAATAAAACCTTCCAAGACAAGTGCACGGATGTTTCTAAGTTTTTTTTAAGCCGAAAATTTGGTTTTGAAACCGAACTAGACCCTATGAATTCAAAAGATAGTGACTCTGAAGAGCCAATAGAGGAGTCATGAACTATTAAGGTTTTGTAATGAAATAAGGGTGCTTCAAAATAACAATGTTGTAAAATAGCGTGCATTAAATTTACATCGACATTAATTAAGATACATTAAATTAGCGCGAATTTTGTAAAATCGCGTTAATAAAGTGCATTGTTAATTTCCTCAGTATTGTAACTATACTAAGTATTGTTAGTAGAAAAAGTATTGTTAATATTGCAAATCAGATTTAAATTATGTATATTGTTTGTTCTGTAAGTAGTGTGTAGAATTGTAAACACGGTTTTCTGTAGCATTCAAAGATAATAATAATAATAATAATAATAATAATAATAATAATAATAATAATAGTAATAATAATAATAATAATAAATAGGCACCGTCCTTAATCATAGGTTGGAAAGAAAGTGGAGTATGATGGAAATTGAAGAAAGCCTTCCATGCGAAAATTTGATTTAAAAAGATCTAACGCAATGCCAGAACAATTTTTGCGAGCCTCCTTAAATCATTAGGAAATGGACCCTACGTTCATCACAGTAAAAAGGTACTTAAGTCCATACCGTTGATAACTAATTATTCAGGGCCTACACAGAAGCAAGGCTCCTGTGGACAGGCTTGTTCGATTTGACTTGAGAAACAGTAGTTTGTAGGCAAATAGCTTTTTTCGTGTACATGTACTTCTCCTCTTCAGTCCAAAATGTTCTTCGTCTAAAGGGAATGCCAGCATTTGACGGTGAATTACAAAGTGGATTTAAATTGGTGATTAACGTAGATAAATGTTGCTTCGCTTTAGGATCACCAAACCTGCTGTGGGATGAAATGAGTAGGATGGACCACCACTGAAGATAAACAACCTAGCGAGCTTTAAGAAAAGAAACAGGAACGCGTTACTAGAAACCGTGATTTGTTGCGTTTGCCTCTTGAAAAAAGCATCGAGATAGAAGGGAAGCTTCAGAAACAGCGGTGCACAAACGTTTGATAGCCTGTCTAAATAATATGAGGGCTATAATATTATTAATGAATTGAACTCTAAATATTCTTCGAACGTTTCTGTGTATTATAGGGTTACTATAAATAAAAGTCAAGGTTCCATTTAAACCAGCTTATCTAATTAGATACACGTAAATAAATATTTTCCGTATTGCACGCAGCCCAAGACAATAGAGAGATTTAGAATTACGCTTACGGCAAACGGCAGAAATAACCACGTGACCATGTTTATCCTTTATTTGCCGCTCGCCGTTTTCAGTTTTTAAGTAAAATGATACGTTTTCCGTTAACATCAAATTTCAAGCTTGTTTTGCATCCATGTACTCATCTTATCAAGAAAACATCAACGCGAATTTCACGTTTGCCGTTTCCCGTAGACGCGATTGTAAATCTCTCTGTAAACAAATCTATCGCTCCGATTGTCAAATTGTTAATGCAGTAGACACAATTAGTCTCGTGGCGGTTGTGAAAAATTAAGTAAAGGAAGTATGTATAGATCAGAAGAGAATAAAAAAAGAGCGAGCGGTAATTAAAAAATCTAAGCTCGCTTACAAACTAACTGACCACTAGCAAAGCAATGTCATTTCTTTTATTACCAGCAATTTACATTTGTGTAAACGGAAAAAGTTCTTTGATCATAGCAATTTAAAGTTCAATTCTAGCTTTCCAGGAAACAACCTAATTGTTAATTAATTAATTAATTGTCCTCTTTCATGTTATTATTGCTGTATTATTGTCAACGTGATTTATCACGCTTTTTTGTCTAATGAAATAGTATTTCTATAAATACCAATACAAATAAACTGTTGTTGTTGATAGTAACTAGCAGGAATGCATTGATTATAATAACTACTGTTTGCGCCCTCTTTCATGATAGAAGAGATCCAATCCCTCTGCTCCCCCTTGATATTTATCTTCAATTTATTATTAGTTTCCGAAGCATAACATGTAAGTTATTCTTATCCACTGTTTAGAGATCAGATGTGACAGTTAAGAGAGGATATCGCATTTCAACCGTGTGTTCAATCTCGTACCCAGAGTCCTCAGGCTTTTTGGTCAGCGGGGCGGCGCCAGGAGAGACTCTGGGATAATGGAATTTCTTATCCCAGAAAACGTGGGATTCCGGTCTTTGTGCGCATGCTTAAGATTAAAACGGAAGTGAAATGCCCCAAACTGCATGTTATCGGGCCTGAAGGTTTTATCGGGGCTTGAAAGTGTTCGAGAAAGCAACAGTTGATTCTTACACGCGATCAAAGCAACTGGATTTTTTTTTCCTGTAAGAGCGAGCGAACGGTGGACTTGATTCGACATTGCTTCAACGGACAAGTAAATAACATAATTATTTCTTTATTACTTTTTATACTTACAAATAAAAAGGAACCATCACTTCTCCTCTAAAGAACTGAGCAGCTGACGTCGACTGTCTGTTGAATTTATGTTTAAATTACCTCCCCCCTTCCCTTTACAGTTTATGTCCAAATGGGATTTGTTTAAGTTATATCTTATTAGTAATTATTGCTTCAATGAAAACATAGTATTAGTTACCATTTGACAATTTAAATCACCTCTTGATATTTACTGTTGTAAAGTTTTTTTGTCTCCAAAATTTTTAATTTTAATAGAATGAATTGTGTGCACGCTTTTCTTAAAGTGAATATAATTAGACAAAAAATGTTATATCTGTTCAATTGCAAGCTAGTACAATTTAAACATCAGCACATTTTAATACATCTGCCCTGAATGTCATGTCATGATCAGCTTTGAAGTTTTCTTTCTGAATAGACATTCCTTTTGCCTAGCTTCTGACGAATCTGATAGAGAGTGCTCGCATCTTGCATGGTTTTAGTGCTGTAGAGTTGCTCCCAGGTATACTATATATTTAGAAATAAAATGAAGTAGTATAACAGTGCATGTTTGGTTTATTCAATACAAATCCCAATACTGACTAGTACCAAACGTTTTCCCGGCACAGGCTATGAAAATAAGGACAGTGAGTTGTTTTGAGGTTTGTTAACTTTTCTGCCTAACCACAGAGGTACCACAGAGTTTTTACATGAGAACTGTATAGAGCGTGGTAATCACCTCTCATCAGTAAATTGGTTGTAATGTGATTGTTGAGAGACTGTTGATATCCTGACTATGACATTTCACTTAGTCAGTCAATTTCTATACTGTGTATATAATCTCCTGAGTCTGTTCTTGTAGATTTAATCAAGGTAACATTAAAACTATCTTATGTGAGTTCTCATATTTTTAGGTGTGTAGGAAGCACAGGGAAGGGGTCAATAGATTGGGGAAATTGTGTTTATATTATATTAATTTACATAAATTGGTGGGGCCCAACTTCATCTGGTTGTGGAGTGTACTCTTTAACTAAGAGCTGAGTCAGATAGCTCAGGTACTGACACACATTACCTTTTTTATTTTGATTGAAGGGCACAACTGGTAAATTGATAATTTCTGAAGGATTTGCCATTTCTTTTGAGTACTGAATGGTGATCTGATTTGGTATCACACTTTTAATTATTGACTTCAGGCAAGGGAAGTACTCAACCAACACTCTGCTGAATAGTATAATATAATCTCTTCTCTGATCTTGCTGCTCTCGTGTTGACAACAGATAATTATTATTGTCAAACTCCCCAATATCCTGAATGATTGGCACAGTGTTGTTGAGACCTTTGCTGGACACCCTGTCAAAAGTAATGAACTGTGTAAATTATCCAGTGCTTGTAGGAATTTGTTGTCCATTGACAATAATGTTAGCTAAGACCTAAAAATCAAAAAATTATTGACTCTTAGTTCAAGCCCTTCCTGGACTCTAATGGTCTATCAGGCCACAATCTAGGTCAATTCCAGCATAATGCATAATGTTTGGTAGGACTGGGCCAAGCGTAGTGAGCTGCATTGATCAAAGATCTGCAGCAGCTCATTCAGGGCATCAAAGGCATTAGAGGTGTCAACAAGAAGAACAGCGTCTGTTTCATCGGCGTCAAAAATATGGCGCATTGCATGAATAACAGCCTCACTCCCACTTTTATGGCCTGCGCACACCTGCAGTGAGCTGATTGCGTTGACGGCATTGGGTTTTGTTACTCTCATCACCCACTTCCCGATTATCCTCCGTACTACTTCACCAACCCTTACTGACCGGACCGCCCCCCCTCCTTAATAATAATAACAATAAATAATAATAATAATAATAACAATGATAATAATGATGATGATTGTTATTATTATCATCATAATTTGTGGAAAATATTTAATATTTTTGCTGTTTAAATGAGTATTATTTTTAAGGTGGGTAATTGATTTTAGTGTCCTTTGTGTTAAACTTGTTTTAATAATTACACGAAGAAATGATAGGAAGGGTTGCCAAAATAATTACGTTAGTAAATTTCCCAATTACAAGTGGAGTGTTTGAGATACCAAGGATATATGATGAAAGACATGACAGTGGTCACTTTCTGCACAAGGCTGTGCAAACATCATCTGGTCATATGTCACACAAACTGGGGGTACTTGGCTCCCATGTTCATGTACAACAGGTACACTTGCAATGAAATCAAGCAGAGACCTTCTCCTGTACGTATCTCTTCAATTATAATAATTGTGTCCCAATTGAACCCTTCAAGGAAAGACATGGTGTTCTTCCTTATGACATATAACACAGAAGGTCACAGCACTGCTCATCTATTTTTTCCAACAACTGGTACTTTGGGCATGATTTCACACTTTGCAATAGCATAATTGCTTTGGAAATCTCAACAGGAATATTTGTCTGCAAGGGAACCCACAGTTTCCTTGGCTCATCCTTTTTCAATGGAGTATTTGCATGTTTTGTCGTGATCACATGAAGGGAAAAATAACATTTTAAAACAGTTAAATCATTTTTACTTACATATTAATATACAGCACATTAACAGAGTACAATTAAACAATAATTACCTTTAAATTTTTTCCATCTTGATTTTAAACTCAGTGTGCATTATATGTTTGGTTATATACAAACTCCAAGCAATATTATAACTTTTGTATTTTAAGATTGAGGAGGCTTAATATTCATAAGCCCCATGGTTTCTTGGCCTCCTCTCCACTTATACTTGAGTTAATTGTTGTTTTTTTCATAAATGTTTGTTTGTGTACGAGTGGGAAATAAATAAATGTAAATATTTTTAAAGTATTCTTCAGTATTATCTACAGATTAGACTTTCATCTGAAGGTAACAAAAATACAACGGCCTTTTACACTTTTACACTCAAAACAAAATCTCAAAATTTGAGAAAATGATCCACACACCATTATAATGCTTAAAATAAAATAAATTACCTCCGCCTTTAAGTTGGAATTTTTTTCTGAGTGGTTAGCTAGCTTTGGCAAGATGGGCCGTGACTGAAAAAAGTGAAACTTTTGCTCTCGTGTGCGGCGTTTGATCATCGTAGAGATGTCTTCAGCGTTTCCCTTGTGGCAAAACCGAAGGGGAAACGGCAACCTGAGATGGACTCCGCTCCACAACAGATCTCTTCATCTCCAAATTTTCATCCACAACAAGGAATATAGTTGCTTGCATTTTGCCGTGTTTTACCATCGTGTGACGGTAGTGCAACTTCCTAACTAAAACGGCTGATGTTTTGTCGGCCAGAAATTGTTACACTGATCAAGCTCACTGACACCGCCGAGTGTTTCTAATTTTTGGTGTGCTTTAAGCTAAGGGTAAATAGAGGCAATAGAAAAAAAAAACCGTGTCTCACACATAAAAATTACAAAACTCCGAGTTTGACATTTCAAATCTCCCTCCAAAACAGGGAAATTGGTTGGGGGGTTTCCGGTTTGGTTAACTTCCGCAAATGACCAACGGACTTCCTGTCGGTCTTCCATTGTTACGCAGACGACCAATCAAAAAAATTATATTTTTCCATTATCCCAGAGTCTCTACTGGCGACCACCTGCTGACCAAAAAGCCAGAGGACTCTGGGTACGAGATTGCCGTGTGTTAAGAAGGCGAAATTGTTGTTGCGATTTTTTTAACTAAACTTGGTTGCATATCCTTTTGTACAGGGGCAGCTACATTCTCCTAGCTTTAAAATTACCCAGTCACAATTAGAGGTCCGTAAAGAGATTGATGAAAGGTCATTTTTGTGGGGAATCAGGAGTTTGTTGTATTGCACGACAAGTGGGTACACTATAACTTCATAGCTGCGTGCTTCGAGATCTCCAAGATATTTAGGTGAGGTTAAACGTGTGTAATCACAAATCCGTTTGTTTGTGTCGCACCCTGTCCTCAAACAACACCTTAATTTTACTTAGCAGAGTTTAACTGAAGGTCATTGGGAACTGCGGAGTCTTCTTTCTTCACATTAAACTAGGAAATCCCTTACAATTGTTAATAAACAATATTTACTTTGTGAACCCTGACTTAAACACGGCCACTTAACAGTTCAACAAAGCTGCCAGAATTCTCCAATTGCATACCGCTTTTGGACTATCTAGCGAGGGATTGTCCTCTAAAGAACAACGCAGGTTGGCCCTATAGTAAAAGTAGACATGCAAAGTTATCATTGATAGAGGCCTATGTATGTATGTGTGGTTCATCCTACCCCGTCTCGTTTTTTGTTGCCAACCATGTATTATTTGTTACATGCGGATTGCAACAAATGTGATAGTATATTTAACGCCTGGTGAATATATGAGAATGCTGTGTTATTCAGTCACTGATGACACAGGCTAGGCATAATCGGCAAAACGAAATCCGAGCTTTTCCAAAAGGAATCGAGCTTATAACCTTCCAATTACTAGTTCGGGTGATCTAACTCTAACCTATAGGAGACTCGTTGGAGCTAGGCCATTTTAAAAACAAGTTTCATGCGACAAACATCCGAAGGGTGGCTACTCTCCAAAAATTTGGGTGGATGAGGGGGTGTGTGTGGCGCGCTTCTTGAAACCTTTACCCTATTTCAGACCAGAACTTCGTATCGATAATCTATTTTAGACCCGAACCTTGTATCAATTCCCTATTTAGATTGGAACCGTGTATCAATAGAGTGTGTGCACGGCGGCCATGTTGGACGACTAAAACAATTGAAGATATTTGCATAAAAATAGAATGTATTTCCCAAAGGAAAATCATTGTGTTGTTTCGGTCCTCCAACATGGCCGTCGTGCACACACTCTATACCCTATTTTTAGACCAGAACCTTGCACCGATACCCTATTTTAGACACTGCAAACCTCCCAAATGCAAATCATGTTAACCCTCTACAATAAATATATAAAAGATCCAGATGAGAGCGGAAAACAAATAACTAAGGCGGGTTGTGTAGCCCCCTTCCAGCCCTATTTTACTCGTGCAAACCATACCCAATTCCAGGTAAACAAAAAAATTCTATACCCTACAAAAAGTGACACCGGACATACTTATTTGGCTGTTTTAGGGGTGTACCTCCCCTCCCTTGGAGTAAACATCCTGGATTCGTGGTTGGATTCGAATATGGATCTGTTGCATATGCGTAATGGAAGAACTGTGATCGTATATTTTAGGTAAATGGATCATTTTTTGGTAAGTTGAAAGCACGAGAACTTCTTTCGTAACTAAGCTGACGAGTGGTCAGTTCTTTTGTTTTCTCCAAAAGCAAGCTTTAGTTAGGAAATGACGGGTGAATTACTTCGACCAAACCCAGGAAACAGGGAACAAAAAGGAACTAATATAAACGTACCTGACAACTGTGCGTGTAAGCATCGTCGGCTATTTACCAACTTTTGGTTGTAATTCAATAAACACACTAAAGCTTCTTACTGTAGTAAGTGGGGGTAGCTCTCCGGTTTTTAATTGAAACATTGGGGTAGCAAAAAGGAGACGGCAAGCAAACAGTTTATATTCAGTCGATATGGAGACTATTCACCATAAATAATGGGTGGCATAGGGACATAGTCAAATAACGACTATACAAATTTCGTACAAGACAGCACTCAAAAAGCCAGCTTCTCTTCAAACTTGACACAAAGACAGATAGTCACGGTGGAACAAAAATTTCGCAATTTTTTCTGAAGGGTACAAATAATTAATGTGCTGCTAGTACTAACGACACAAATGAAGGATTAAAGAATTAAGTGGCACTTTCCCTAAGAACGGTCCACTGCGTTTCGGGTCGGAAAAAAGTTTGCCCTCAAACTTTGCCCACTAAATCATCTTGGGTCATAAGTAAATGAAATGACTTTAGTTTTCGGAAATACGTTAAAACATATTTTTTACAGGCCACAACAGTCAGAGCGTTCGAGGACCTAACTTTGAGCGTGGTGAAAGTAGGAAGTTGCATAAAATTGAAGAGCTCGCTGCTCGAAAACCAGGAAACGCCACAAAAATTCATTATAATTCCCAAGTCAAGTGTTCCTTCAAAGGTATGAAATGCATGTTTATTTTGATTTGTTTTAATTTTTAGGGTCACAAAAACTAATATTATTAACCCTCGTTAGAACGCTTTCTGAAAACCGGTGAAAGTACCCTGTCTTTGCCGGCATTTATTTCACAAGTCCAGACCGACCCATTCTAAATTCCGACTGCACTTTGCTAAACAGATGTTAGGAAGCATAGAAATATAAAAATACGTTGCGCTTTTTATCTTCCTTGACCACAGCGACTTCGCACTTTTGGTGCTTTTTCGAATGTGAAACCCGCATTATGCAAATGAGGTTGTCGATCAAATTCAAATTGTTGTAAATCAAAACATTCTTAATCGCTAAATTTCACCATTCTAAACTCACTACACCAAAAAGCACACAAATATAAAAGCAAAAACGGTTTTACCCGTTTAAAAATGCCTAAAACCTGATGAATTATTTAGTCCTGATCTCTGAATGCTATGTAACAAAAATTGTAAACATTGAATATGCTAATTGCGTTGTGTGGGACACTTAGTCCTATATAAGGAGATCTTTCTTCTCGCTGTTTCCTACTGTCGATTTTCATTTTGTTGAAAAGTGCTATTGAAAATTTGTACACGTTTTTAGTATCAAAGACTTGAAGAAATAATTCAGCTTTAAATGGATGAGCACACACTGTGACATGACCTGCATTGAAATCGGCAACACTTGACTTTTTTTTAAATCAATGTTGCGTTACACTCTTGGTTATTTCTTGATTGCCTTTTTATTTGGTAAATGGCTACTAAAAGGACAATGCTAACAAGACCATCTTATTTTTCCCTGATCTATGACCAACGTACAAAATGATTTGATGAAGAAAGTTTTGTTTTGCCGGATATGGCATTTTCACGACATAACTCCCGCACTGAAGTAGGTCATAAGTCAAGGTCTTTTAAACTTCTCAGTTTACTTCCTAATTTTCTCTAAATGATTCCATTCAGTTACGAATCAAAACATTCTTAATCGCTAAACTTCGCCATTCTAAATTAACCACACCGAAAATCACACAGAATAAAACGCATAAACGGTTTTAATAGTTTTAAAATGCCTAAAACTTGTTCGGTCCCGATTTTTTGATACTTTGCGGGGAATTTTTATGCAAATTAGTCTGTCTGCTAAACAGTATTTAGGTTTTAAGAAACCTATTTTCATTACTAATTTTTTCGTTTATTATTACATTTCCCTGCTTTGTTGACGCCATTCAGTTGGTATTCATAGCTTGAAGGTCCTTTAAGAAATAAAATATTTCGCTGAGTTTGGCATACTGCCATCTGAAATCACAAAACATTGAAATTCACAAGCCGACTAGAAGCAGGATGCCTGTACATCCCTCTACGTAAAGTGCCTTTCTCAATACATAGATAATATAAACTTCTGAACCACGAAAAAAATAATAGGTCGACTAGAAGTTGTTTGAGCCATTTATCTGTTGAAGTGCAAGTTTTTATTTTATTACAGTTCGAAAAAAAAATCCTGTATAGTAATGAGAAAAACTTGAATTCGCTTTTGTAAAACATGTGATTTATTAAAATTCAAAAGCTGGGCATTATCAATATGTTGCTCAAAATGAATTGATAGGAGCTTGTGCATGAAAGTCGGAAGGAAAAAACTGTACAGAAAAAGAAAGATTTTATAGGAAGCGAGGGAAGGAAAATCCTTCCGTCGCGATGCGTTCCGGTTGCAACCCCGGCGGACTAGGGTCATAGGTACAGTTAGCTGTTAGCTTGCTCTGAGAGTTTCACTCCAGGCCCTTCGCCGCAAATGCCAAAGCTTCTAACTTGCACTTTTTGTTGTAGATGATATTTCTAGTGTAATGCCTCATTGTTTCTGCAATTATTTTAAAGTCATTATTACTGAAAATTCAACACGAGCTCTCCTCCTAGTGAAGGAGAATCAAATCCTACATTAAGGAGCATCAGTAAAGTATATTGTTGCTGTGTTGTTTTTGTGTAAGTGTAATTTTAAAATTACTCCAAGCTAGTTGACAGGCAGTCCACTAAAATGCCATAAATCGTCGAGTAAGTGCTCCCTCTCGAATACGCGAAGTTCTCTGTAATTATAATAAAAATTGTCCAATTTTATCGTCTTAGGGGGGTTAAGGTTTGTACGCGAATTCGTACTGATTGATTTAGAGGGGAGGATGGGGGACTAATTTTTTCCTTTATTTTGTCCAAGTTTGTAGGTCCTTGTATTCGCCAGGCCAAATATAAATTGACTATCAATAGGGCTATTCATAAATAAAGCTTCGAAAGTGAAAGAGAACAACTTCTCATTAATGAGGTAATTTGAGCCCGAAAATACCGAAAAAGCCATCTACTTCATAGGATGTCCATATTTTAAACTCGACAAGAACAGAAACCAAAGATATTTTTATTATTTTCTTATATCTCTCGCTTTTTCACTGTTACAAGGTAGGCCTTGTGTAATTGTGGGGCGGCGTCATTGCTCATGTCAATTGAGCAAGTCAAATTCAGATCTCAGATTCCAGAAGTTAGTAGTTACACGCCAGTAAGCTTTAATCAGTGTAAGGTGTTGAATATTGCTCATCTTGTATGAAAATAAAATGTAACAATGTGTTCATAGCGGAGGTGAATGGAATCATTTTAGAGAAATTTAGGAAGTAAACTGAGAAGTTTAAAAGACCTTGACCTATGACCTACTTCAGTGCGGGAGTTATGTCGTGAAAATGCCATATCCGGCAAAACAAAACTTTCTTCATCAAATCATTTTGTACGATGGTCGTAGATCAGGGAAAAATAAGATGGTCTTGTTAGCATTGTCCTTTTAGTAGCCATTTACCAAATAAAAAGGCAATCAAGAAATAACCAAGAGTGTAACACAACATTGATTTAAATAAAAGTCAAGTGTTGCCGATTTCAATGCAGGTCATGTCGCAGTGTGTGCTCATCCATTTAAAGCTGAATTATTTCTTCAAGTCTTTGATACTAAAAACGTGTACAAATTTTCAATAGCACTTTTCAAAAAAATGAAAATCGACAGTAGAAAACAGCGAGAAGAAAGATTTCTTTATATAGGACTAAGCGTCCCACACAACGCAATTAGCATATTCAATGTTTACAATTTTTTTTACATAGCATTCAGAGATCAGGACTAAATAATTCATCAGGTTTTAGGCATTTTTAAACGGGTAAAACCGTTTTTGCTTTTATATTTGTGTGCTTTTTGGTGTAGTGAGTTTAGAATGGTGAAATTTAGCGATTAAGAATGTTTTGATTTACAACAATTTGAATTTGATCGACAACCTCATTTGCATAATGCGGGTTTCACATTCGAAAAAGCACCAAAAGTGCGAAGTCGCTGTGGTCAAGGAAGATAAAAAGCGCAACGTATTTTTATATTTCTATGCTTCCTAACATCTGTTTAGCAAAGTGCAGTCGGAATTTAGAATGGGTCGGTCTGGACTTGTGAAATAAATGCCGGCAAAGACAGGGTACTTTCACCGGTTTTCAGAAAGCGTTCTAACGAGGGTTAATAATATTAGTTTTTGTGACCCTAAAAATTAAAACAAATCAAAATAAACATGCATTTCATACCTTTTGAAGGAACACTTGACTTGGGAATTATAATGAATTTTTGTGGCGTTTCCTGGTTTTCGAGCAGCGAGCTCTTCAATTTTATGCAACTTCCTACTTTCACCACGCTCAAAGTTAGGTCCTCGAACGCTCTGACTGTTGTGGCCTGTAAAAAATATGTTTTAACGTATTTCCGAAAACTAAAGTCATTTCATTTACTTATGACCCAAGATGATTTAGTGGGCAAAGTTTGAGGGCAAACTTTTTTTCGACCCGAAACGCAGTGGACCGTTCCTAGGGAAAGTGCCACTTAATTTTGTAGTGTATGTTAACTGCTTAGTGGATCTTAGTGAACCAATGAAAATCTACCTGAGCGTTAGCCCTAATAAGCAAATGAACCACAAGATGAATAGAAAATAATATTTTACCTCGGCGGGAACCGAACCCACGAACCGCGAATTTGATCGTCCGTTGCTCTACCGACTGAGCTTCGAGGCCAGACGGGAGGAAGTCGTGGGTGTAATTGCGGCAGATGTAAATGTGCGTTACTTTCGTACCTTTGTATACTTTTGTCGTGTTAAATTTGCTGGAGTTAAAACGTCTTTTAAAAGAGAAAACATTTTTCCCGCAAAACAACACAAACGAATTTAGAATTAGCAAGCAGAGAACGAGCAAAGGCGATTCCCTGAGCAACGTGTTATGAAAAAAAAAAAAAAAAGGCCTAAGTTACGCAGAAACTCGGGTTGCTGACCAATGGAATGTCCCAGAACTTTTAGATGATGGCCTGCCACTCAGTGTGCGAGTGTTTACAAATTGATGCTTCCCTCTGCTTAGTTCTAAACTAATTTATTTTATAGGACTCTTAAGATAAGTAAGCACGCAGGGTCTCTAAAAAAATGATCGAACCCGTGAAACGCCGAAGGCTGGCTCCACACGAGACTTGTGCTTACTGAGGCTGGGATCTTACAACGTTCACGTAAGCCCAGGAGATTGCCAAGATTTTTACAGTCTGTCAACAAACTTTTAAAAGTTTGCCATGTGAAACCACGTAACGATTGTTTTGTTAGGATGGGCGATTAAGGTATAAAAATAACCAATTTAGAAAACCGAGCTTTTCGATCATTGCGATCGACATGTATGCAGGACTCGGAGTCAGAAGTAAGGTGTGGTAGTGAATGTGGAGCCCCAAAGCAATTGCAATTTGGTGCATACTGACAAACTGGTTTTCACAAAGGTATTGAGAGTGCAGCGATAAACAATCAGTTAATGGCTTCTTAACGAATCGGTTGAAACCATCCAGAAATGTTTCGTCATGGATGCTTTCTCTCTCCTTAACTGTTTGTCGTTTCATCAGAATTGTTGTCAAATTAAATGTAACAAAATAAGAAATTGAAGGAATTAACCAGTTTATAGGTGAAATTAAACTGAGTCATTTTGCAGATGATACAAATCTATTCTGCACATAAGAAAATCGATTGCGATTTGGCTGCCAAGTTGAAAAATAATTAGCACAACCCTTTAGAATTAAATCCTTAATACAGCTAATTTATCACTGAGAAGTTAGTTCTTAATGTTACTTAGGAAATTGCACCTGTCGTGAAAACGAAGCTTTAACGTCTAATGGAAAAACAAGAGAGGAAAATCAAAAGAGCAGCGTCATATCAAGACTAGCAGAATGTTGGGATTTGTATGGTAGATATTGCAATCCTTTTCAAGGCTCTAATACTAACTTGGATTTCAAGACTCTGGGACATTATCCATCACAGGTAGGGGTTTAAATGTTTATTACGAACCCTTAGTGTTAATTATTGAAGCTTGTATTTTATCCCTGCAATTCAGTCTTTTAACTACAATGGTGATTAATAAACAAGGTTTCTGTCGGGTATCTTTTCCTTCACTGAAGTCACATGATTGTAATGAATAAATTAATTAAATCTGGATTAAACTCTGTTCTCTCCTAGAGGGGATATTTTTCTCCTCTATTGTTTTTATTTCCTTCAACAGAAAAGGCCCAATCAGAATCCATTATCGGCGTGTATGTCACGCGGGAGGGGACCGTCACATCCCTACCTGTGTGACGTCATATAGCCACGTTCTGGGGCCAGAAAAAAAGGGCTTTCTTTCCAAATCGTGGCCACACGGGTGAATTTTAGACTCTAATATGCCGTTTTCAGAAAGAAAACAAACCTTTTTTAAGAGGTAAATCGAAAGAAGAACTTCTAAGAAGTACTCGACAGTTTAAACAGTGGAAATTGGAGAGTTCACGGCGAAGAAATTACGCTTTGACTGACAGATTGAATAACTCAATGCCAAGACACTAGAGGTCATAGCTTACTGACATCATCACTGGCGCACAACGCTGTAGACTCTGTCGAACGGATCCCTAAACGTTACAGGAAAGCTACCTCACAAAACAAATAAAGATTTGTTTCTCAGTTTTTAACAAAAGGTTTCATTTAGAAAAGCTTTTTGTCCGTTTCTCTTTTGGTTTTCTTGATGAAACGACTGAAGACACTTCATAATCTTACACTTACTGACACTGTATGACCAGAATATAAATAGCGCTGACGACAAGATTTGTAAACGATGCTCGTACGCTTTTCGATGTTCCGCTGTTTATATTTATCAATAAAATACGGGGGAAAGGATTTGCTTCATACGGGCGCTTTAATCCTCACGTTGTCACCTTTGATTTGGAGACAGGACCCGTTTCTAATACTATACTGATTGTTTATATTTGCATTTCCATTTATTTGTACGTTTGAACAGGTTCTGACTGTGGATTTGCATCCCGCGTTCAGGCCTACCGGCGTTTAGTGTTTTTTATTTTATTTTTTTTGTTGTTTTTGGTAGCTTCAAATCTGCACATTAATTTATTCATTAAACTCTGCTCTCTTCTTGAAGGGATCTATTGTCCTGATTGCCTTCAACAAAAACGGCCCAATCAAAATCTGTTTTCGGCGCGTAAATCACGAGGGAGGGGACCCCCTCATCCCTACCTGTGTGACGTCAAATCATCATTTTATTTATTAATCAAACCTGTATCAAATTCTGCTCTCTCTTAGAAGGAAAGCCTTAGATAACAATGACCTGAACAAGGTTGAGTCTGCGATGTTCGCATTGTCCTGCGGTATTCCCCATGGAAATGTACCAAAGCAAAGCAAATGGCGCGCTCGATGTCTTGTGCTTCGATCGCGTGAAGTTCTGCCGAAATAAAGCATTATAGCCTTAGAAATGTTCAAAAGAAGAACGGTAATGGAGTAGATTTTCAAGTGTCTTGGGACAATTTGAAATAAAATCTCAGGTTTTCATTGTGCAAAGTGTAATCTACTTGTCTTTCCGCTCCATTCATTGTTAACTAAGATATGCCTGGTTAATTTCTTAAATAACAATGACCGAGTTTACAGCGATTCCTGTTGTCTGGGGATGCTGCCAAGAAATATACAGTCCAGATTCGAATAAAATGGCGGTAAACACGGAGAGTTGGAGCTGAGTTATCTTTTTTCGAAGAGCTTTTCAGCGTATTCTGCGTTTTTCTGGGTACGTTGTGAGCCTGGAGGAGGCAGCAGGGAAGCAGTCAAAGTTATAAAAGAGTACGAAGTCAGTACAACTGCCACATTTACTGCAACGTACCAGACGAAAGGTTTTGGAAATACTCCACTGGTCCCACTGGGTAAGCTAAGAATATTAAACATCTATTTCAGGATTTGTGAACCTCCATCCATGCAAACCCAAAGCCGGGCTTCCAAAGGGATCCCAAAGGGTTTTTGAAACATCAACACCCCCCCCCCCCCACCCCAAAAGCGCTTTATTCGATAAGTGTGTTCGTATGGAGCGTCACATTTATTGCTCATTAATCTTTGGTCTCACAAAGGGTGTGGGGTGTAGTATCAAGGGAGTGGGGGGTGGGAAGGGTGTGGCAGGGGCTATAGCTTTACACCTGAAAAGGCTATGGGGATTAGTAATGTGGGAGGAGGCAATATAATGTCAGCTAAAATATTATCAATAATTTTTTTCTTTTTAATGTAGGGAAGGGTTTCAAGTTGGAATGCACTCCTGTAGGAATTCTGTTATTGCATTCCTTCAAATTAAATCAAATTGGCTGTTGAGAATTTCCAATCAAATAAGTTACTCATTTTATTTTGAGTGACCCATTTGATTTTTGACGGCTAACGTATAGGTATCTATAAATGGTAACAAATATTCATCAAGTGGGAGCCATTTTGAAGCGGTAAATCTAAAGAATAACTTCTAAGAAGCACTCGACAGTTAAAACGGTGGAAATTGGAGGGTTCCTGGCGATGGAATCATGCTTTGTTTGACAGCTGTAGAACCACGATGAGAGGAGAAGAGGTCATTCGTAATCTAAAACACACATCACATCACTTTGTCGAATTGATGCTTAAACGTTACTGGCAATCCACTTCACAAAAAGATTAAAGGTTTGATTGTCAATTTTTACTTAAAAAAATTTCATTTAGGAAAGCTTTTGCCTGTTTTCTTTCCGTTTTGGGGTGAAACGAGAACAATTTGTAATATTACACTTTTATTAAGATTACATAACTAGAATAGAAAACGCGAGGTCAGGCCACGTTATCGTTATGGAATTTCTGATACAACGATAAGTAGCGTAACACAAAGGAAAGAGCATAACGCTATCTTTGTGACTCAAACTATTCCATTAGCTAGGATAGTTTTATAAATCTGCGAAGCATACAATGGGAATAAATAAGACCACATTAAGCATCCAGCGAAAATGCCATCAGAGGCATCTTGTTGAACTGCAGGTAACAGATTAAATATACAAGGAAGACCCTAGAAGTTGTTACGCAATTTAAACAGCTGCGAAAAGAAAGACTGAATTATCTTCAGTAATCATGATTTCTTATCTACCAAATAAAATGATGCGACCATTCGGTCGCGCTCACGTACTCAGGCACACCCAACAGAAAAATTAAGGAAAACACTTTAAATGTTGTCTTCTGTATTCCACTCGTTTTATTCCCTTTTAAAAACATATGCAGTCAACTCTCGCCTTGCAGTCACCTCGCTATTCCGCACACCCCGAAAATAAGGACAGAAGCTAAAGCCCCTTGCAAAAATAAATGACAGACGTTTGACTGACCGGTTGAATCATAGAGGGGCGAGTGTTACCAAGACTTAACGAATACTTGCGGTGCGGTTCTGAGTCCAACGGCAAGTTCAGTAGGGCTATTCTCAAAGAAACAGAAATTAAAGCTGTTACCAGCTTAAACTCGGGCGATATTTGAACGCGTAGTGCGTAAGCCTACGATCTTTTAGCAGTGATAACCTCCACATCGATAAATATCCCAAATCGATTGATACAGAGATATAGTGAGGCAATAAGTAAACACCAGATAGAATTGCATTATTTGCAATACCGAATGAAATATAAGGGAAAACGACATTTGTTAAGTAGAATACCTTGTGCTTCATACCGGGATGCTTTGATTCCCGGGCTTTAATCCTTACGTTTTCACCTTTGATTTGGAGACAGAAATTATTTGTACATTGATTATGTTTCAATACGAACCGTGAGTCAGATAGATATCTGTGACCCCGGGCCATGACGACGCTAAAAGATCGCTATTTCAGGTATGATCGTCGTGAAGGCCACATTCAAGTGTTCTACGCTTTCTACCAAATCTTGGGGTGATTGCAAACGTTTTCCGTCATCACTGTTCAAGTCCGGATATTTACAAGTCTGGACAGAAATGATTTAAAGTAGTCATTAAGAATTTCCGAGATACTTCTCTCTATGAATGCCAAAGTCTTATTTTTAGTCATTTGTGTCTTGCATCTGCTATCTGCCCCGGTATGTGACACGTCATGTGGTGAACTTAACTCGGCGCCTCACGTTCCGAGTAAAAAGAACGCGACCGAGAACTTAACTCGTGGCCCGAAGTCTTATGCGTTATCTCTCGGACAATCGCGACAAACAAAAAAATGATAATAAAAACTTAAAAACTTAACTCGTGCCGCCTTACGGCCCGAGTAATAAACAGGCAGAAACGACCAGAAAATAAAAGAGACTTCTTTAGTGTGAGTAATTCAACTTTATTTGAGATAAATATAACCTTTCTTAAGTCAAAACTCATGTTTCCTATACTGCCTATAGTCCATGGACTGACATATCAGTTCCAGTTACAACTTCCTGTCATATGACAATCATATGACCTGAAAACAATGGAAAATTTCGTGACCCATTCCCTCGGGGAATACCCTATTGCTTTCTGAGAATCACGCAATTTTTCCAGCCAAGCGTCACCTCTGTTTTACAAAAGGTGCGGAAACCGAGAATGTCATAATTTTGCGGGTAAGTTAATGTAGTCTTCAACGCATTTACCAGCTCTGGAGCTGTGTTTTCACAGGTCGGGGACAAAGGTAGCGGTAGCCGGCTCACCAAAGCAAGTTTTCACATTACAGTAAGGTTAGTTTGTCCTTGTGTACGAGAAAATGTGCACGTTTTCCCTTGGTACATGTAACACTTCTGGTTCAAACAAGAAGGCTTGTTGAGGAAAATATTCAAGAAACAAAGCTTGCCTGTGTGTATAGTAGCATTAAGGTTTAAGCTTCCAGCGTTAGAGGCTTCATACAATTGAGATGCTTTTGCTTTTGGCATCACATACCTTACACCTTGAATGTAGTATTTCGTTGTCAGCATTAATTACTTAAACTGATTTTGAAACTTGCAAATTTCTCCTGTGTAATAAACCATATTCATCAATTCGTAGTTTATTTCTTTCTTTCCGAAATCATTGAATTACAATTTGTTTTTGATTTCTTAAAATGTACAAATTAACGAACCGTATAGTGCGTGGAGTCTTGCCAAGTGCCATTGCGAAATCGTGCCCTTTGAAACAATTCAAATGATGATGCCAGTTTTAACACTCTTTAGTGTTTTGATCGAATGGTCAGTTGCTTGTTAAAAGAAGAAAAGTTAAAAGTAGCGTTGTTCGACGTTTCGATGTATCAAACATCACTATCGATTGAGTTTGAATAATTGAAATCTAATTCGATGGTATTCCTACATTTTCTGCTAACTTATTTACATAAAAATTAAGCACGCAGGTCAATGCAATCGAATTAGATTTCAATTATTCAAATTCCACTCTTTTAGCAAACCCGACATCAAACGTTTTCTTCATTCTTGATAATGATGTTTGATACAGCGAAATGTCGAACAACGTTACTTTTAAATTTTTCTTTTTAGTGTTTTGGGCATTGATAAAGTGAAAATTAGTGGAGTGGATCTAATTTATTGAAATACTGATGACAAAGAACCGATGCGAAGCATTATTGACAGAAATTGCGTGACTGTGCGGAAAACGGATACGAATTAAAATTTACCTCACGCTATCAGAAAAGAGATATTTTTGTGCCTTTTCGATGACAAAGGAAATTTTCAATTATAACAGATATTAAAATTCTTTGCTATTAATTAAAATAAAATACATTATAACTAGCAATCACAGTTTCTTGTGCCTTGAAAGCAATTTTGAATATTGCGGTATTAATTATATTAGAAGACAAACAGCAAAAGGTCAAAACCTTTCGTTGACTGTCGTCTAGGTCTTCTAGGATTTTAAAGAAAATGAAACAAAGCCATTATAATAGTGTTTGATTCCCTAAAAGCCATTGATGGTCTTAGACGGATGAACTTTGATATAGTTGAATTCCCCCTTACAAACATCGCTTACGTGTAGTTAATTTTTGATCGCATCACTTCGCCCGCTGTACTTAATTTGGCCCAGTGATATCGACTTTCTTATTAGCAACATATCATAACATTATCCCATACCTCATAAATGCAACAAACGCCTCCTTTTGCACTGCCCAGCCGTTGCTCTGTCATAAATTATCGCCAAATATAATACGACCACTCGAATCGATTCATCAGTTAAAGATGACAAAAGCAAATCACAATATTTCTGTTTCTTGACTCGTACGATCACTTGTTATCCCTTCAGAGGAACATTAAGAAGAGGATTTTATAGAAACTTCGATAAGCAATTTGTATTCTGGCGATATAATTCACGTCCACTAGCCTATTCTTGGAAGTCTAATAACAGATTTTCTTAACCGGTCAAAAATAGAGGAAATAGCAGTAACCTGAGTACAAGCTATTACTCTACACGCAGTTTCTGGTGAAAATTGTTTTAAAAAGTACGCAAGGAGTAAAACGCGAGCAAAACGCAAACCATGCACGCACCTGCATGGAGTAGCCAGCTTAGTAGAACTCAAGGAGTGTCGGGGAAACATGTCTTTTCGTTTTCCTGTATTTCTCCAAAGCGTCGTTATGATAATAAGCTTTAGTATATACCACACAAGTGAATAGTACTTTTCGCGCGCGCTGATTGGCTAGCTCGGAGGTGATTAGCCAAGTACTATTCACCTCCACTTCGGTCAATTATTCACCCATCTTAAAATAAATATACAATGGATTTACATATGGTTAGATTTAGGTTAAAAAAAAAGGAAAGAAATACAATTCAATCATAAACAAAGGAGCCTTGCGGTCCGCGCCATAAAAAAGTGTCTTGTTTTTGGATTCTAGACTTGGTATTGCTACTGGGCCTGGGACCGCTCTTAAATCATTAATCTTTTTTTTTGCAATCTTAACATACACTCAGGGCCCCCTGACATACACTGTACACAAAAATATTTCTTAAACGGACGTTTTTGTTGACTCAGATTTTATCTTAGCATTCTCTGGTATAATGTGTAATTAACACAGGCATTACGCTTTAGGGTTTCAAAGGAATAACGAGAGCTGATGAATAAAATCAACATAAAAATTGTTTGATTCATAGGGCTTTTAGCCCGAACTGCCAGCATTCATGGCGCAGAGTCAAATCAAAGCTGGAAGTGGAAATGACCTCACATCAGCTGGTGAGGAGACATTGGATTTTGATGACGACACTTTAAGAGGTGAGGCAAAAAGTTTGATTCTTTTTATTAGAATATTTCAATATATAAAACGGAATATCCTTTGCTAGTGTGGCTAGACTCGTCCCAGTTCATTGCGTTTTGAAAGTACGTGCAAAATTAACCCAACGGTCAATTTAATAAACTTTTAAAATTGTATTTTAAAAGCTGCCCCGTTCGTTTCTTACACGGTGCACTAAAACAAACTCAAACAAAGAAAAATGTCATTCACAATAAAACGCCGTAGCGCTGCAGGCTATCAACTAATACATTATATTTTCAATTGCTTCATTTTAGCAATAGCAGAGGTTTACAAAAATGAGGGTAATAACAGTTACAGACAGAATGATTTCAACAACGCCATCTACTTCTACACGGAAGGAATTAAAGTAGACTGCAAGGATGAGGAACTGAAAGCCCAACTATACAGCAACAGGGCAAAAGCTTATTTTTGTTTGGGTGAGAAGATTTTGTTAGCTAAAATTGGTTTATTAAAATATTAAAGGGTTCTTCAATCGAACCTGCATCAATATGCTAGCTTTCTCCTCATACTTTATTATTTCACAGGAAACTATACTGATTCCTTGACTGATGCGAAAGTTGCCTGTTCCTTACAGCCATCTTATTTGAAAGCAATCTTCACAGGTACGAGTTACTAAAATACAAAATCTTTTTGTAAACAATTAAAATATCTACAGTAAAATAATGAATTCACAAACGCTAAGAATACAAAGACGGTCAATATCACTAGTTTTATTGGGACAGGGATAACTTTACAGTAACATATTACGAGTTCGCTACACCGCTAAAATGTTAGATCCGTTTAAAAAAAATATGTTTCGTAGTTTGCTAAGAAGCTTAGAGAATGGTTCATCTCATTTAAAAGGCGCCATTTTAAAACCAATACTGTTTACATGAATGTATTTTTTTTTCTTTTTTTATTTCAATTCAAGGGAATTTACATTTTACAAAGCAATTGTAAATGCAACAAATTACAAAATTACAAATGCAACTAATTTGAATGACTAAACAAAACAAATATTGTCACCAAAAATAGAAAGGTACGAGACTAAAATAAACAACTAGATCAAGCAAAAAGCCGTTGATATACATATAATAAAATAAAATCACACAAAAGGTCATACAAGATATTTGATTTCAAGTCAAAGTATTGCACGTTTTACGCGTCTTATATATTGTTAATGCAACAGATTTTGTAAGAGATATTTTGAAAGCGAGACCATTTCCGTACAAACACGTTTGAGTCATTATTGTGGAATGCAATATGCTTTTCAATTTCTATCGAGTTCATTAGTACCTGTATATACACCTGCAGCTTAGGAAGCTTGTTCCCAAGTCTGCAGGTGTATATGTAATGTCTAGCTATAAGGAGTAGGCGATAAAAGAAAAGGTCTTTAACGTCGTCAATGAGACCGCAACAGAGAGACAAGGAGGGAGAGACGTTTTTTAAATCTTTGAAACTTTGAGAGATCCACTCGAACATGCTCTTCCAGAATTTCTGAGTGTATTTGCAAGTCCAGAATAGATGAACGAGGGTTTCTTTTGGTTCCTCGCAAAAGGAGCAGGAATCTGTTTGTTTGATACCTATTTTGTACAGAAAGTCATTTGTGGCTATTTTTCTGTGAGAGAATTTAAATTGGAACGCTCTAAGCTTTGACTCTCTTGTACATAGAAATGATAGGCGGTACGTATTTTCCCAGTTTACTATAATATTAAGATTACGATGTGTGTCTCTCTCCTCCAACCACTTTCCCTGACTCCTTGATGATGTGCATTTCCCTTGCTAGAACATACATATATTGCTAAAAAAAAGAATTAACTAAATAATAATAATAATAATAATAACAATAATAATAATAATAATAATAATAATAATAATAATAATAATAATAATAATAATAATAATAATAATAATAATAATAATAATAATATAGATCTTATTTGGTTGTTTGTGATAATTTGCTTCCTGTTTGTCAATTAATCTCTTAATCATGTATGACAATTGCCATTAAAGTTAAGATTCTTAACAAAATGGTGCGATTTGCTGTATCCATGCAATCCCTTTCATAATTCAACAATATTTCAACTGTATTTTCATTTTTATCAACAGCCTTTGTTATTTTATCAGCAAGTTTAATTATCGCATGATTCGGTTGAGTTTTACTTTTTTAACCATGTTGATGATTAGATCAGACCTTGTTTTATCAACGTAAGTTTTCGTACACAAGCTTTTCAATTATTTTCGCAAAATAAAATGGATGGACAGATAATTGTCTATAAATAGAAATAGCGCTTTCATCGTTCCGTCCTCCGTTTTATACACAGCCGTTACTAAAGCTATTTTTGGTTGATCTCGGATTTTTCCAGTTGAAAATGTTAAATTGGAAATATGGGACAATGGTATTGATATATGTGGGGCGACAAAGTTATCCATTCATCCTTGCGAACAGATTCCTGTGTTACAGAGACATTCCCATGGTATTGTTTCCCGGAAATACAAAGGTTATCCTTAATTAAAGAAGTCCTGTGACCTTCAACCTTAGCTTTTTTCATGACCGGTAGGGAGATTTCCTTGGTTCTTCCCTTGCTTCCTTTCTTCTTGCTAAAGTCTCGACCGTAGAGCGAAGACTTGAGATGGCGGGCAATATGGATTCTGAGCATTTATTGAAAATTATTGGGTATCTCCCAGACTACCTTTCGGCATTGTCGCGTACGCTTTTATTGGACAACCTTTGCCGAAACAGCTGTAACCACCAATGGAATACGAGGTGAGCTTACGCGTGAAAACATCATACCTTCAGACGCGAAAAAAATAAAAAACAAGTTATCTTCACACTTAAAAAGATCACCGTTGCTATGGTGACACAGCAAATCGTACTTCTCTACTAATTTGGTTTTTTTTATTGGTGTTTACATAATGAGCAGAACATTACTGGCCGCTTGGAGATACGAAATTTCTCTTTTCGTCTTGAAAAATATTTTACACGAGTGAGCGCATATTTTTTAACACCCGAAGAGAAATTTCGTATCTCCTCGTGGCCATGTGATATCCTCTATAAGTTCATTAGGTTATTTCGCACCGTGAGCTGGGCTTAGTCCTTGGACTTAAATTTTCGCGGTTTTCATTGGCCCGTGACCGCACCTGTGCCGCATTTTAAAAGCTTGCAAGTTTCTTTTAAAATAAAATACCTTGGAACATTAAAATATGATTTCCGAAAATAGTAAATCCAAGGGTATTTTCAGACGAAATATCAGAAATTCAACGTAGTGGTCGGTGATCGGTGCGGTTCTCGATTCTTAGAGGCAGCCGCTCTTAAAGAATCGATTTGTTTCTCCTACCCCTAGTCGCCTTGCTCTTTCTCCCGCTGTTGGTCGCAAAAATTGACTTTGTTTTTTGTTGTCTTTAACATTTCTTTTTGTTTTAATTATTAAACACCGTTGGCGATGCAACTTCCCGCCAAACAATGTACCATTCCCATTGGTTTTCTTGTGGTGCTGCTTACGGATGGTCGGACAGAGGAAAGTGACGTCATAACATTACGAAAATTTGTGGCATTGGCGGGTTACCAAATTTTCTTACCCACGCGGATCCGTGGGCGCGCCTTCATCACGCCGAGCTCCGCTATTAAAATGAGCGTAAAAGTTTCCATGTATCAACTACGGTGATAAAATTTATCGTGTTTTGATAATGGAAATCCACATCAATATTTTGATCAGTTGAAAAAAGGATGTATTAGTGTTGCATAATATGGTCTCAAAATGAGCACATGCTAGTCGCTTACTGACAGTAACAATTGAAATGTGCGAGTCGCGGAAAAATAACTTCTGGATCATTCAAATTGCATTTTAACAGAAAGGATAGATAGCCGTTTTGTGGTAGAAAAATATAGCAAATTTGTTTTTGAGTCCTCAGTGACATGGCCTGATAAAGTTGCTCTATGTGCAAGAATTCAGTAGAAATATTCCCGTTGGTTTTATCACAGCATTTTCCTTTTGAGGAAGGGTGCTTGCTGTCAATTTTGGAATGTATTTGTCCAAACACCATCAACATCCCCGAGATCCTTTTGTTTCCTCTGAACGTACCGATAGTGAATAAACACTGCTCATCGCAACAAGGTAGCGTAAGTAAGTAGCAAGGAACGATTGTTTGGGAACCTAACATTAAACAAAGGTTCTCACTCATGTATTTATTCAATGAACTTCTAGCCTTCTTATATAAGCCAAGAATTATGACCAACTTAAATTTTTCTTTTTATTAGGAGCAAATGCATGTGCTCAGCTGAATAAGTTTGAGGAAGCCATCACGTGGTGTAAAAAGGGATTAGCAGTATCCTTTACTACAGATGCTTCAATGGAAAAGATTTGTCATTTTCACACTTTACGATAGTCCTTCGTTCATGCTTTTGTGTGCTCAAGTCAAGTGTGCGCACCTTCTTGCTCAAGTGTCATTACAAAAAATAAATTATTTAGACTTCATGATAGCTCAGTCCAATTTCGTTGTTGACGTTAAATTTTCTAAGAATAAAATAAAGATAAACAGTGAAAGAATCATAAAAGAAAAACAGGCAAAAAAATTTAAAGAGTTTGTAAGCTTTTTGTTACTTTTCCAACACGCGTGTTATAAATCTTGACTAATGTAAGATTGACAAGAATAACCAGAAATTGGTGGAACTTAGGAGGAAGTCCGTCAATGAATACAACAAGCTGCGAGATACAAACGGAGGGGACGATGCAGGTGAATATAATGTCTTATAAGCTCTTATGGAAACACGGGACATTGATAGAGACACATTAAGATGTCAGGAAGGTTGGGAATTTTTCTAAAGACAAGTGCATCAAACTAGAAAGAGTTACGAAAATTCAGCCGGATTCCATGCAGTGCAGTTTCTCTAGGCTTTATGGTGGTCTTGAATACCCTGCTAGCAAGGGTTTCTTTCTGGTAAGTCTTTTAGCATGTACGAAGTCGTTCGCGTCCTGAGTTCGCGTACTCGGTGCCGAGTACGCGAAATACTAGGGACGCGAACAACTTCGTACATGCTAAAAGACTTGCCAGAAAGAAACCTCTCCTAGCAGGGTAGGTCGCACTTAAAACGTACGTTTGAACCGGCCAAAGCTTTTAACATTCTTGCAAGGGTGTATACGTTGCCCTAACCAGAACGTTAGCGGCTATTTACAAATAAAGAGTTGAAGAAGCGACACATGTACATAAACCGACCCCAGACCCCGATAGGGATAAGAGAGGAGCTTTCTGAATAGACCACTGCAGCGACTTTATCCAATAAGACTTTCGTGTGACTTAATGGCTCTAGACAGTAATCTAGCTCTCCAACAAGAACAAAGAGAACAGACAAAATTCTTGCCTTTCAGTTATGTAACGAAATATTATCCGGCAGTGCCTAACCTAAAACAAGTGATCATGAACAACTGGAGTTTAATTAGACAGCAACCTCTACTAAGAATAAACATAGAAATTCAC
Organism: Pavona decussata; assembly: GCF_977016875.1. NCBI lineage: Eukaryota > Metazoa > Cnidaria > Anthozoa > Scleractinia > Agariciidae > Pavona > Pavona decussata. Next base: position 337,812 of record NW_028145495.1, on the reverse strand, counting down.
CCCGGAATGCAGTCTTGTGTCGCTAGACTCGTCCCAGTTCACTGCGTTTTGAAAGCACGTGCAAGAATTAATCCATGGGTCAATTTTCATAAACTTTTACAATTGTACTAAGCTGCGCTGTTCGTTTCTTACACTGGAGCACTAAAAGAAAGTCAAAGAAAAATATCGCTCACAACGAAACGTCATAGCACTGCAGGCTATCTACTAATACATTATCTTCTTAATTGCTTTATTTTAGCAATAGCAGAAGTTTACAAAAATGAGGGTAATGACAGTTACGGACAGAATGATTTCAACAACGCCATCTACTTCTACACGGAAGGAATTAAAGTAAATTGCAAGGATGAGGAACTGAAAGCCAAACTATACAGCAACAGGGCAAACGCTTATTTTTGTTTGGGTGAGAAGTTTTTGTTAACTTAAATTGGTGTATTAAAATATTGAAGAGTTCTCCAATCGAACCCGCATCAATATGCTAGCTTTCTCCTCGTACTTTATTCTTTCACAGGAAACTATACTGATTCCTTGACTGATGCGAAAGTTGCCTGTTCCTTAGAGCCATCTTATCTGAAAGCGATCTTCATAGGTACGAGTTACTTAATACAAAATCAATTATGTACAAGATATCTACAGTAAAATAATGAATTCACAATTGCTAAGAATACAAAGACGTTCAATATCACTTGTTTTATTGGGACGGAGATAACTTTACAGTAACATATTTCGAATTCGTTACACCGCTAAAATGTTAGATCCGTTTGAAAAAATATGTTTCGTAGTTTCCTAAGTAGATAAGGAAATGGTCAATCTCATTTAAAAGGTGCCACTTTAAAACCAATATTAAAGGGGAAGTATCATGGGGTTTTTGATATATTTTGTTAAAAATGATGAAATAAGACCTACAATCACCTGCCAAATAATTCTAGAACGACGAGAGGAACGAAATCAACTCAATTCTTGAAAGAAACAACTCGTGATTTGTTCTAGCACATTTTGGAAACAAAAATGCGAGAACTTGAAAAACATTAGCCTCATATTTTTCAAGTTTCAATCCAAACCGGCCTACTCTGTCTCTGGCCAGAGGCACTAATCGACAGTTTTATTGCACTGGGGTGATAATTTTTAACAAACTTGACAATTATTTCGTTGTTTCTGCTGACAGTCAAACATTTTTGGGTTTTTAAAATAACTGCAAATTTTTGTGATACTTCCCCTTTAATGTTGCACACAAATATTTTAGTGTTTTTATCTCAACTTTCACACTTTCCAATAATATGGGCCCGGTTGTTCAAAGCCCGATTAACCTAATCCCGGATTAAAGTGAACGTTGACTCAATAAAATAAGATTCTTCCAAAGATTTTTGTCTGTAAGTTGTGACTTACGACTTTTCTTTACCATTAACCAAAAATTAGTTTTTGAAAACATTTCTAACGAGCGAGATAACCTCGGTTAATTTCTAATCGGGGATTAGCGTTAATCGGATTTCTTCCAATGATGAATAAGGCCATCCCCTTTTGTCTCTATTTCCTGTCCCCGTGGGTTCAAAAGTTAGGGTCAGTGGTTCAGATTAAACAATTACAGTAGAACCCCGGTAATTCGAACTCGAACTAAGTCCAGTTTCCCTTGGATTTGACCTCACTTTTTTAAAAGTCACTTTTACTTGGATAACTCGAACTCGGATAGCTCCAATTCCTCGCTAACTCGAACTTAATTTTGTTTCCCTTGATCGAAATTTACCCCGATAACTCAAATTCTGGTTCTTGTAACTCACCACTGATGTCATCCTATTAGCTCTTCCTGTCATGTTATCGGTAAAAAACACTGGAATTGACACTTCTAAAGCAATTTCATCAGTTTTAATCAGTGCAACAGATCACGCATTTGACAGTCATTTCCGATCTTTTTAGTCAAACCACATGCACTGCCTGTTAAGCTGTCACATAGAAAACAAAAAACAGTGCTACAATGAATGAATACATGTATCCATTGGACCTTGAAACGCCTGTGAAAATACAGTCTACATGTATTTAAACTATTTTAGCTAACACGTTCTCTAGTAGCTGAGTCCAAGTCCATAATGTTCACATCTATTGACGTCCCAATTCTTTCTTTAAAATGTTGATAAAGTTTTTACATGGGAATTACAGTTTCTGATGAGAGTAAGTTTCATTTGCCCTGCGTTGTATATTGAAGTGCTGATAATCAATAAACTATATTAAATTATTTACATGAAAAGTCGAATTTTCGATCTACCACGATATCTCGAACCCCCGCTAACTCGAACAGTTTTTCGTCTCCCTTCAGAGTTCGAGTTACCAGGGTTCTACTGTAGTTAAAAAGAGGAGGAGTCTGAAACCAGAAGGCGCAGTAACCCAACCAAATGATCAACTGGAAACAAAAGTTGTCGTCACAAATACAAACTGATCAGTTCTTTTGGCCCGAGTTCGCCAAAAATAGCATCCATACTAAATACCATAGATTTCTCCTAGCGTAATAAAACGTGACGTTTGTCGGAAAACTCTGAAAGAAGCGACCCTCGGCCTGATTCTCTACCAAGGCAGAACGCTTGACTACACCAATGGAAGTCAAGTCTTATTATTAAAAGTTACCGTATTACTCAGTCACTGGATTTATTTCAAAATAGTTTTGGATATTGATGGTCAGGATGGCAATAGGTTAACTTGCAACGTTAACTTGCCTCTTGAATGAAACTCTACTGTGAAAAACGGAGAGGCCATGTCACTAAGAATGTGCCACTCGATCTTGGACTAAAACAAATTCCTTTATATTTCTACCACAAAAACTATTGTCCTTACTATTAAAATGCAGTTTGGATGATCTAAAAGATTTTTCTTTTCCCCGATACGCAAATTTTAATTGTGACAAAAATGTGCTAATTTTGAGACCTTAGCAAATGGTTTTCCAGCCACCGCTTAAAACTACTTCGCGTTACCAACACCTTTAAAATTTGACTTATTTGATAGTTTATTACATACGTTTGCCGCTACTGTATCATTTGAGACTTTCTCTGATCGTAATTAACATGAATTACGAATACTTAAGAAGACGATTGAATAATTGCAGCGAACTGGGCGAATTATTGACTTCGATTGGAGTAAGAGTTCTCAAATGTGACACCTAAGTCCGGCCTAAAACATTGTTCCATGCATATACTAAGAAACATATTCTATAATTATTAAATGAAATTTTCGGCACACTGTAAAGTAACCTTAAACAAGGACCCGCGCTATATAAGGAGCTTTGGACTGGGCGAGCAGTCAGTCATTTCATTCTAGACACGGAGCTGTCAATTAGTCTCCAGGTCGCGATACACACAAGTCTCTTACTTCTGCTTTTACTGCGTACAGTGCAAATAGGCCGTCATTCCGAAACTCTTATTTTCCGAATCTGAAATACTCACGCGTGGAAAGTGTTTGTAAAATGTTAGGTGGAGCTGACATTGCGAATAGAAAACGCCTACGGGTAAGTACATATCACTTTCTTTTGAATTCCTTTCGGTTACATCGATTCTCTCTGTATCGTTGTTAGCCTCTAGAGCTGTATTTCACCAGAGCTTTTGTTGCCTTTCTTTTCGTAGGTAACTCTCGAGATTGACGAGAGCAAAAAGGATGAAGTTATTCGTCTTCTTAAGCAATCAGAGGTGGCCTGTGAAGTTGTGTCCGTACCGCGCATCCAAAGTGGAAACGGTTAGTAGACTATACTGAGTTCGACCGTTTGATTTACAACGTATCCCTCCTTCGTAAACTCGTTTCCTCGATATCAGTGCAAACTCGATTACAGGAAAGACTTCGGCCAATGAGAAAAGCCGAAAAACTGTTTGAGTATAATTTGATATACCAGCACCGAGAACAATTTCGAAATTTTCGGTTTAGTTTCCCAAAGATATGGCATGACATGATATGATATGTCGTCGTTTCCGGCGGTCATAGATTAGTAGCACTGATATATACTGCATATGATCAAGTGAATAACTCTAGGAAATGCGAACTTTACCACTTCCCTTCATGTCAGTTATTTCTCCGTAACAATAACGGATGATCACAACAAGTTGTGTGCATGACTCATCGTAGTTAACCTTGTCAATTTATTATTCTAAAATATTTATTTTTTACAGCGAGAAAGCGTTTTGCCTTGCCTTGCGAGGACGAACCACTACGGCCATCACCTGTTCGTCTCTTTCCCAGAAGAAACGAAGAAGCCGTAGCTATCTGGGAGAATCAGTCCAGCAGAGCCGCGGCGCCGCAAGTTCACGAGTTGCCAACCGGTGACTTCTGTCTTCGCGCTCCGTGTATTACATCTTCCGATTTCAAACCCAACGGAAGATGTGATGCGCGCATAACAAACCACACAAGGAGGCGCAAAGACTACAAGTGGTACTGGACGACCTTGAAGGACAACAGGCTTTGGGACGACCCTACGTATCTGGAAAAACAACAACAACAACTGGGTTGCCTTATTGACGACGTGAGAGAGGTTATGCCACATTGCGTGATAAAGGACGTTCATGATAGGTGGCCTAACTCCCCTAACGTCCCCTACCAAGGGCATCGTCACTCGTGAAAAGCGAGATGATCAAACATGCTCTTTCTTGTGTGCGTGAGTTTCCTTATGGATAGACCTCACTATTCGCTTTCAGCCCAAGAAATCTACGTAGTTTAACAGTTAGGTTACATGTTGAACCATAGGTTTATTCAATACAGAGTCAACGACTTTTTGCAAGAGAACTTTTTTCTTGATACAAAGTTTAGCATGGCATCTAAAACTACAGGATTCTAATTTTACACTCTTCAGTCTTGAGTAAACGGACTGTCTCACAATGAATTATAAATCCTAGCAGTATCCAGGATATTTGTCCCATGAACCTAGTTTAATGGCCTTAGCTCCCACTAGTCTCCTGTAGCTCAGTGGTAGAGCATCCGAACTAGTAATCGGAAGGACTTAGGTTCGACTCCTGATAGGAGCACTCGAAGTATGCCTATGTCACTTTCTAGAATAATACATCATTCTCATTTATTTAGTGACGTTCCTGGAATTCTAGATGGTTGTAATTTTCGTTCAGCAGTGCCACTTGCTCCACTGTTAATTAGAGAAGTTCTGTGACCGTCTGCCTTAGCTGTTTTCATGACCGGGTAAAGAGATTTCTTGCTTCTTTTCTCGCTTCCTTTCTTCTTGCTTAAGTCTCGACCGTGTAGCGATGACTTGAGATGGCGGGCAATATGGATTCCTTTCGGCATTGTCGTGTACGCTTTTATTGGACAACCTCTGTCGAAACAGCTGTAAACACCAATGAAATACCAGGAGAGCTTACGCCTGAAAACATGATACCTTCACACACGAAAATAAAAAGTTATCTTAACACGTAAAAAAATCACCGTTGCTATGGTGACATAAAAAATCGTACTTTTCCAATGATTTGGTATTTCATTAATGTTTATATAATAAACAGAACAATACATAACCGCTTGGAGATACGAAATTTCTTTTTTCCTCTTGAAAAATATTTCACACGAGCGAGCGCATATTTTTCAACACTCGAAGAGAAATTTCGTATCTCCTCGTGGCCATGTGATATCCTCTATAAGTTCATTAGGTTATTTCACACCGTGAGCTGGGCTTCGTCCTTGGACCTAAATTTTCGCGATTTTCATCGGCCCGTGACCGCACCTAGGCCGCATTTTCAGAATCTTGCAATTTTCTTTTAAAATAAAATACCTTGAAACATTAAAATATGATTTCCGAAAATAGTTAATCCAAGGGTGTTTTCAGACGAAATATCAGAAATTCGACGTAGTAATAGGTGAAGTGCGGTTCTCGAATCTTAGAGGCAGCCGCTCTTAAAGAATCGATTTGTTTCTCTCGCCCCTAGTTGCCTTGCTCTTTTTCCCGCCGTTGGTCGCAAAAATTGACTTTGTATTTTGTTGTCTTCAACATTTCTTTTCCTTTTTCTTATTAAACGCCGTTGACAAGGCAACTTCCCGCCATACAATGCAGCATTCGCATTGGTTTTCCTGTGGTGCTGCGTACGAACGGTCGGAAAGAGGAAAGTGACGTCATAACCTTACGAAAATTTCTGGCATTGGGGGGTTACCAAGGAGGAGTTCAGGGCATTTCCATGATGCTTTGCACCCAACTATATTGTCAAAGGTCGTTGCCCACGTGATCTCGCATTTGAACATGGACAAGATGGATGCGGTGCGACTCGTACCGTGCTCTGAGCGTCCATTTAATGTTTCAAAACTGCTGTATCTCCATTGTATCGATCTCGAAACGAAAATGTTTACACCACTGTCTAGTTTTCCCTGCCTGGAAGTTCTTTGTGTGCTTAGGCACTTCAGTTTTCCGAGCGAATTGGCCGTTCGACGTCTCTGTTGCTTTCTATGGAGCGTGGAGTCCGAAGGCAAGCTTTCTGCTGCTCAAAGTCCTGTTCTTATGAACGTCAAATCGTCTTGTTATTTCATGGTAATTATATTTATTGTTTTCCTTTTACGATAGTATAACTTTTTTAAATCGTAGAACATACAGAAGCTTACATACAAGGAAGTTCTATTGAAGACGATGTGTGCACATAAAATTTCAATAAAACGATCGATAGTTCATTTTTTCGATCAATTCATGAAAAGAAAATTAAGTACTTATTTTTTTCTATACGTAGGAAACTAATGGAAGACAGATTTCTGTTATCGTGGATTTTGAAATTGTTAGTGTTTCAAGCCGTGTGTCAAAGCAGCCCAAACCAACATCGATGGAGGATCTTGAAAACTCAACCGAGGACGATTCTCTCGCCGATTGTTGTCCTTGGCTCGAGTTAACAAGATGTCAGTGTAATTATACTACCTTCCCCAAATTGGGAAAAGTTTTGGTCAATGGTGATACCCCTGTTGCTGGTTCTGTCGATGACTCTAACGAGTATTCTAGCGAAGACGAAGAACAAAATGACATGAATCAAGACAATGTCGAGGAAGCAAGTGAGGAAGAGGAGGAACATGAGGAATCTGTTCCTACGTTTACTGAATATGTTCCTCTACGTGGAAGCTCGTTTCATCAAGATTGCAAGAGCACCTTAAAAAAATGCAGGGAATTGTTGTGTGCTAAAGAACCAGTTGAACTTAGATTACTCCCTGAGCCAGACAATTTAAGAGACTGCAATGCTCTCATAATTCAATCCAAAGTTGGGTCTCAGTGGGACAGAATAGGTTATATCCCCAAAGAGAAACTTCCTAAACTTACTGCAGCCATAAGGAACAACGAGATAAAATATGTTAAATTTAGAAACATTAAATGCCAGTTCATCATGACAGACACTCCAACTTGGACTTATTGTGCATCGGTTATGGTTACCAAGACTGGGAAATGGCTTCCAAATGATGGGAACTATAAGTATAATGATCAATTGTAGTACGTTATAGTTTATTTTCATCTGCGGTTCTGTTCAGTTATAGATCACTGAAGACGTCAAAATGTGGTAACAACATCAGTGACCAACTTGTCTCCAGCTTGTTTGCTACTTTTTTGTTCTAACCACATTTTGACGTTATGTGATCTATAACAGAACAGACGCACAGCAAAATGGAATCTGTTAAATAGAATAAACAGCTGGCTATACGTAAACCTTGTGTTCGCAACCTTTACCAAGTAATGCATAGCTGAAAGGAAATGCTTAACAGAATTGCCCTTGATAAAGTCTGTACATCAATTTTGTTGCAGTTGTTGGTTGTCTAATTTGCAGCTTGGCTGCTCATTCTGTCACTTTCTCTGAGGCATTTGTTTTTCCATTTGTTGCCAAGTTTAATAATTTGTGAAAATTTTATTCACAGATGTGTACATTGTTCATTTCACTTCATTTTATTTCATTTTAAGAGATAATAAATTATTTATTTCTAGTATTTACATGTAACAGAAAGAAAAGGGGGGGGGGGGGGGGGGCGCCAGTTGAAAATCAATACATAGTAAACTTAATCAACTGTAATCAGCTTTTTAATAAGTACTGGAACCAGATTATGATTAAGTGTCTCAAAACTGTCATCAAGATAAAATGTACTGATTAGTGAGATCACTGACAGTTGTTTTGTAACACTGTAAATGATAACAAATTATTGAAAAGGGTCAATAGATGTCTCTCCAAATCTTCACATGTTAATGCATCAATTTCTTCCAGCTGCTACTAACCCAGTGTTCTAGATAACTTTCAAAATCAGAGAGTCAATGAAGAATTATGAGGGGTCAATAGCTCTGGTTCTCTCTAAATTTTCTTAAGTTTGCCATTCCTTTTGTCGGGTTAGGAAGCCAGGCTTCTCGGGTTTTTGACCTGAGACCCCTCTGCTAACCCCAACAAGGTTCTCAAGGAAACATCTAAAAAAAATTCATGAAATAAATAAATGTATTGATTGTATAAACATCGTGCTAAGTTTACCGTATTTTCTTGATTAAACGCCCCAGTGTTCAAATGAAACTTGGCTTTGTAGACGTGGTGTTCAGCAGTTTATTTGAAAGCGGTTGTTATTAGAAAGGGTTTTTATCCATTACATATACAGCCATAATACCTTGAGTAAAATGCTTAAGGGGGTTCAGTGTTTATAACTCCAACTTGGAGGCCTGGCGCTTATTTGGTACCTGGCATTTGATTGAGAAAATACGGTATTACAAAAGTGGGGGGAAACCGATATCGAAACGGTGAAATCGTTGCCTGGTCGACACCCTGTTTCTTGCTGGCAAGAAAGATCTTCCTGCAGCAAAAATCGAACTGTCTTCCCTGGTATTTCTGATGAGTCGGTGAAGACGAAATGGGTTTCTAGAGTCTGTTTCATCATCATTGTCACCACCGCTCTCATTACATCCTATAGGAGCTTCGTCAAATGATGGTAATAGGTCAGTTGAAAACCTCTCGTTCAGGGTGTGGCAGAAGAAAGGCAGTTCAGGGTTCATCCGTTTTGAGAACTCACTGAAAAGATCAAAGCAGGAACTGTTAAAACAACCTTACAAAACATAAAAACAATTTGGGTTGTCAAAGGGTGTCTAATGTTATGCTCTTGAAATCATTTTCTCAAAATCTACTACCCCTTTCTACTAGCTTAAAAGCCAGGATGGTTAAACTACCTGGCACACCAGTGACAAATAAAATGTTAATTGACCTGATAGGAAAATTCATAAGCATCAGGATTGTAATTTTACTTTTGATTACACTTTCAGAACTTACCGCACAATTTTCCTCCACCTCGTCTTAAATTCTTTTAGTGTGAAAACTGGGCCTAGCCAGCCATGGCACATGCTGTAGAAACATTCCAGGTCATCTGTTGATGAATGACGTGGATTTTCCTCAAAGCCAATCTCAGCATTTTGTCGACGGCGAAACTCCTGGCTTTCGATATTTGTGGTAACGTCAACAACAGTTTCTCTGGAAAACCCTCTGATGCCATTTATGGGTCTGTGCAAAAAAAGAAAAAAAAAGGGTAATTTCTGCGAAACTAAATGTGATTATAAAATATTTTACAATTACATAGCAATGAAATATGCTTTTTACCTATATCAAATAACAAACTAATAATTGGATGAGACACTAGGTCAACAAATAATGACTCAATCAACACTAAATATTATAACATTAAGACTATTGATAATGAAAATGACGTTTTAATACTTATTGATGTCCATGGTAGAGAGGTCATGGTCCCTGTGCCATGGAATCCATTCGTCCAGAATATAATTCAGCATGCGGTAGTTTTGCCGACAACGCTGGAGTTGGGAGATGCCACGACCATCTGAGGCCTCGTGCCACTGTGCAATAGTTTCCACATATTCAGCGTCGGGGAAGTAGTGTTTTTCTCTGAAAAACTTTGCCACATGGAAAGACAACAATTTCTCTGAATCTGGTACTGACTGTTTGCGAGTTCCTACCAAGGCAGCATGAGTTAAGCCAGTTTTTGGGTCACGCATGGCTTCATCAAACCGCTCATAGGTAAGATCTTGGTTACCCCCATCTCTGGTGTGCTTATCCATCCGTTTCAGTAGGTGGTTGTGGTCTGCTCGTTCATGGTGTGTTTCACCAGTAATTGGGTCAACCTCAGGAACGTACACATACTTTGAAAAGTCAACCCCACGTTCTTTCCAGTACCTCACATCAGCTCGGAATTGGTAAAATGTAACTACTGACCGTAATTTATCCAATAAACTTTCTGGTGTATCTCTTCTAAATGGATGAGGCGTGTGCCCTGCTGGAACCAGCCCACCCCGGATGTATGTTATAGCATCTTCAAGGCTCATTTTCTGGTTAGTTCTGGGGTCTGCAAGTTGCATTATAACTTCACTGGGTATTGCTGCATTTGGACGTGAAACAATGGGCTGACCAGCAGCATCAACTATAAAAGAAGATCAAGACAGTAAAAATGGAAATAAGTCTTTTCCTTTTCCACCATGAAGCTGACTAAATATTAAAATGATGTTTGGTGTTGCTATGTCAAAATAATTCTTTTTAAGTGGAATGTTTTTATAATATTACATTTATATAAATGCCACTCAGAGTTCATAATTTTTAAGACCTTCTTAAAAACCATGGCATAATATGTAATGTTTCCTTTGTACCTCCATGTAGAAAGTAAAACAATAATTATATTTTGCACTCTGAAAATATAACCAATAATGTCAAAGGTGAGCCTACTACTTTTTGAGCTAGTAAGCTTTTCTGTTCTTCTAAGATACAAAGAAACCATACCCCCATTCATTTCCAGCATTTGAAGAAGTGTCCTTCTACTCGTCTTTCCTACACTGTAACGTGCATAGTGTGCAAGCTGCCAAATGTGCAATGGACGCATTTCCCCAATTCGACGTAGCTGTTCAAATTCACCATCAGTACTTGCACCTGTTGAGCAAAGCAAATAATTTGGATAGGTTTACAAAAGCAGATGTAGATTTAACAGTTACACATACTTACTTCCTGAGTAGTAGCCTGTTATCCTCAGTGACTGCCACATACTAATCAAAATAGTTCTATAATTTGTTTATTTGTTATATAAATGAATATTCAGTGCTATTCCCTCCTGATAATTGCTATTATTCTTCTTGTTGAAGGAAAATTACTTTCCAACCACTCTGAGATCCTCGTTAACCATTGCTTCTTTGATCTTTTTTGTGAAATCCCTCACTTCCTGGTCTCTCATAGAACAATATGGGACATACTGGATAGGAATAGTATATGGCTTCCAGTTGCGACGTTCATCAGCAATCATGAATACCAGGACATGCGTAGCACAAAGACGTTTCTTCTTGAACAAATTCCGAAGGTATTGCAGATAGGCATCACATTCTTTCTTGACACTATGCAAAATGGGTCCCACTGGTCTTTCTTGTATTGGGTGTAGATTCCCAAGGGATACCTCAAAATTCTGATAAAATACAGTAGCTTGTTCAAGGAGGGTCTTGTATTCAAAAATGTCCCAGTTTAATGATTTAAGAGTCTCCAAAGGAGTGCTGGGGCTGTTTATCTTAAGCTGTAAGGTCTCTACAGCACCTTGCAAGCCCTGGGCAAGAAATTGGCGATCAGTTTCAAGTTTGTCTAATTCTGCTGTCAAGGATGACAATGGCTTTTGAACTCTTCCATTTACTACCCACAGAACAACGTTGATCGTAGGTAAGTCTGAGTGCCTCTAACTTTCCATCTTGCATATCAACATCACCATTCCATTCCTGACATATGGACTCTAGTAAGGCTGGCTTTATGTCCGTACCATCTGCTTTGACCCAAAACATCCCTTCAGGGTTACACCTCCTTAGTTCTTTAATTGCTGTTGTCTGCATTTGAAAAAAGAAAGGCAAGTGATAGTTGGTAATAAACTAAACTGCTAAATAAATTATGGATCTGAATAAGTAACCATGTAAATAAAAATTATTACATTTATTAAATGGTATTTCAAGGAATAATCATGATTCGATAATTCTTTTAAGGACGTATTATGCACAATTGTTGTTCCACAAATACCCTTCACTTAATTAATTCTTTAAAACCGGAGCAGAAAATTGACAGAATGTTAACAAAAACAAAAACTTGATCCCTTGAGAAAACTTTACCTGGATTTCAGGTTTGGTGTTAAATGATGTCTTCTGAGCATTCTTGTTTTTAGTCTGCGTGCTCACACAAGGAATGTTAACTCTGGCCTACATGGTAATATAAAAGAGAAGAGCAAAAACTCATGCATAATTATAATCAAATCACCCAGAAGTGGAAAATTCCATTCCCAGGTTCCAACAATGAAAATCAAGTGAATGTTGAAAGTATAAGTGATGAAATAATATTATTATGAGCTGCATATGAACTGCACAGTATAATAACCAAAGTGAGCCGAACCGAAGTAAGCCCTCTCGATGAGTTTTTTATTTCTCTTAGGGCAAACTTCGACAATAAAATATGTTTAAAGAAATAAAAAAAAAATAACCATATGAATGACCGTTTAGTAATTAATAACAAACATGAGCATTTCAAATAACAATCACCTGGTAAGTACAGTCGGATTACAAATACATGGTAAGTTCATGCTGACTGTGCTTACTAGCCAGTGATATTAAGACTGTCAATTTCTAGGACAACACCTCCTATACTTTACAATCAGGGGACATTAAAAAGTCACGACTCTTTGAAAAGAGTAATCAGCCATGATGTTGTAGCCTGACCTATTCACACTAAATTAACATAATGAGAGCCAACACTTACACTGCTTTGTAACATAGTTTTCTCTAACTACTGTACAGCAGCTGCACAAGCAAAGTTAGCATAATCATTAATTCTCTTGGTGTTTACCTTTCTAGGATCCCCAACATCTTGTCTATCACATCCACTCCACATTGGTCCTCGAAAAAGCCGTTTAAATTAACCACTCCCAAATTCAGCATCCATAGTTTCCTGCCACATCTTGAAGTCAAGTGGCTCACTTATCTGAGACAAAAATCTAAGATAAGCAAGATGGTTTGACAAAAATGAAAACCGTTGCTGCTGTAGGCTATTTGAGCCAAATCTCGAAAATAGTTCTACCTCGGTTAAAAATTTTGAAACGTGCTCTTGTTAACAATTGAATAGGTATGAGCTTTCGACAACCATTCTGTTGTCTCCCACAGGTCAGGATATTATCCGTTGAAGACAACAGGACGGTTGTCGAAAGCTCATACCTTGAAAAAATTGAAACAAAAATAAAATTGAAAAGGTATGAGCTTTCGACAACCGTCCTGTTGTCTTCAGTGGATCCGTATATTATCCGTTGGACGATTGTCGAAAGTTCTTACCTTTTCAATTTTTAACCAGAGAACGTTTGAAATTTTTTTTTACCATCATGAATCCTGGTTACGGCTCTTCAATATTCTTAAGTTCTATCTTCTTGTAATACATAAACCAGGTTTACAGATGACAGGACTAGACCAGAACAATTATTCCCAAAGAGAACTCCAGTAAGATTATAGCTAAAAACAACCAAACTGACCTACCTGGGAAACGTGTGTGCCACTGAAAAACTCAATGCTATACTGAATTAAGCCAAATGGCATTTTGTTGAAATCCAGGCTGGATTTGCCTTCCTCATTGTTCAAGCATCTAGACCACTTGTACACAAGATTGGGCTTTCCCTTTTCTTGTAACTGTAACATTGCCTTCATCGATAAACTGGCATAGTCCCCTGGATTGGAATCGATGCCAAGATCAGTGGCGCGCTGTAGATACAGATGATCCAGTAGAAGATCCTTCTTTGTGCAACACAATTCTTTGAAGAGATCTTGTATTATGCTCCGCAGATGTTTTAACAGAGGAGATTTAGTTCCAGCTTAACAAGTAAACCCTTCTGGTCGGTGATCTTGTGGAATGCCTTGGCTATCACAACCTCAAGCTGAGACTGCCCAAGATGGTCAACAGAAGTCAGTACGTGATCAGAAATGCCATCTGGCTGGGGTTCTACATTTTCAGCGGCTTCACCAAGATAGCTTTCAACAGAAAGACCATACTCTCCTTCAGCATCATCTACGGTGTTACATTTGCCTTTCAAAAAGACAACAACCCGCTGACGAACAGATGACCCTAAAATAAAATGGGAAAAGGCTTACTCACAGAACTGCATATGCATACAAAACAGATTTCCATAAAGCAATTGTGTGCTTGGTTTCTTGATAATAACAAGGAACACTGTCTAGCTACAAGGTCTAGCTGCATTCATATTACAAGAGAATGAGTAATTAAATAAAATTAACAATAACATCAACAATATTATGATTTATAAATGCTAAAATATAATTTACAAGCAAACCACAAGTGAGAGTTGATAAGCATTAAAAATGTGTAAACCTGGGGCCACCTGAGGTGAAAAATGTAATTTATTCTTCACAGAATATTCAGAATTAACTTACTATTTTACAAGTGACCGAGTATAAAACTGAACAACACTTATTACCTTCTCGAGGATAGCTGGTACCACCTACCTCCTGAATGTACTTTGAGGCGTTCTCCCAGTAACTTGACTTCGAATTCAGAGAAGGCCACTCGCTTGTTGTAGGCTGCAAATCCCTGTGTAGGGCCACAAACTGCACCAGGGCAACATCTTCCTTTCTTTGCCAAACGATTCTCGTTTTCTTGGAGACAAATAGCTGTTTCGGTGACTTTGGTGACTTCCTTAGTCCCCGCAATCTTGTAAGGATTGAAGGAGATTTTTTCCGAGTTACCTAATGAATTAGATGCACAGAAAATAAACATAAGCTTAAGCTTAAACTCGGTATTTTAAAAGGAAGACATCCAAATGTTATCCTACATGTACCTCTGCCAATGGAGTCCGGTTAGTCTGATCGATCCCATCAGAAAAGAGGCTTTTTCTGGAAGTTCCACGAACTGGCGTGGACCGTTTTTTATCGGGCTTATTTGGTGTTGTCCCGGTTTCGACGTGAGCTCTCTTGCTAGAACTACATGTGCAATATTTGTCCATCTGAAAAAAAGAGCACAAACATCTCAAATCAATAAGCTTACCATTAAGCTTGTAAAATGTCAAAAGCAACTCAAAGATCACCAAGCTGACGACTGCAATGCAAAAATAATGTTCTGACCCATAGGAAAGACGAAAGAAAAGCGAAAAGCTGCGAACAGATGTGATGGCACTTACGAAAACAAGCAACCAAAACATCGCGCTCGTGTGACAAGACTCGCCAAAAGTAACTGTTGGCGCCATTTTTTTTATGCATTTTAAAATGATATTTAATTTTAAAAAATGTGAGTACATTAGAATACATTTCGAATAATATTGTTCTTCTATTCCTTGAGGGCAGATTTAACGCTTCGATGAGCTAATGTATTCTATAAATTATCATTAAAACGGATCCGTATCAAGAAATGGTCTATTGTTCCGGCTCAACTTTGGTCATTGTGCCGTTAGACAATAGTCTTTTTGTCCTTGGTAGCGCTGAGGGACTTTGGTCGAAGCTAAGCGGAAAAGCTCACGACTGTTCGGGAAATTGTCGGCGTGACAATTTAGCTGTATTGGGGTAGTGGGCAGAGTAAATTTGCACTCGACAGGTCAATTGTCACTGGTGTACCCCAAGGAGGATTGACCACCGGTGCGCGCATACGCGCATCAGACTGATTAGAAAGTCGAGAGTTGAACAACAACAACAAAAAAAAAGTCCGCATGAGTCTCATTCAGATTCGACCACCTCTCTCTTAATAAAATGCCCGGTATAACTCGAAGCACTAAAACATTTATATTTTATTGCGCGTAATCGAAAGCTAAGTAGCGATCGGGGGAACAATGCCCGGTGTATGACTTTGAGGCGCTCAGCTGTGCTTAGGGTCTGTGTATAAATCATCGAATTGGAATTTGAACATTTCTCCTTCTTAAAACAAGCCTTATGCTAGCTTTGAACATTCTGATCAAGAATTTTTCCTTGTTTTCAGCGAAGCGCTTACAGTATGATGAGCTTGCAGTCGCTACGAAAAAAATTACAGGTCTTGCGCCTGTTAATCTCTCTCCGAAAAACTGTCATAGTTCTAACAGTCTACGTAAAGATATTCTGTTCAAAAATTTTTTTTTTCTAGTTTTCGCCGAGCGTGCTGATTATGACTTTTCAGTTTGTTTTCAGTCGAGCGCGCGGCGTTTCATAAAGGAAGTGTGATTTTTCTTCTTTCAATCAAGCGCGCGGCACGCAACTAAGGTGTGACTTTTTTTGTCATTAATTGTAGAGTAAGTCGAATAACAGGTCTTGCTCGCAGGTAAATAGGTATCCAATAGCTTTTAAAGTCTTAAACCGAATCCTAACAGTCATTTTAAAAGAAATGGTGTTTAATTTTTTTTTCAAGTTTTCACAGTGCGCACACACTTACGCAAGTTGCATGTCTGACACGGTAGTAAACATAAATAAACTTTCACAATAGAATACCGCATGCTTAGCCAATAAGCAATTGTATTTCAAAGCATATTATTATGTGCAAGGAGTGCTTGTATTATTTCAGTTTGATTAACAGTCACTGGAAAAAAAGACTGTTCAGAACATTTTTTTTAGATTTCGCAAAGCCTACACAACTTTGTAGATATCAATCGAGCGCGCGGCACGCAACGAAGGTGTGACTTTTTTTTTCCATGAATAGAATATGCCGAATACTAAAGGTCCTGCTCGTGAGTAAATCGGTCTGTGACGGCTCTCAAAGTTTTAAACCGAATTCTTACAGTCATTGGAAAAGAAACTGACTGTTCAGAACATCATTTTTAGTTTTCGTAGAGCCCACGCAGTTTTGTAGATACCAAATCAATCAAACGCGCAGCACTCAACGAAGGTGTGATTTTTTTCCCATAAATAGAATAATAGGTCTTGCAAGTGAATAATTCTCTTTCCAAAGTTTTTCATAGTTCTATTGTTAAAAATTTTACTCTAGTTTTCGCAGAACGCGCGCAACGCTCGAGTAAAACTAAAATGGGCATTCAGCAAATGATTTCACAATTGGATTTAACAATAGCTATTACAAAGTCACTAAATTTTTTTCTTCTGCACACTAAACGCGGTACTAAATCTGATTTATGTAGCGCGACATTTGAATGAGCCAGAGCGGCGGAGTGATGATTGAAATACCCGCTGAGCGTAAAGCTAAAATATTAGCGCCCCCAATAACATAGCGCCTCCAATTTTCGTGGGATATTGTCCGCTCCCGAATGCTTTTTCGCCGGACTAAATGTTCGCACTGGGGAAAGAGGCGCCAGGTTCGCAGCGCTTCCAAGCATTAATCGCTGGCCAAATGCATGCTTTCACCTCCAGTGCACTTGCCACGCGTAGTGCGCCTCTAGATAAAGCGGTTGAATAGTTCTTTTGCCAGCAAACACTGGCAATGTCATACTCGGTAACCTACACGGCAGCTTTTACTTTTGAGTACAACCCTCGCCCTACCAGCCATCCCACAGTAACTATTTGCATCGAAATAATTATACCGGTACCACCTCCCCCGGGGAGAATTTGTCTTCCGATCGTTCAAATTTCCCGCTCGTATGGTAATCGGAAAATTTTGAAAAATCGCGCGATTCTTTAGAAGCTGTTGCCGCCATTGTTCCCGTCATTGTTCCTAAAGGCCATATAAGGTCAATTTTAGTTCGTATAACAAAGCCTATTGTTGTCAAAGTTGATCCGCTTTTCTTGATACGCGAAACATACCTTTGTCGAACGTACATCGGTACACAATGGACTCGTCACGCCATAATGCCCACAAAGAAAACCTTGGGAAAAGCACATAACACACCAAATCAATTCAAAATTCTACACCAGTTGGTTCTTATAATGACAAAGCACAGATAAGACGAAAAAAACTTACCGATATCATTCTTGGAGAAGGAAAAAAATCCAAGTGAAATCCAGTAATTTTAGGCGCAAAACACAACGACGGCGAAGATGAAACGAGCGATTTTTTACGCTAAGCATCATGGGAATGCCCTGCAATCCTCCTTGGCGGGTTACCAAATTTTCTTACCCGCGCGGATCCGTGCGCGCGCCCTCATCACGCCGAGCTCCGCTATTAAAATGAGCGTAAATGTTTCCGTGTATCAACTACGGTGATCAAATTTATCGTGTTTTGGTGATGGAAATTCACATCAATTTTATGACCAGTTGAAAAAAGGAGGTATTGGTGTTGCATGATATGGTCTCAAAATGAGCACATGTTAGTCGCTTACTGACAATAACAATTGAAATGTGCGAGTCGGGGAAAAATAAACTTCTGGATCATTCAAATTGCATTTTAATAGTAAGGATAGATAGCAGTTTTTGTGGTAGAAAAATATAGCAAATTTGTTTTTGAAGTCCTCACTGACATGGCCTTATAAAGTTGCTCTATGTGCAAGAATTCAGTAAAAATATTCCCGTTGGTTTTATCACAGCATTTTCCTTTTGAGGAAGGGTGCTTTCTGTCAATTTTGGAATGTTTTTGTGCAAACACCATCAACATCCCCGAGATCCTTTTTGAACGTACTGATAGTAAATAAACACTGCTCATTGCAGAGTGACAAGGAACGATTGTTTGGGTACGTAACATTGAACAAAGGTTCTCACTCATGTAATTCTTCAATGAGCTTTTAGCCTTCTTAAATAAGCCAAGAATTATGACGAACTTAAATTTTTCTTTTTATTAGGAGCAAGTGCATGTGCTCAGCTGAATCAGTTTGAGGAAGCCATCACGTGGTGTGAAAAGGGATTAGCAGTATCCTTTACTACAGATACTTCAATGGAAAATATTTGTCATTTTCACACTTTACGATAGTCTTTCGTTCTTGCTTATGTGTGCGTACCTTCTTGCTCAAAAAAGAAATCCATTTTGGCTCGTGTAAACGAAGAGTGCCGTGCCAAAGTAGGTTGGGCACGGTGCCGAAATTTGGGGTGCCCTGCCGATCTTTTCGCTGGTGTAAATGGGGTCCAAGTGTCATTGCAAAAAATAAATTATTTAGACTTCATGATAATTCAGTCCAATTTTGTTGTTGAATTTAAATTCCCCATGAATAAAATAAATATACAAAGTGAAAGAATCATAAAAGAATAACAGGCAAAAAATGTTTGAAGAATAAGTAAGCTTTTTGCTACTTTTCCAACATGCGTGTTATAAATCTTGACTAATGTAAGATTGACAAGAATAACCAGAAATTGGTGGAACTAAGGAGGAAGTCCGTCAATGAATACAACAAGCTGCGAGATACAAACGGAGGCGAAGATGCAGGTGAATATAATGTCTTATAAGCTATTATCGAAACACGGGACATTGATAGAGACACATTGGAATGTCAGGAAGGTTGTGAATTTTTCTAAAGACGCGTGCATCAAACTAGAAAGAGTTACGAAAATTCAGCCGGATTCCATGCAGTGCAGTTTCTTTTGGCTTTATGGTGGTCTTGAATACCGAGTACGCGAAATACTAGGGACGCGAACGACTTCGTACATGCTAAAAGACTTTCCAGAAAGAAATCTCTGCTAGCAGGGTAGGTCTTAAGAGTAAATGTCTGTAAAAACAAAAGAAATCCCGGACACAACTCAAGATTCGAATTCGCTCATACTTTGTACATTGATAGGCCTTAGTACCACACGTTTGAAAAGGGCATCCATTTAACCAAATAACGACTCGTTTACGAGAAACGAATTTTAAATGATCGACAGCATTTTTGGTCAACAAAACCTCAAATAATGTCAACATTCATTACGCTACTAAATCAGGCAATCGTAACCTTTGAATCGCTTACACGTAAATCCTATTCATTAAATGCTTTCTCAGTTCTCTGACTTGTAACATAGCTGACCAACTCTTCTAATAAATATTCTACGATTTTTTTTAAAAAAGGGAACCAACGGCTTCTCTTAAAGGCTTCGTTAGGACCTCCAACAAAATAGCAATGAATACCCGTGGTACGCAAAGAATCTCACCGAAAAACCTCCTGGGGGTACAACTTATGATAGTTTTCAGTTTCTACCGCTTCAATTTCTTGGGATCTTTCGTACTTTAAGAAAAAAACTGAGCACATTTTCACTATCCGCCATTTTGAAATGAACAACAAGCACACTTGAATTGTTTTAACTTTCATTGTTTTATTGAAATAAGCCACTAGAAACATCTATTTGTACCAAGCATCAACTTTAAACCCCTTTCTGTTCTTTTTGTGAATTGAAATCATAACCTAAGAG
Organism: Pavona decussata; assembly: GCF_977016875.1. Classification (NCBI taxonomy): domain Eukaryota; kingdom Metazoa; phylum Cnidaria; class Anthozoa; order Scleractinia; family Agariciidae; genus Pavona; species Pavona decussata. Next base: position 317,642 of record NW_028145495.1, on the reverse strand, counting down.
TAGCAAACAGCGTGCAAAGTTTCTACATTTTTTCCGTGACTCACCTCATTCCTGTCACTGACCTCAAACGATTGATTGATTTCTTGGCCGTTGTTTTCTTAGTTCTCTCTTCAATCTGGCGAAAACTATCAAGTGATCATGATTCAGATTTGATCCACAAAAAGGGCAAAGAGAAGAAAAAGACAAATTGCGTTTGGTCCGATCAGGGGCGGATCCAGGGGGGGGGGTGGATTGGGTGGCTAGCCACCCCCCTCTTTAGGGTCGTTTAAGGTTAAAGTATAAAAGGGATCCAAAGTATCACAACTGACTCGACGAACGCTTTTACTCGAATGATGAAGAATGGAGCTGGGACACACCTACACTAAAACAATGGACTGAGGCACACCATGACAACTTCTCACATATTTGAGCTTGTTTTGCGCAAAGGAACTTTTGGAACCAATGCGACCATTCGTTGCTGCTCTACAAGGCCACCTAGTTGAAGTATACTGGAAATGAAATCGAAAGTCGTCGTTCGAACGTTTGTACGAAAAGATATTTTAAACTCTTTCAGAACTAGTGGGCCTACAGAACAACGTCCTCGTATTTGCAGTAGATATCGGAATCGGGATAACATTCAGTGGTACAGTACTGGAACTGAACAGTGGCAATACCTTTACTGGACATAATTATCTGAGAACTGAAATCTCGCTTCAGCAAACAAAAAAAGGTCCATTAAATTGGTAAAGTACTGCAACAGAAGTGAGATCACGTACTGCGGCAACTTCCGCCAACCTTTCAAAGTGACCTGTTTCGCTGGACCAATTACTGATGGAAGCGTCAAGCAGTGTCAGACGAAGTTTCAATAACCTGGCTTATAGAGACACATTCTAATAACATGTTCTTTCCTAATATCCGAGAACTTTTAACGATCCTTGCGGTGCTACAGATGGAAAGCACGGAGGCTGAAAGATCACTTCACGCATGGCTAACAGAGGCGGCGGAGCGTTTTGAAACATGGGGGGTGGGGGAGCTCATCGTACACAAAGTCAAGCACATACCTCTAGTCTTCTCGTATTTTCCAAAATGTCTTCTGCGATGTTCGTTTACACGAACAAACTTCTTTGCAATGTCTACAATGTCCAATGTGTCCGTAATAGACTTATGACAATGCAAGAGGAGGCAGTTGTTTAGACGATTCTGAAGCATGGTGCTTCTAAGGCCCCATTGCGTCAATGGAAAACTGGCTGTCTCAGAGTAGTAATAGAATAAAGGCAGTAGTTGATTGGCTTCTCGAAATCGGGATGGAGCTGTTCAAAGAGTCCTGCATGGAAAATAATATTTCGCCAAGCGCGACCATTGTGAAACGATTTGTGAAAATATCACTAACCGGAATATTTTGCCAAACCAATTTTCTGTCGCGTTACCGATATTTTCGGGACGGAAACGTGGGGGGGGGGGGGAAGGGGGGGGGGGTTTGGACTGCACAGGTACATAGTTATAGACATTATGGAGTTCAATACATTTTGGACTCGTACTGCCGTCTTGAGGTAAATTGAAGAGGTAAAGTAATGACGGAAGGCTATGTGACATTCTATTCCGTCGCCGCACTGAGGGCTCATGTGAGATAGCATTGCGCCGGCGCGAACTCAGTGTGTTGCCGCCTTTGGAGCGAACGGACGTTTGTTTTTTCAACACGCTGAGAATTTTAGTTTTAAGCGATAATTCGTTAAAAATGCCTGAGACCTCGGATAAATCTGAGCTTAAGGGCGAGAAAGACAACTTAAAAAGGAAAAGTAGTGGCTCTAGAAGGGAACACATTGAAGCAAATGTTAGAATCATCGAAAGAGGTGACGGCGCCGATGGCGCCAAAACTGACTCACATGGTTTACAAGAGCTTGCCGCTACGCTGAGACAGGGTTTCACCCAGATGTCTCAAGATTTATCCAAGACTATTGCTGAGTCGTTCAAACAGTTTCAGTCAGACTTTGAAATACAATATGTTGACACGGAGGAAGAACAGGAGGCAAAATCTGCCGAGAATGACCACGAGGTCAGCGAAGAGCCCCCCACGAAGAAGAAGCGAGATGACAAAACTACGAGCTTAGAAGAAGCTGTGACAAAGCTGGCTTACTCAGCCGGGGCTCAAAAAATGCCTTCTAATGAAGGAAAATTTGAGGTACTTAACAGCTTGAAACAAGAGCTGAAGAAAGAGGAGACGGGCCCAAGTGTAAACACAGAGCTGGCGAATGTAGTGAATGCCATGCTCAAAGAAGGGCTGCCTAAAGAGAAACTTCAGGAAAAGTTGAACAAGTATCACAGACCAGAGAACTGTGAATTCTTGACAAAAGTACGAGTCAATCAACCAGTATGGTACCACCTTACTCCAACAGTCCGGTCCCAAGATGTTAGACTGCAAAAGGTGCAGACATCCATCTTCAAAGGAATGTGCGCGTTGACAAATATGATCGACAAACTCCTTGAGCACTTGTCGTCACTCCCAGCGGGAAACGACCTTCTTCAAAAGTCAACAGATGCACTTACATTGTTCGCTAATGCAAACAGTGAACTCAATCAAAGACGAAGGGAATTTATTAAACCGGATTTACACGAGGAATACAAACATCTTTGCTCCTCGTCGGTTCCGATCACTGACCAATTGTTTGGCAATGATCTCCCGAAACAAGTGAAAGAATTGACCGAGGTCAATCGAGTGGGAAAGAAAGTCTCCACACACAGTGGTCGATCAACGAACAAGCCTGATTATCACAGGCACAACTCTTACGCACATAGCCGCGGACGCTCAGGAAACCAACATTACAGGAAGCCTTTTTTAGGCTCGTGGAAAAACGACCGCAAACATCCTCCGAACTTCAAGAGGAAGAGGGAGGGGAAGTCAAAATGAATCAGACTGCTAACAACGTTGAGGTAAGAAATGTGTCAGAGCAATCTATTAAAATTACAGGTGGAAGACTGAAACAATTTACCTCTCAGTGGCAATGCATAACCTCAGATCCTTTCATACTTAATAGTGTGAAAAATTATAAAATTGAGTTTGAAAATGGAGAGCCAATGCAGTTTATGCCACCAAAAGAAATAAATTTTACAAAACCAGAGCAGGAGGTCATTGACAATGAAATTGATAAACTGCTGACCAAAGGAGTGATTTCAGAAACCACACATTGCCCTGGTGAATATATTTCTACTATATTCATACGCCCTAAGAAAGATGGAGGGTTTAGATTAATTCTAAATTTGAAGAATTTGAATGAACATGTGGAGTATCAACATTTTAAGATGGATACCTTACAATCGGCAATAAGGCTTATGACTCCAGACTGTTAAATGGCCTCAGTAGACCTGCGTGACGCATACTACTCAGTGCCAATTCACAAAGGTGATCAAAAATATCTGAGGTTTTGCTGGAAAGGTAGATTGTTTCAGTTTAAATGTCTACCAAATGGTCTGGCTTGTGCACCCCGACTCTTCACAAAAATCCTTAAGCCAGTGTATGCTACGCTGCGCCAGAAGGGTCACCTAAATGTAGGCTATATTGATGACTCTTATTTACAAGGGGAGAGTGTGGAGGACTGCCAAGCCAATATTAATGATACCTGTGACTTATTTTCAACATTGGGTTTTATCCTACATCCTGATAAGTCGGTCTTACAGCCAGTTCAAGTCCTTACATTTCTGGGATTTGTCTTGGATTCAGTTAATATGGCTGTCTCCTTAACACAGGAAAAAATCCAGCGCATAAGGGAAAGATGCAAGAAAATGATGGAGCTTGTTGAGCTCCCAATCCAGGAACTAGCTAGCTTTATAGGGCTTTTAGTGTCAAGTTTTCCTGGGATCTTATATGGACCACTGTATTATAGACAACTTGAGAGGGATAAAACTACAGCCTTAAGACAAAACTATGGTAATTATAATGCTCAAATGAGATTATCCCAAGAAAGCTTTTCAGAGATAAAGTGGTGGTATGATAACATACAGACCAATAACTACCCCATATTATTGCCTAATTCAAAGGTTGATGTAATAATTTACACCGATGCATCAACTAAAGGATGGGGAGCTGTCAAAGAGACAGAGAAAATAGGAGGTAGATGGTCAGAGGAAGAAGCAAAATATCACATTAATTGTCTGGAGCTGTTAGCTGCAAATTTTGGACTTAAGGCACTTTGCAAAAATGAGCAAGGCATTCATGTTAAGATTTACTCTGATAACTCTACAACTGTGAACTATATTAATGCTATGGGAGGTGTACATTCTAGGGAATGTCACACTATTGCTAAAGATATTTGGCAGTGGTGCATAGAAAAACAAATATGGTTAACAGCTGCTTATATCCCAGAGACAAGAAATGTTGAGGCAGATCGGGAATCGCGCGTTTTCTCAGACAACAAGGAATGGATGATAAGATCTGATATTTTCCAACAGATCACAGATATCTGGGGGGAGCCCTCCATAGATCTCTTTGCATCCAGACTAAATCATCAGGTTCCATGCTATGTATCCTGGAAACCTGACCCAGGGGCAGCCTTTATTGATGCATTTTCTGTAACATGGGATAAACACTTGTTCTATGCTTTCCCTCCTTTCAGTTTAATTGCAAGATGCCTACAGAAAATACAAACCGATTGTGCAGAGGGATTGATGATAGTTCCAATGTGGCCAACCCAGAGTTGGTATCCCAAACTTCTTCGCATGTTAGTGGCTGTTCCAAGAGTGTTACCACAACAACGAACTGCCTTACAAATGCTGGGGATGCCACAAGAAGTCCACCCCCTATTCAGGAAAATGGTTCTGATTGCATGCAGATTGTCCGGCAGTCCTATGAGACACAAGGAATTTCTCAAAAGGCAACCTCCATCATCTTACAGTTCTGGAGGAAAGGAACTACAAAGCAGTATTCATCTTACATCAAAAGATGGACTACATATTGTCATAAAAAAAACCAGATTGATCCAGTTTCTGCCACTGTCCCACAGGCACTAGATTTTTTAGTGGAGCTATTTGAGTCAGGCATCGGTTACAGTGGTATTAACACTGCAAGGTCTGCTCTATCCAGTGTCTTAAAGCCTGTGGACGGGATGACTTTTGGAGCACAAGAGAGTGTTAAGAGGTTCTTAAAAGGAGTTTACGAAGCAAGACCCTCCAACCCAAGATATACTGAGACATGGGATGTGAGCAAGGTTCTGAACTATCTTACGACAATCTCTATTACAGACTGCTCACTAAAGGATCTGACTTTAAAATTAGTCACTTTAATGTCATTAGTATCAGCTCAACGGGGGCAGACAATTCACTACTTGTCTTTGGAGGACATGGTTGTTTCAGAAACTTCTGTGACTTTTATTATCTCCAGGCCTATTAAACAGTCTAAGCCAGGGTCGAAACCCACTGTTGTTAAGTTTGTAGCTTACCCGGACAACCCTAAAATTTGTGTTGTCACTACCTTGAAGGCATATCTTAATCGTACCTCTTCTTTAAGTGGACGTGCACAACAATTGTTTATTAGTCATTACAAGCCATTTAAACCAGTTTCCCGGGACACCATCAGCAGATGGGTCAAAGCTGTAATGCAAAAGTCAGGAATTGATGTAAACCTTTTCAAGCCCCACAGTACTAGGGCTGCCGCAACATCTAAGGCTTTGTTGAAATCTGTACCATTAGAGCACATCTTATCAGTTGCAGGATGGAGCTCATCTTACACTTTTGCAAAGTTTTATAGCAAGCCTGTTATCAACACAGATAGCTTTTCTAACGTTTTGTTACAAGAGTAAAGTTAATAAACTGTTTTTGACCAATATGACTTGCTTGGTTGGTCATTACTCTGTTCATGTGTGCAGTGGGCTTTGAAGTCTCACGTGAGCCCTCAGTGCGGTGACGGAATAGAATCGGAAAATTAAACGAGACTTACCTGTAAGTTGAAGTTTGATTGAAATTCTATCCGTCACCAAGCACTGAGGGATTACGTGCCCTCCCTTTTAAGGCCCTCCCATTTTGCTGGTCAGGGTTTTCTTTCCCCTGCACACATGGCAAGTGCTTTAAAAACTGAGTTCGCGCAGGCGCAATGCTATCTCACGTAATCCCTCAGTGCTTGGTGACGGATAAAATTTCAATCAAACTTCAACTTACAGGTAAGTCTCGTTTAATTTTCCAATTTACTTTGAGAAACGGCCCTTCGTCAACGGTATTTTGATACAAACAGGCCAGCTTATCTCAAACCATTTCTTTGTCGGATATGTGAATCTATAGTAGTCCCGAAACATTATATTTTTAGATATTTGAACCACCAACAACAAGAACAACAAAAAAAGGAAATTTTGGGCTGACGCTTTCAAAAAAAAAAACTCAAATACATGCTTACAAATACAAAAATTGTCTGAAAATAATCTCAACGAAAATGTTATATTTTTCGACTCGTGACACCAGGGAAAAAAATCTAATAAAGTCATTATTTCCCGCAAGTAAAAAATGATTGTTCCTACGGTTAAAACATGTCAAAATAATCGCGCATGCAATAAAGGAAAGAAAATTGGATTGTCTATATCTTGCTTTTGAAACTATATTAAGATTTTCACTCTGGCAGTTTACTGCTTGTTTAATTACCCAGCAAAACACGAATGATGAACATCCCACGGCAACATGACAAACTCGGTAGCTCGACAATTATTCATTATTTGTGGATAACTCATATAGAATATAAAATAAATAACGACCCGGACTAAAATAAGTATAGCCACCACAGCGCGCTTCAGCATCGTCAGCGCCCTTCGGTTCCGATTTGCTGACTTACCTGGAACCTTCCCTCTCTCTGCCAGTAGTTTCACTCCGCGACCTGCCGAAACATTTAATTATAACAGCCTTTTTCTAAACCAGTTAAAACAAGTTTAAAACAAAAGAGGAAGAAAGTGTGCACTCAGGTAACTTACCGCCTCTTGATTGGAGAATCCGCCATCTGTAGTCAAACAAGCTGCAAACTGCCTGAGTGAAAACAGATAATCTGCTGGCTATGCAAAATGAAACCTCGTGAACGTAAATGGTGATATTTGTTGTCTCCAGAAACCTTAACATAGTTTCAAAACCAAGATATAGACTATAAAATTTCCCTTCCTTTTTACATGCGCGATTATATTTTGACATGTTTTAACCGTGAGACCAATCATTTTTCATTTGCGGGAAATAAAGACTTTCTCTCTGGTGTCCCGAATCGAAAAATATAACATTTGCGTTAATTTTTGTACAATCTAATTGCTGAATCTTGAGGATTCCCCTGGACCCGGATCCCAGTTTTCTGTTCTTGATTCCGGATTCCAGCTTTTAGTGCTGTACCTTAGTTTTCAAAATGACGTCTGTGGGCAAATTTGTCAAATTAGCAAACTTCAACGACGTCGTATCACACAACTAACCGACGCCCCAAAAAAATGCCAGCGTAACTTTTGACATTTATCCTTTATTTGTATCTGCAGTATAGTTGGAGGTCCTAGTTTGGCGTACGACATGAGTTTTAGGGAGTTATTTTAAGATACCTAAAAAATATTTTAAAAGTGTATCGAAGGTGGCTTCAAGAAAAAACCCATGACCGTTGTTTAGGAAGAAAAAAAACTGCTTTTCTTATCACTGCTGAATTTCCTATAGCCCAAACTATAAAGTTCCAGAAACGGAAGGTTAACAGTGTATTTTTAACGAACACTAGAACGCCATGAACCGTTGTGAAATTTCGATCTTAATTAGCCTCAAAACCAACTCAAACGTTTTTATTTAATTAGTCTTAAAGAAACGAATTTTAAAACAAACTAACCCAGTTTTGTTTAGTTTGGGTCAAAGCCCTATCTATAGAAAAAGTATGAGCGAATTCGAATTTTGTCCGCGATTTAACGATTATATTTGATGCTTAGGGACATTTACTCTAAAGACGTCACGACCTTCACTCATTTTCTTTTTCTGTAATTATTTTATACCAATTAATCTAGCACTTCATTCCACCTCCAATATTTAGGTCGACCGGGGTTTCCTTTCAGTAGGAAACCAGTGCTGAATCATTTTAGCACCAATTGAAGGACAACTTTGGTGTCCAAATTGCACCAAATTGCACGCTTTTTAGTGAAGTTTTCAGCATCTCCCTTGGCTCTTGTCTGTTACAGTAATTAAAGGTGTCAGGCCACTGTTTACAATGTAAAGAAGGGGTTTTCGATAAAACGTACTGCAACGCGGGGCCTTTTGGGTGATTCAAACTTATTTACTTAATCTTTTTATGAAAATCTGAAAAACTGGCATATAAAAACAAACATTTGCAACAACATTTGTAATAAAAACGAAAACGCAAAGCTCCCAAGTAAAAGCTTATTCTTGTAAATCTGTTTTAGAAACAAGGAAAATCTTAGTATTTCTTATTACGTTTTACCTAATTTACCTAATAAAGTTTTCACTTGATCAAAAACAAAATCAATTAAAAATCCTTAAAAATCCACGTTATTTTCAAATGTGTCACTAGTTCAAATTTGATACACGAGCCTGCCAAATTTTCACGAGAAGAATACGTGATTGGGAAAACAATCTACAGCCTATATGACCTCTCAAAATATGAGCGAGGTTGACCTGTCGACTTATAAAATTACTAGATTATGCAACCCTTATTATTGAATAGGCCCTTATACTTTTCCGTGAATTGATCTTTCTGGGAAAGTAACTGCGAGAGAAATGCCTTACTGGGAAGTCTCCAGACACTATAAAATGTGAACTTTCCTAACTTTTTATTTAGTTACGGTATAGACCACACCTGCATCTTATGGTTTTTCATTTCCTTTAAATTAAGGCTTTAAAACGTGTTTGTAAAATAAGTATTCTCCTCTATTTACATTTCTACAGACTTCGCTACATTCTTACAAAAAACCATGACGAAACCTGATTCAGTACGCGACAGATCCGAAGAAGGTGGGGCAATAGCAATAGAAGTAGGCGATAGATCCGGAGAAGGAAGGGCCTATGGAAACCTAGGCAACGCTTATCAGAGCCTGGGCAACTTCCAAAAGGCCATAGAGTACCATGAAAAGCATCTGAAAATAGCAAAAGAAGTAGGCGGTAGATCCAGAGAAGGAAAGGCCTATGGAAACCTTTGCAACGCTTATCAGAGCCTGGGCAACTTCCAAAAGGCCATAGAGTACCATGAAAAGCGTCTGGAAATAGCAAAAGAAGTAGGTGATACATCCGGACAAGGTAGGGCCTATGGCAACCTTGGTACCGCTTATAGGAGACTGGGCAACTTCCAAAAGGCCATAGAGTACCATGAAAAGCATCTGAAAATAGCAAAAGAAGTAGGCGATAGATTTGGAGAAGGTGGAGCCTATGGAAACCTTGGAAACGCTTATAAGAGCCTGGGCAACTTCCAAAAGGCCATAGAGTACCATGAAAAGCATCTGAAAATAGCAAAAGAAGTAGGCGATAGATCCGGAGAAGGTGGGGCCTATGGAAACCTTGGCAACGCTTATCAGAGCCTGGGCAACTTCCAAAAGGCCATAGAGTACCATGAAAAGCATCTGGAAATAGCAAAAGAAGTAGGCGATAGATCCGCAGAAGGTGGGGCCTATGGAAACCTTGGAAACGCTCATTACAGCCTGGGCAACTTCCAAAAGGCCATAGAGTACCATGAAAAGTATCTGAAAATAGCAAAAGAAGTAGGCGATAGATCCGGAGAAGGTAAGGCCTATGGAAACCTTGGAAACGCTCATTACAGCCTGGGCAACTTCCAAAAGGCCATAGAGTACCATGAAAAGTATCTGAAAATAGCAAAAGAAGTAGGCGATAGATCCGGAGAAGGTAAGGCCTATGGAAACCTTGGAAACGCTCATGACAGCCTGGGCAACTTCCAAAAGGCCATAGAGTACCATGAAAAGTATCTGAAAATAGCAAAAGAAGTAGGCGATAGATCCGGAGAAGGTAAGGCCTATGGAAACCTTGGAAACGCTCATGACAGCCTGGGCAACTTCCAAAAGGCCATAGAGTACCATGAAAAGCATCTGAAAAAAGCAAAAAAAGTAGGCGATAGATCCGGAGAAGGTAGCGCTTATGGAAACCTTGGCAACGCTTATCAGAGCCTGGGCAACTTCCAAAAGGCCATAGAGTACCATGAAAAGCATCTGAAAATAGCAAAAGAAGTAGGCGATAGATCCGGAGAAGGTGGGGCCTATGGAAACCTTGGAAACGCTTATCATAGCCTGGGCAACTTCCAAAAGGCCATAGAGTACCATGAAAAGCATCTGAAAATAGCAAAAGAAGTAGGCGATAGATCCGGAGAAGGTGGGGCCTATGGAAACCTTGGCAACGCTTATCATAGCCTGGGCAACTTCCAAAAGGCCATAGAGTACCATGAAAAGCATCTGGAAATAGCAAAAGAAGTAGGTGATACATCCGGAGAAGGCAGGGCCTATGGCAACCTTGGTACCGCTTATAGGAGCCTGGGCAACTTCCAAAAGGCCATAGAGTACCATGAAAAGGATCTGAAAATAGCAAAAGAAGTAGGCGATAGATCCGGAGAAGGTGGGGCCTATGGAAACCTTGGCAACGCTTATCAGAGCCTGGGCAACTTCCAAAAGGCCATAGAGTACCATGAAAAGTGTCTGGAAATAGCAAAAGAAGTGGGTGATACATCCGGAGAAGGTGGGGCCTATGGCAACCTTGGTACCGCTTATAGGAGGCTGGGCAACTTCCATAAGGCCATAGAGTACCATAAAAAGCATCTGAAAATAGCAAAAGAAGTAGGCGATAGATCCGGAGAAGGTGGAGCCTATGGAAACCTTGGCAACGCTCATGACAGCCTGGGCAACTTCCAAAAGGCCATAGAGTACCATGAAAAGCATCTGGAAATAGCAAAAGAAGTAGGTGATACATCCGGAGAAGGCAGGGCCTATGGCAACCTTGGTACCGCTTATAGGAGCCTGGGCAACTTCCAAAAGGCCATAGAGTACCATGAAAAGGATCTGAAAATAGCAAAAGAAGTAGGCGATAGATCCGGAGAAGGTGGGGCCTATGGAAACCTTGGCAACGCTTATCATAGCCTGGGCAACTTCCAAAAGGCTATAGAGTACCATGAAAAGAATCTGAAAATAGCAAAAGAAGTAGGTAATAGATCCGGAGAAGGTGGAGCCTATGGAAACCTTGGAAACGTTTATAAGAGCCTGGGCAACTTCCAAAAGTCCATAGAGTACCATGAAAAGCATCTGAAAATAGCAAAGGAAGTAGGCGATAGATCCGGAGAAGGTGGGGCCTATGGAAACCTTGGCAACGCTTATCAGAGCCTGGACAACTTCGAAAAGGCCATAGAGTACCATGAAAAGCATCTGGAAATAGCAAAAGAAGTAGGTGATAGATCCGGAGAAGGTGGGGCCTATGGCAACCTTGGCAATTCTTATAACAAGCTTGGAAACTTTCAAAAGGCCATGGAGTACCATGAAAAGTATCTGAAAATAGCTAAGGAAGTAGGCGATAGATCCGGAGAAGGTAGGGCCTATGTCAACCTTGGTACCGCTTATAGGAGCCTGGGCAACGTCCAAAAGGCCATAGAGTACCATGAAAAGGGTCTAGAAATAGCAAAAGATGTAGGCGATAGATTCGGAGAAGGTTGGGCCTATGGCAACCTTGGCAACGCTTATGAGAACCTCGGTAAATTTCAGGAAGCTTTCGAATGTTATCAATCCAGTGTAAATATACTTGATATTGTCAGAGCTTCCATTACTCGTGAAGATGCCTTAAAAATAAGTTTCCAAGACCTTTATTGTGGTGTTTACAGTGGTCTTTGGCAAAGCCTAGTGAAGCTGGGAAGAATTGATGAGTCCTTGTGTGCTGCTGAGCAAGGTCGAGCACAGACTTTAGTTGACACGTTAAAAAGACAGTATGGTTTGACAGAGTTCCTACCAGCGTCACTTGAACCTAAAGAGACAATTTCTTACATTTCAAGCAAGTTATCTACGTTTACGGTTTTCTTGGGGCACAGGCGCAAGAAAATCATGTTCTGGGTTATCAGCAAGGGAAGCAAGGTTGAGTTTCGAGAAAAGGAATTGGAACAGGGAGGAGTGTACGAAGATGCAGTTACTGTATTGTTAAATACCACTTTGAAGGAGATTGGGATTGGAGTCCGCATTAAGTGTGAGAATCGTTCAATGGATGAGCTAAATAACCGTGATGACAATGATGAAGAGGATGGGGAAAAAGAAGGAGTGCCATCACAATGCACCATCAATGCCTTACAACCATTACATGATGTAATTCTTGGCCCCATTGCAGACTTGTGTCAAGGTAACGAATTGATCATTGTGCCTGATGGTCCCCTTTGTCTTGCTCCATTGTCGGCTCTTAGCACATCTATCCACATACGCACTGTACCGTCGTTGACCAGTTTAAGACTAATTACTGATTGCCCTGAGGACCGGAAAAGTGTGGAGGGAGCACTGCTTGTCGGAGATCCATATCTGGGGGATGTCAGAAAACCAAAGTTCAACGAACTGCCCTATGCCAAAGACGAAGTAGAGATGATAGGAGAAATTCTAAAGATTCTACCACTTACAGGCACAAAAGCAACGAAAGACGAGGTGTTAAAACAATTACCTACAGCCTCTTTGGTTCATATTGCAGCTCATGGACGAGAGAAAACAGGAGAAATTTTTTTGGCGCCAAATCCTGGATGGGAAAAACGTTACGAACGAAGTTCAAGATCCAAAGCAAGGAACAAGGGTCCTAAAGAAGAGGACTACATCTTGAAGATGTCGGATGTTCAAGGTGTTAAGCTGCGAGCAAAACTGGTTGTGCTTAGTTGCTGTCATAGTGGCAGAGGAGAGATCAAGTCTGAGGGTGTCGTCGGAATTGCTCGGGCTTTCTTGGCCGCTGGGGCTCGTTCCGTTCTGGCTTCACTTTGGGCAATTGAAGACCAGGCAACATTGGAGTTCATGAAGAGTTTCTACCAACATCTTGGAGATGGTAAAACTGCCAGTGTAGCTCTTCACCAGGCTATGAAGTATCTACGAGAGTCAGAGAAGTTCTGTGCTGTGAGGAATTGGGCTCCTTTTATACTAATTGGTGATGACATCCACTTGAATTTGGACGCAAAGAAGGAAAGCGCTGAAATGATGCTTGAAAAATGTAAGTTTTCTTTTTTCCAAGTGTTGTAGTTGTTGTTGTCTTGTGAAAGACAGTATATATGCGTTATTGACCAAGCGTGAGGTTCAGATGTCTGGATATTGGCCAAGTTCTTTTTTTTTTTTTTTTTTGCGTTTTTATGTACCGAGACGAAGTCGAGGTCCATAAAAACGCAAAGAAAGAACGAGGCCAATATCCAGCCATCTTGACCGAACAAGCTTGGTCAATAAAGGATTTATTATATGGCTTTACTTTCAAGTTAAAACTACAACAATAAAACAAAACAGGACATGAAACTGCTCTACTCGGATAGAAATTCTTCATAGCCGGCCGGTGCAAGATTTATTTTCAGAGAATTTTTGGATTTGCATGTAATCGTGGAAAACAAGGAATCCTAAATTATCTTAGGGTTCTTACTTTATAACGGCTTGAAGTGCACCTAACCCCCAAATGTTTTTTCTCTTAAATAAATCTTTGCACCTGTTCGAAGCATATTTCGCTATTTAGCGCCTTTATTAACCAAATCTTGCCTTTTTATAGGCTGTAAAAGTTACGAAATCTAGCCATCATCTATCCCATGACCGAGCTAGTAAGGGGCATGGGTCTATTCCTTACTTGAAGTCACAAACTGATTTGCATTGTATTAAGTCTTTGTGAAAATGCATGCAAAGCAGTTTGTAACGTCAAGTAAGGAATAGACCCATGCCCCTCGGTCATGGAACAAATGATGGCTAGATTTCGTAACTTTTACAGCCTATAAAAAGTCCAGATTTGGTCCAAAAAAGGCGCAAAAAGGCTCAATGCGTTTTGAACAGGGCAAAGATTGGGGTTAGGTGCACTTTAAAGGGAGTATACAATTATTGAGAACGAAAAATTTAGATTTTCGCAAGAGCGGGAAGATTTGAATAGAATCCGGCAAACTCGCCATTTTCAGCCGATCGCGCGGTGGCGTAAATAATAAACATTTTTACACAGTTTTTGGCTTCCAATCGTTAATTCTTGAATGAAACAATAGATTTTGAGATTGTATGCAAACATAAGCCGAGAAAAAGAGCGGGTAAATCAGAAAACTGGGCAAAACCTTGACAAGATTTTGTTGTTTACAAGAAGCAAGACGCGGCTAAATTAAAAACGTGAGCTTCTTCGGCGAACTTGAAAAATACTTTTCTAAACTGCTCTGAACACTAAATGCAACTTCTAATAGGGTTTTCCGATTTAGCGGAAGTTCGCGGAAGTTCGATCTATTTTTCCGAATAGCGAAAATTGACTAATCGAAAAGTCATTACCATGTACTAAAGAAACTCGCCGGTTACGATGAAGTCATGAGCACTCTCACCTTATAGCACTTAAATTAACACCGAATGAATGTTTATTATCTATCCTGAATATTTTTCTCGTGCAACAGCAAGTTTGTGATTATCGGATACTCGTTCGGTTGATAACAGAGACTATGAAGTTTTTGTCAGTGAATGTGTTTATTTTCGTACCAGTACAATCATTAAAAGCTAACATTCTTTTAACCCAGATGTGATACATGTTCACTACCTGGATGAAAACTTCCTGCGCATTCTACAGTCTGTTCTACAGGCGCCTTAGCCGGTGTATGATTAATTTTCTCCTGTTTGATAGGAAACCACAAGTGCAAACGACAAAAGGCAAAAAAGAACGCTTGTGCCTAAATATTGATTTGATAGATGCATAGACTTTCTGAAATCCAATTGAGTGTTCAATTTGAATTCTCAATGAGCGGAGAGCCCTATTTGCCTGCAACTGTCTTCTATTTCGCGCAATCCGTCTGGGAACTATCAGAGGCACCCTCGCAGCGTAACCTCCGTCGGCAAGAAGCCGTGCTCTACGGGGTAAACCTCTAGCTCTGCCACGTCCAATCTGAGGAAGGCTCCGGTAACATTGGGCATCATTCATGTGCCCTGGAAACCTGAAAGGTACAAAAACGGTGGCGATAAGTCACCTATCTGACAAAAACAGAACTGTTCAAGGTATGCAGAGCTAGGACTAATACTATACCCTGTAACGAGAAGGACGATAAGGCCATCGGCGTCCACAACTATCTGCGATGAAATAAAGTGGCATCGTTTATCTCCGCGGTAAAATTCAGCTTGAATTGGTCCCGAAGGACGGCGAATCCGGTGAATAGTTCCGTCAATCATACCCACGGCGTTTGGAAAGCTCGGGAATGTGTCTAAAAATTGGTTCCATTGTCGAATCGAGTGCCATTTTATGTATCGATTGTAATTTGTAAACAGAATAGGTACAACGTGGTAAATCTCCTCGGCTACGGTGCTTTTAGAAATGTCGAATACATATGCAAGAACGTGGAACTTTAAGTATTGGCGAGGCCAAATAAACACAAGTAGCACTCTGTTGGGCACATCGAGAATGCAGCGTCGTCTCCTGTCCGTTCGCGGCGTTCGAGGCCATTGTCTTGGTAAAGTTACCTCTCTGTATATTTTTTCAACGACTTCTTCCAAAGTTTCTGGTGTCTCGCCCGTCATGTACCAAAATATTACAGGCTTGAGCTGTCAAGCTCGCCACACGTCTCTTCCTCTTTACCTCTTTCCATGGAAATACGGAAACAAGACCATAACTAGGTGAGTATAAGTATTGTGTGCTTCGGGAGCGGAAAGAGCGGTAAGAAGAAGAAACAAGGCATTAACGCTGAAGACCAGAAACACTGGTGGTGGAAGAACACTAGGCGTTTGATCTTGAGTCACATTTACCAAACAAGAAGCCAAATAAATCGAGGAAACGATAATGGAGTAGGCATTTAAAAGAAATATTGGGGGAGGAGGTGGGGAGTTTTCTTTGGGCATTCCTATTTCTTGGGAAAACAACCGACACAAGTCTGTCCTTTTAGCCAGTCAGCAAAACATGTTTATAACAAGCATCTGTCTCCCCCAGTATCTTAGAATTTCATATTCAAAATGGTTTAATTACGCTGACCAAATCACACTCCATGTTGTAAAAGTATGAGACATTTTTATTAAAAAAAGATGCGTCAAAAGGACGTTCTTACCTTATGTACTAAAAACAAATGAGAATGTTGTTTGTTCGAAGCAAAACAAATACTTTGTAATTTTTCACACTCTCAACAATAGACATATTTTTCACTCTTTGAAGGAGGGCGGATACCAGACAAACTAGCGAGAAGCAAGGAGATTGCCACCTATATGACAACGACAAATAAAAATTTGAATGTTGTTTATTACAATATTCGTTATATATAAGCCCAAACTTTGTGGTTTTTTGCACTCACAACAATGGACTGGAAGGATAATATATTTTTAAGGGCAGCATTTGGCGGAGAGATTGAGATGCCCGCCAGCCCTAGAACGAGTACCTCTTCAACAACCTCTTCCAGTACTGACACTTCTAAATCTACACGAAATGGCAAGGCACTAAGAAAACGCAACGCACCACACAAGAAGTATAGCAAATTGGAAGACCACTTGATTATCAGAGCAGTTGAACTGAACGGACGGGACTGGAGAGCGGTGTTGGCTTTTTTAAAACGAAACTGAGAAGTCCTTGGAGAGGAAGGAGAGCTGTACCGCGATTGTGATATTGGTGACAGGAGTATACAGGATCGACTACGGAAACGAGCCGCAACCGTTCTAGGCAAGGACAGCAAGGCAAATGATAGGTGAGTACAAGGGAACATTGGATTTGAAATTTTGGATCACTGGTGTGGACTAGTTTATTTGGCGTTGAAAATCCGTTGGCCGTTAGATTCAAGTCTAGTTTTTGCCTATAGGACGTTTTGGGGGTTTAAAATTTGTATTCGTACGCGCATTTTCTTCGCCATTATACCTGAGTACCCCCTTAGGGTACGAACTATGTTAGTTTACGATGCAAACTCGTTGTCATTAACACGCTAAGGAAAATTTCTTTCTTTTCGTGTTTTCCAGGGATGATGAAGCTTCGTGTATAGATGATGAATTTAATACGGTAGATGATATTTTGCAAGGCCCCCAGCTGAAAAACCCTGCTTCGGAAGAGAAGGAATCCACCACAGATATCAACGATGAGATAGACAAAATAGTAACCAAGGTTAACCTGAGGGATACCAAATATCGCCTGGATGCAGCTGAACAGGTTGATGTGGCAAGCGCCGCAGATGTTATGGAGAAGATAAAGAAAAGGGCCAAAAGTGACCGAGAAGAACGTGGTAAAAAAAAAAAGGAAAAGGGCAACAACGGTCACCGACAGGATTGACGGCATACTGGAACAGTTACCTCAATTTCTGGCCACAGCAAACAGTGCAGCCGAAGCACATACTAGAGCCCTAGCCAAATGGGAAAAAAAGTTTTGTCTGGCCAGTTCATCAGATTCTGACTGATTTTTTTAAACGTAATAAAAATACGAAATGTAAGTTGAATTCGTGTTTGTGTCACCGATATTATAAAAAAACTGATTCAAGGTCATGTTCTGTCATAAGAGAATAATAAAATATTGAGTGGCTGCAAAAATATAGTCTCAGTCGATAGTAAATCAAAATGCATGCTTTTATAATTTTAAAAGAGTTTGACGGGAATCTTACGTTGCGAACGGTTATTCAGAGTAAATTTCCCCGAGTTAAAGTTTGCTATTAGTCTAACGGTATTGTTGTATATGGCGCAATGATTTGGTCATTTACCCATTTTAATAAATCATTAACATTTTGACACCGGATGTAATTCCGGGTGGACATAATTTCTGTTACTCTTTTCAGAACAGGCGCAAATTTTCGAGGAATTTTATTGCATCTTTGGAATGTAGAACATCGACAATATTCACTCCGGACGTGTGCATGGTGAACATTAATTTGCAAAAATTAGCAAAGCGTTGAATGTAGTATCGGGGAGTTTTTACTCGTTCTTAGGCTACAATAGTCGTCACAAATCTTGAAACACGTGTGATTGTCCCCTTCCCCAATGTTGATTTGGGTATTGCAGTCATCTCAGTGCTCCAAAATACGCTTGGCACAACATTGGGGAAGAAGAGGGGCAGATTTGAGTGAGAACAAAAGTGAGAAGAGTGAATGTAAGAACTTTTTGAAAAAAATTCATGAAGAACAGACTCTGTTTCAACGATTTGTGACAAGTATTTATGTTACGAGGTCAAAAAAGAATTTTGTCGAGCCGTTCGAGAGATATACAGGAAAGCAGTAAAAGTCAAAATTTATTATTATTTTTCTTGTCACGGTGATATCGATTTTACCTCAAACTGAATTTTGACAAACTGCAGTTCACAGTTACTTAGTGGTGAAAATTTGATAGTGACGGGACAAGGATAAATCACTTTTAATGCGATTGAAAAAATATCGGTATGACCTCCGAAAAAATGTATTGAATCAGTCCTTAAAACCCCATTGAGCTTGTCCGTCCATTGATTACTCGTCTTCTTTAGCCCCCAACTCTAACGAGCTGGCCACGAAAAATGCCTGCTTAAATCATGAATTTGTTGGTGAATCGAAACTTTCATTAATTTTGCTTGCAAGAATAAAATATATTTGAGCGCTGCAGTTGGTTTCGTGGAGTGAAAGTTACTTACTAATATCCGTTAAACGAATTTCACATAAAGAAATCCGAGAAATTGAATTCAGTTGAATTTGGCAAGTTCCACTTCCGCAGAACTTCCGCTAAATCGGAAAACCCTAATACGCTATGATTTAAATACAGTCATTTCAAACCTAGGGAACTTATCAATTTGGCACTCGACTTCAGACAATAAGTACACGCCGAGCAACTCACCGATTCAACTCACATTCATTGTAGCTGAAACAAAATTTTTACTTCACCAGGACGATTTCATTCTCTTTCTTTTCCTTCAGGTAAATGTTGAGAGTTTACCGAACTTTTTAGTGAGCGGTTTTCCCCAAAACAACGAGAAAATCGAAGAAAAGATTGCATTGTTGTTGGGATTAAACTTTCGATGCCCCGAGCGGGCAAGATAGCTCCATCTTGCCCGCTCGGGTAGCCAATCACAGCGCAGGATTTGACTCATCTTGCCCGCTCGCGGACCCAGCCATATAATAACTTTGTTTAATGTTTGGCTGTTAAGTTATCCACCTACGAAGGAAGTGGTTGTAACTTAAGTATTTAAGACCAAAGTTGTATAGTGGCCTGGTGTTTTAAAAAGAAAACGTTTTCCAGTAGAAAACTGAGAAAGAACATTTAGAAAATAGAATAAATGGCAATCATATCTCTAACCCAAAACAAAATTTACTACTTCAGTAGACGACAGCTTGTAAAAAGAAGTCTGAAAAACATTGAACGAAATAATGAATGAATACATTAATAGCCAGAGGGAAAGTTTCGGTTATTGGTGTACCAGAGAGAAACGAAACGGTCGCGAATTTTTCGGTTGATTAATTTTTCTTCCCTTGTGCTTCCCATGTCTACAAGAACAAAATTCAGAATTGTAATTTCGAGGAATCCTTGAACAAAGCTTGAACTACCAGGGTAAACATCTGTGTCTATCACATGGCATGGGTCAATAGTGTGATTCTTTTGTTTAGATGATGTTTTCCATTTCTTCTCGTTCACAGACGCTGAGTAATCGTGTCAAGACAAAACTTTTCCAACATACATTGCCCTACATATCCCTTTCTAAAAAGAATGGAAAGCTACAAAACGCCCTGCCATAAGCTGTTTCTGAAATGCTTATTTGATTAAGCCGCTGCCTTTTTTCCTAGATAATGTTGGGTAATAAGATTGAGGAAGATCTTTTAAAAAAGTTTCTTATTTTCTCTCAATACGCCTGTTAAAATGGCCTTTAACCAATTGTTGCTCTGGTTCCGTTTTTCAGAAACGGACACGTCCCAAATTTTACGCCAGGAGACTCATTTGTGGTTATTTGCAGTTGATGACATATTATAAGACTTGGTTTTGGTGCATGGTACAGTTTTGAGCGTACCTAAACTTCACTGTGAAATACAACTACATAGCAGTTATTTGACTAGTTATTTCAAGACGTAAATTTTCAGTTAGATCGCCTGACCACACATTCTTACTTAACATGCCGCGAAGGGACCAGGACTAGACATTCAATATATCGAGTATATGATAACAAAGATTACAATATTTCAAGCCTTATTAAGGAGGCTCGCAACAGTGGTCCTGGCATTGGGGTAGATGTTTTCAAATCAATATTTCGCATGCAAGGTTTACTTCGATTTCCATCATACTACACCACCTTTTCAACCTATGATCAAATTTTATGTTTTTGTTGGTTTCCAAGCAACAGCTGTTACCGTAACAATGGTAAAAGAAAGCACTTCTTTTTAGGTAACCTCGATTATCTCGAAATCTAGTCCAACACTTTACAACGACACTTTCAGGATTTAAACTACTCAACCTACATAACTTGTGGGCGAAATCATCAAAAATCTGTAAAAGCGTTTTCAAGTAAATAGATGATCATTTTTTATGGGCTGATTATTTGTTATTTGTGTTTTAAAACGGCTAAAATAAGTTGAAAACCTCGTAGTTTGCATAAATCAAAATACAGTAGAACCCCGGTAACTCGAACTCTGAAGGAAGACGAAAAACGGTTCGAGTTAGCGAGGGTTCGAGTTATCGTGGTAGATCGAAAATTCGACTTTTCATGTAAATAATTTATAGTTTATTGATTATCAGCGCTTCAGTATACAACCCAGGGCAAATTAAACGTACTCTCATCGGAAACTGTAAGTCCCATGTAAGCTGAGGCTTTCGGGTCAAAAAAACTTTGTCAACATTTTAAAGAAAGAATTGGAACGACTTGAGATGTGAACATTATGAACTTGTACTCAGCTACTAGAGAACGTGTTAGCTAAAACAGTTTAAATACATGTAGACTGTATTTTCACAGGCGTTCCAAGGTCCAATGGATGCATGTTTTCATTTATTGTAGCACTGTTTTTTGTTTTCTATGTGACGACTTGACAGGCAGTGCATGCGGTTTGACTAAAAAGATCGGAAATGACTGTCAAATGCGTGATCTGTTGCATTGATTAAAATGAAATTGCTTTAGAAGTGTCAATTCCAGTGTTTTTTACCGATAACATGATAGGAGGAGCTGATGGGATGACATCAGTGGTGAGTTGCAAGAACTAGAATTCGAGTTATCGGGATAAATTTCGATCAAGGGTAACAAAATTTAGTTCGAGTTAGCGAGGAATTCGAGTTATCCGAGTACAAGTGACTGAAAGGTGTGGTCAAATCCAAGGGAAACGGGACTTAGTTCGAGTTATCCGAGTTCAAATTACCGGGGTTCTACTGTATTTCAAAAATGCCCCTACAGATTTTCAATTTCAATTATGAGGCCTTAAAATAATAATTCGTTTTGATGTTCGAGCAAGTTTTAGGCCTAAGAACCATTTCGGGCGTTAGATAAGAAGATTGAAACTCGGTCTAGTTTCAGCCGCTGTTCTCTATCTCTGAAAATGAGTTTTGTTTTGTTCTTTTCTGGTCTATATCACTGCTATTCTCGTGTTATGAATATTTAACAATTATTCTACGAGCGCGCACTGGATATGAGATGATAGACAGCCAACGAGGTGCGTAGCGCCGAGTTGGTTATAATCATCTCATCTTCAAAAAGCGCGAGTGGAATAATTGTTTTATTTAAAGCGATCAAGAAATATTGCAAGATTTTGCTGCTTTCGCTTTGCAAGAACAATAAGAACACAATTTAATGTACTCTATTCTTCGGGTATGGTATGATGGCTCATACACCATGGCTACTAAGCCAATTAAATCGCTCGATTTTCATTATACAATGATCCAGTTTTTAATAATTACATGTGCACCACGCTTGTGTTCACTCACGGGTTTATCTTTTACGTCTTACAATAAAACATCAATTTATTCTACTGCTTTAGTTACCGCATACTAGCTAGTTAACAATTATTCCACGAGCGCGCGTTGAATCTGAGATGATAGATAGCCAACAAGGGGCGTAGCGCCGAGTTGGCTTTAATCATCTCATCTCAGTCCAACATGCGTGAGTGGAATAATTGTTTTATTAAAAATAATCAAGAAATATTGGTAGATTTTGCTATTTCGCTTTGCAAGAACAATTAGTAAACAATTTAATGGTCTCTATTTCTCGGGCATGGTATAATCTTATGGCTCATATACCATGGCCGCTAAGCCAATCAAATTGCTCAAATTGCATTTTACAATGATCCAGTTTTTAATAATAGGATATAGATTGTCCGGCGGGAATCAGTCAAGCTCAGAAGTTGAAGACTTTTCTTACTACTGGAATTGTTGTTGTTGGTATCATAAGATGTTTTATTGCAAGGCGTGAATGACGTATTTAAGAAGAGTATTTTGCGTCTCCGTTCCTATGGTAACAGCTGTTGCTTCAAAACCAACAAAAACATACAATTTAAAAGTATTTTTGTGTTTTGCTTATGACTGTGGGTAAAGCAGATCTTAGCAAGGGCTATTGGTATCCAAACAAATTGGAGTAATTAAGCAACAATTACCTTATTATAGGAAATTAACAATGCACGTTGACAACGCCAAGAAAATTTACGTTACACTAAATTAACGCGAATTTTTCAAAAGTTAGGTTTACATGCATTAAATTAACGCGAATTTTCGATAAGCATCTTGCTTTATTTACTGCGATTTTCATAATTCTGGAAACTCGCCCTGTACTTTACATTTCAGGTCCCAGTTGTTTAAGGGGTGAATAATTTTATCCACTGGATAGGTCGCTATCCGGCAGATAAAATGTGTGCAAGATTTCCCTGATAGTCCCATAATTTGTGGATAGAGTAGAAGCATATGTCAAATTTAAGTATGGGATTGTGTGAAAAACTTGCCAAATGCATTAGTTGGAGTATATTTGCTCCGTTGGATAGTGACTTATCCAGTGGATAAAGTTATCCACTCTTTGAACAACTGGGGCCTGAATGCCAAACTGCGTTTTGGCTTCCGTCAATAAAACCTTCCAAGACAAGTGCACGGATGTTTCTAAGTTTTTTTTAAGCCGAAAATTTGGTTTTGAAGCCGAACTAGACCCTATTAATTCAAAAGATAGTGACTCTGAAGAGCCAATAGAGGAGTCATGAACTATTAAGGTTTTGTAATGAAATAAGGGTGCTTCAAAATAACAATGTTGTAAAATAGCGTGCATTAAATTTACATCGACATTAATTAAGATACATTAAATTAGCGCGAATTTTGTAAAATCGCGTTAATAAAGTGCATTGTTAATTTCCTCAGTATTGTAACTATACTAAGTATTGTTAGTAGAAAAAGTATTGTTAATATTGCAAATCAGATTTAAATTATGTATATTGTTTGTTCTGTAAGTAGTGTGTAGAATTGTAAACACGGTTTTCTGTAGCATTCAAAGACAATAATAATAATAATAATAATAATAATAATAATAATAGTAATAATAATAATAATAATAAATAGGCACCGTCTTTAATCATAGGTTGGAAAGAAAGTGGAGTATGATGGAAATTGAAGAAAGCCTTCCAAGCGAAAATTTGATTTAAAAAGATCTAACGCAATGCCAGAACAATTTTTGCGAGCCTCCTTAAATCATTAGGAAATGGACCCTACGTTCATCACAGTAAAAAGGTACTTAAGTCCATACCGTTGATAACTAATTATTCAGGGCCTACACAGAAGCAAGGCTCCCGTGGACAGGCTTGTTCGATTTGACTTGAGAAACAGTAGTTTGTAGGCAAATAGCTTTTTTCGTGTACATGTACTTCTCCTCTTCAGTCCAAAATGTTCTTCGTCTAAAGGGAATGCCAGCATTTGACGGTGAATTACAAAGTGGATTTAAATTGGTGATTAACGTACATAAATGTTGCTTCGCTTTAGGATCACCAAACCTGCTGTGGGATGAAATGAGTAGGATGGACCACCACTGAAGATAAACAACCTAGCGAGCTTTAAGAAAAGAAACAGGAACGCGTTACTAGAAACCGTGATTTGTTGCGTTTGCCTCTTGAAAAAAGCATCGAGATAGAAGGGAAGCTTCAGAAACAGCGGTGCACAAACGTTTGATAGCCTGTCTAAATAATATGAGGGCTATAATATTATTAATGAATTGAACTCTAAATATTCTTCGAACGTTTCTGTGTATTATAGGGTTACTATAAATAAAAGTCAAGGTTCCATTTAAACCAGCTTATCTAATTAGATACACGTAAATAAATATTTTCCGTATTGCACGCAGCCCAAGACAATAGAGAGATTTAGAATTACGCTTACGGCAAACGGCAGAAATGACCACGTGACCATGTTTATCCTTTATTTGCCGCTCGCCGTTTTCAGTTTTTAAGTAAAATGATACGTTTTCCGTTAACATCAAATTTCAAGCTTGTTTTGCATCCATGTACTCATCTTATCAAGAAAACGTCAACGCAAATTTCACGTTTGCCGCTTCCCGTAGACGCGATTGTAAATTTCTCTTAAAACAAATCCATCGCTCTAGTGATTCTCAAATTGTTAATGTAGTAGACACATTCACTCTCTAACTGTTGTGGCGGGTGTGAAAAATTAAGTAAAGGAAATATGTATACATCAGAAGAGAAAAAAAAAACAGCGAGCGGTAGTTAAAAAATCTAAGCTCGCTTAGAAACTAATACCACTAGCAAAGCATTGTCATTTCTTTTATTACCAGCAATTTACATTTGTGTAGACGGAAAAAGTTCTTTGATCGTAGCAATTTCAAGTTTAATTCTATCCTTCCAGAAAACAAGCTAATTGTAAAATACTTAATAAATTAATTAATTAATTAATCAATTAATTAATTGTCCTAGTTTCATGTTATTATTGCTGTATTATTGTCAACATGATTTACCGCGCTTTTTTTTCTAATGTAATACTATTTTTATAAATACCAATACAAATAAACTGTTGTTGTTGATAGTAACTAGCAAGAATGCATTGATTATAATAACTACTGTTTTCGCCCTGTTTCATGATAGGAGAGATCCAATCCCTCTGCTGCCCCTTGATAATATTTTCAAGTTATTGTTAGTTTCCGAAGCATAACATGTAAGTTATTCTTATCCACTGTTTAGAGATCAGATGTGACAGTCAAGAGAGGATATCGCATTTCAACCGTGTGTAACTGAAAGAAGGCAGAATTGTTGTTGCGATTATTTAACTAAACTTGGTCACATATCCTTTTGTACAGGGGCAGCTACATTCTCTTATCTTTAAAATTAGCCAGTCACAATTACAGGTCTGTAAAGAGATTGATGAAAAGGTCATTTTTTGTGGGGAATCAGGAGTTTGTTGTATTGCACGACACTGGTGGGCACAATATAGCTTCATACCTGCGTGCTTCGAGTTCTAGAGATCTCCAAGAAATTTAGGTGAGGTTAAACGTGTGTAATCACAAATCCGTTTGTTTGTGTCGCACCCTGTCCTCAAACAACACCTTAATTTTACTTAGCAGAATTTAACTGAAAGTCATTGGGAACTGCGGAGTCTTCTTTCCTCACGTTAAACTAGGAAATCCCTTACAATTGCTAATGAACAATATTTAGGGCCTCTTCATATGATCCCGGTTGACCGGGCTAGCCCGCTTACCGAGATCTCGCCTTATTCCTATTTCTTTTGTAAAAAATTCGATGTGTTCATATGAGAAGGCGGGCCAGGATCTCGGTTTCAGCGACCGAGATCTCGGGAGTCCGGGACGAAAATTTTCTCATATGAACACGGTATCCCGGTTACCGGGATGAAGTCTATAACCAAACATTCGCGTCTTAGAACGGATGTATTTGATTATTACGGCTCATTTCTGAGATGTTGTAGTTCAAAATAATTCCTTTTCGTAGTAGAGATAAAGATATAATACTTTTGAGGTTTGTAGAACCGATAAAAATGAAAAATTCTTGCCGGGCTTGTTCGGTAAATGTTACGCTCGATTGACCGCGTCACTACTTTTCATCTCGGTAACCGGGATGAAATTTCCCATATGAAGGGACTGCAAAATTCATCCCACTTACCGAGCCATCCCGGTAACCGGGATCATATGAAGAGGCCCTTAGTTTGTGAATCCTGACTTAAACATGATCACTTAACAGTTCAACAAAGCTGCTAGAATTCTCAAATTGCATGCCGCTTTTATGCTAAGAATTCTAGCAGCTTTGTTGAACTGTTAAGTGGTCATGTTTAATTCTGTAGTGTATGTTAACTGCTTAGTGGATCTTAGTGAACCCGTGAAAATCTACCTACGCGTTAGCCGTAATAAGCAAATGAACCACAAGATGAGAAGAAAAAACATTTTACCTCGGCGGGAACCGAGCCCACGACCGCCGGATTTGATCGTTCGTTGCTCAACCGACTGAGTTTCGAGGCCAAACGGGAGGAAGTCGTGGGTGTAATTGCGGCAGATGTAAATGTGCGTTACTTTCGTACCTTTGTATACTTTTGTCGTGTTAAATTTGCTGGAGTTAAAACGCCTTTTAAAAAAAGAAAGTATTTTCCCGCAAAACAACACAAACGAAGTTAGAATTAGCAAGCAAAGAACGAGCAGAGGCGATTCCCTGAGCAACGTGTTAAAAAAAATAAAAAAATGCCTAAGTTACGCAGAAACTCGGGTTGCTGACCAATGGAATGTCCCAGAACTTTTAGGTGATGGCCTGCCACCATGTGCGAGTGTTTACAAATTGATGCTTCCCTCTGCTTAGTTCTAAACCAATTTATTTTATAGGATTCTTTGCATGAATAGCCAAAGATAAAGCACGCAGGGTCCGTTACAAAAATGATCGAACCCGTGAAACGCCGAAGGCTGGCTCCACACAAGACTTGTGCTTACTGAGGCTGGGATCTTACAGCAGTCCCCAGCAATGTACACGATTGTTGTTAATCAGGTATAAAGAGGGAAACACTTGTTTCGTATAAAAATAAAAATAAAAAAGTAGCAAATGAAACGGCTGTCCATGGCTGCCACTGCAAGCATTTCGTGGCTCTGCACAGACGAGAATGTTCAGGTCAAAGAAAGAGCATGATTTTTGTAGCTCTTTGCATTTGCTGAACATAATTATATGTTTTAATTATAATCAACGATTGGTTGTGCCTGTATATAGGGAAAATAACACCAGACAAGAATGCTTACAAAGATAATCGTTCACGTAAGGCCACGAGATTGCCAAGATTTTTACAGTCTGTCAGCAAACTTAAGTTTGCCATGTGAAACCACGTAACGATTGTTTTGTTAGGACGGGCGATTAAGGTATAAAAATGGCCAATTTAGAAAACCGAGCTTTTCGATCATTTGCCATCGTCATGTACGCAGCACTCAGAGTCAGAAGTAAGGTGTGGGAGTGAATGTGGAGCCCCAAAGCAATTGCAATTTGGTGCATACTGACAAACTGGAATCGGTCGAAACCATCCAGAAATGTGCGTCATGGATGCCTTCTCTCTCCTTAACTGTTTGTCGTTTCAGCAGAATTGTCAAATTAAATATAACAAAATAAAATATTGAAGGAATTAAACAGTTTATGGGTGAAATTAAACTGAGCCAATTTGCAGATGATACAAATCTATTCTGAACATAAGAAAATCGATAGCGATCTGGCTGCCAAGTTGAAAAATAATTAGCACAACTCTTTAGAATTAAATCCTTAATACAGCTAATTTATCAGAAGTTAGTTCTTAATGTTGCTTAGGAAATTGCACCTGTCGTGAAAACGAAGCTTTAACGTCTAATGGAAAAACAAGAGAGGAAAATCAAAAGAGCAGCGTCATATCAAGACTAGCAGAATGTTGGGATTTGTATAGTAGATATTGCAATCCTTTTCAAGGCTCTAAGACTAACTTGGATTTCAAGACTCTGGGATATTATCCATCACAGGTAGGGGTTTTAAATGTTTTTTAAGGAACCCTTAGTATTAGTTATTGAAGCTTGTGTTTTATCCCTGCAAGTCAGTTTTTTAACTGCAATGGTGATTAATAAACAAGGTTTCTGTCGGGTATCTTTTCCTTCACTGAAGTCACATGATTGTAATGAAAAGATTAACTAAATCTGGATTAAACTCTGTTCTCTCCTAGAAGGGATATTTTTGTCCTATTGTCCTACTATTGTTCTTATTGTGTTCAACAAAAACGGCCCAATCAGAATCCATTATCGCCGCGTATGCCACGCGGGAGGGAGCCGTTGCATCCCTACCTGTGTGACGTCATATATCCACGATCTGGGGCCAGAAAGAAAAGGCTTTCTTTCCAAATCGCGGCCACACGGGTGAATTTTAGACTCTAATATGCCGTTTTCAGAAAGACAGCAAACCTTTAGGAGGAGATAAATCGAATGAAGTACTTCTAAGAAGTACTCGACAGTTAAAACGGTGGAAATTGGAGAGTTCACGGCGAAGAAATTACGCTTTGACTGACAGATTGAATAACTCAATGCCAAGACTCTAGAGGTCATAGCTTACTGACACCATCACTGGCGCACGACGCTGTAGACTCTGTCGAACTTGTGCCTAAACGTTACAGGAAAGCCACTTTACAAGACAAATAAAGACTTGTTTGTCAATTGTTACCAAAAGGTTTCATTCAGAAAAGCTTTTTGTCCGTTTCTCTTTTGGTTTTCTTGATGAAACGACTGAAGGCACTTCATAATCTTACACTTACTGACACTGTATGACCAGAATATAAATAGCGCTGAAGACAAGATTCGTAAACGATGCTCGTACGCTTTTCGATGTTCCGCTGTTTATATTTATCAATAAAATACGGGGGAAAGGATTTGCTTCATACGGGCGCTTTAATCCTCACGTTGTCACCTTTGCTTTGGAGACAGGACCCGTTTCTAATACTATACTGATTGTTTATATTTGCATTTCCATTTATTTGTACGTTTGAAGAGGTTTTGACTGTGGATTTGCATCCCGCGTTCAGGCCTACAGGCGTTTAGTGTTTTTTATTTTTATTTTTTATTTATTTTTTTGTTTTTGTTTTTGGTAGCTTCAAATCTGCACATTAATTTATTCATTAAACTCTGCTCTCTCCTTGAAGAGATCTATTGTCCTGATTGCCTTCAACAAAAACGGCCCAATCAAAATCTGTTATCGGCGCGTAAATCACGAGGGAGGGGACCCCCTCATCCCTACCTGTGTGACGTCAAATCATCATTTTATTTATTAATCAAACCTGTATCAAATTCTGCTCTCTCTTAGAAGGGATGTTTTTGTCACTTCTGTGGCGGCCATATCGTTTACATTTTTAAGACTCAACTGTGCCGTTTTAATTTCAAAACAAAAATTAACCATTTTGAAGCGGTAAATCTAAAGAATAACTTCTAAGAAGCACTCGACAGTTAAAACGGTGGAAATTGGAGGGTTCCTGGCGATGGAATCATGCTTTGTTTGACAGCTGTAGAACCACGATGAGAGGAGAAGAGGTCATTCATAATCTAAAACACAATCCACTTCACAAAAAGATTAAAGGTTTGATTGTCAACTTTTACTAAAAGTTTTTCATTTAGGAAAGCTTTTGTCTGTTTTCTTTCTGTTTTTGGGTGAAACGAGAACAATTTGTAATATTACACTTTTATTAAGATTACATAACTAGAATAGATAACGCGAGGTCAGGCCACGTTATCGTTATGGAATTTCTGATACAACGATAAGTAGCGTAACACAAAGGAAAGAGCATAACGCTATCTTTGTGACTCAAACTATTCCATTAGCTAGGATAGTTTTATAAATCTGCGAAGCATACAATGGGAATAAATGAGACCACATTAAGCATCCAACGAAAATGCCATTGGAGGCATCTTGTTGAAACATATATTTGAACTGCGGGTAACAGATTAAATATACAAGGAAGACCCTCGAAGTTGTTACGCAATTTAAACAGCTGCGAAAAGAAAGACTGAATTATCTTCAGTAATCGTGATTTCTTATCTACCAAATAAAATGATGCGACCATTTGGTCGCGCTCACGTAGTCAGGCACACCCAACAGAAAAATTAAGGAAAATACTTTAAATGCTGTCTTCCGTGTTCCACTCGTTTTTATTCCCTTTTAAAAACATATACAGTCAACTCTCGCCTTGCAGTCACCTCGCTATTCCGTACACCCCGAAAATAAGGACAGAAGCTAAAGCCCCTTGTAAAAATAAATGACAGAAATTTGACTGCCCGGTTAAATCATAAAGGGGCGAGTGTTACCAAGACAACGAATGCTTGTGTTGCAGTTCCTGAATCCAACGGCAAGTTCAGTAGGGCTATTCTCAAAGAAACAGGAATTGAAGCTGTTACCAGCTTAAACTCGGGCTATATTTGAGCGCGTGGTGCGTAAGCCTGCGATCTTTTAGCAGTGATAACCTTCAGCATCGCTATGAACTCCCCCAAATCGATAGATACAGAGATATAGTGAGGCAATAAGTAACCGCCAGATAGAATTGCATTATTTGCAGTACGAATGAAATACAGGAGAAAACGACAATTGTTAAGTAGAATACCCTGTGCTTCATACCGGGATGCTTTAATTCCCGAGCTTTAATCCTTACGTTTTCACCTTTGAATTGGAGACAGAAACCATTTGTACATTGATTATGTTTCAATACGAGCCGTGAGTCAGGAAAATATCTCTGACCCGGGCCATGATGACGCTAAAAGATCGCTACTTCCGGTATCGTCG
Source organism: Pavona decussata (assembly GCF_977016875.1). Lineage (NCBI taxonomy): Eukaryota > Metazoa > Cnidaria > Anthozoa > Scleractinia > Agariciidae > Pavona > Pavona decussata. Next base: position 286,909 of record NW_028145495.1, on the reverse strand, counting down.
TTGTGAAGGCCACATCCAAGCGTTGTACGCTTTCTACCAAATCTTGCAGTGATCGCCGACATTGTATTAAAAGGCAAACTTCTGCGAACGTTTTCATATTTGTGTTGAATGAAAGTATAATATGGCGTTGAAGTTGACTGAATATTTGCGTTGAATGAAATTATATGGCGTTGAAGTTGAATGAATATTAGTTGTTGAATATAAATATAAATCCTTGAATGAAAATATTATGTTCCTGAAATTTGCTACAAATGGCCAACCATATTTGCCATCCTGTATGTGACACGTCATGTGGTGAACTTAACTCGGCGCCTCACGGCCCTATCCCTCGTTTTCGTCCCCTCGCCCTCTTCTTCGCGCGTCTCCGGCTAGGAGCCTGGAACAGGCTACACGGCCCAAGTAAAAAGAACGCGACCGAGAACTTAACTCGTGGCCCGAAATCTTATGCGTTTTCTCTCGGACAATCGCGACCCAAAAAAAATAATTTAATAAAAATAAAAAAGAAAGCGACCGAAAACTATCCGAAAACTTAACTCGTGCCGCCTTACGTCCTATACTTCCTGTCATATGACAATCATATTACCTGAAAACAATGGAAAATTTCATGACTCATTTCCTCGGGGAATACCCTATTGCTTTCCGAGAATCACGCAATTTTTCCAGCAAAGCGTCATCACCGAAAATGTCATAATTTTGTTGGTAAATTAATGTAGTCTTCAACGCATTTACCAGCTCTGGAGCTTTGTTTTCACAGGTCGGGGACAAAGGTAGCGGTAGCCGGCTCACCAAAGCAAGTTTTCACATCACAGTAAGGTTAGTTTGTCATTGTGTACGAGAAAATGTGCACGCTTTCCCTTGGTAATACTTCTGGTTCAAACAAGAAGGCTTGTTGAGGAAAATACTAAAAAAACAAAGCTTGTCCGCTGTGTGTAGAGTAGCAGTTAGGTTTAAGCTTCCAGCGTCAGAGACTTTAAAGTTCATAGTCGAGTTGCTTTTGCTTTTGGCATCACATACCTTACACCTTGGATGTAGTATTGTCAGCATTAATTACTTAAATTGATTTTGAAACTTGCAAATTTCTCCACTGTTATAAGCCATATTCATCAATTTGTAGTTTATTTCTTTCTTTCTGAAATTATCGAATTACAATTTGTTTTTGATTTCTTAAAATGTACAAATTAACGAACCGTATTGTGCGTGGAGTCTTGCCAAGTGCCATTGCGAAATCGTGCCCTTTGAAACATTTCAAATGAGGATGCCAGTTTTAACAATCTTTAGTGTTTTGATCGAATGGTTAGTTACTTGTTAAAAGAAGAAAAAATAAAAGTAACGTTGTTCGACGTTTCGATGTTTTGGGCATTGATAAAGTGAAAATTAGTGGAGTGGATCTAATTTATTGAAACAGTATAGTAGGAAAATGAATGACAAAGAACCGATGCGAAGTATTATCGACAGAAATTGCGTGACTGTGCGGAAAACGGATACGATTTAAACTTTACCTCACGCTATCAGAAAAGAGACATTTTTGAGCCTTTTCGATGACAAAGGAAATTTTCAATTATAACAGATATTAAAATAAAATACATTAAAACGAGCAATCACAGTTACTTGTGCCTTTAAAGTAATTTTGAATATTACAGTGTAAATTATATTAGAAGACAAACAGCAAAAGGTCAAAACCTTTCGCTGTTTGTCTTCAAGGTCTTCTAGGAATTTAAAGGAGATGAAACAAAGCCATTGTAATAGCGTTTGATCCCTAAAAGCCATTGATGGTCTTAGACGGATGAACTTTTATATAGTTGAATTCCCCCTTACAAACATCGCTTACATGTAGTTACTATTTGTATCGCATCATTTCGCCCGCTGTACTTAATTTAGCCCAGTGATAGCGATTTTCTTATTAGCACCATATCATAACATTATCCCATACCTCATAAATGCAACAAACGCCTCCTTTTGCACTGCCCAGCCGCTGCTCTGTCATAAATTCTCGCCATATATAATACGACCACTCGAATCGACTCATCAGTGAAAGATGACAAAAGCAAATCACAATGATTGCCACATATTTCTGTTTCAGGACTCGTATGATCACCTGTTATCCCTTCAGAGGAACATTAAGAAGAGGATTTTATGGAAACTTTGGTAAGCAATTTGTATTCTGGCGATATAATTCACGTCCACTAGCCTATTCTTGGAAGTCTAAAAACAGATTTTCTTAACCGGTCAAAAATAGAGGAAATAGCAGTAACCTGAGTACAAGCTCTTACTCTACACGCAGTTTCTGGTGAAAATTGTTTAAAAAAAGTACGCAAGGAGTAAAACGCGAGCAAAACGCAAACCATGCACGGGCCTGCATGGAGTAGCCAGCTTAGTAGAACTCAAGGAGTGTCGGGGAAACATGTCTTTTCGTTTTCCTACAACAAACCAACAAACACCAAAATTACCACAAAACAAAATCAAATCTCACTCGCTCCCTAATCTGCAGTGTCACGCACGAGCGACTTGGCTACAATAACAAACAGATATTTACATCCCTTGACTTAAAATAAGTTATACTTTAAAATATCTTACTAAACGATGTGCCAGATTTCCCGGTGAACTTGCTGAAGAAATAGAAAATAACTTGATAGCAATACAACCTGGAACAATTAAAATTAACTATATTAAGGGTGAGAAGCTTTATCATCTTTCGATAGCCAATCGGAAGTAACTGTTCCCACGAAAAGCAAATATTGCATCACTATTCACCTCCACTTCGGTCAATTATTCACCCATCTTAAAATAAATATACAATGGCAGGGAGGAAATAAGGCCCTACCCATGATGCTTAGCGTCAAAAACGCTCGCCTCGATGATGCCACGTAGAGAAATCGTTGTGGTTCGCGCGTAAAATCACCGTCTTTCATCTGGATTTATCTTGTTCATGGAAGTCGGTTACGGTAAGTTTTCCCCTGATTTCTGTATTTTGTCATTTCCACTACTTATTGATGAGGAATTGAAGGAATAATGATTGTGTTGTATTATTTTTCTAGGGCTTTGTTTGTGGGCAGCATGCCGTGAAGACGCCATTGTTTGTCTATGATCGTTTCACAAAGGTATGCGAAAATCGTTTTCTTCAAGAATATATGGAATACATTTGCCCATTGCATTTGAAGAGTTAAATCTTTGCTTTGAGGAACACAGAACTAAAGTATTCGTATTCTAATGTACTCACGTTTTGGCCAAATTACAGAATACATGGCCACTAATTTACATGATAATAGCATCTATTGTGTTTAAAATGTGTCGTTCTATTGTGTTATGTGTCGTTCTTCCACGTTTTATTGGGGCAAATATCGACTGAAAATCCCTGAAAATATGGCGCGAATGGTTACTTTCACTATTAAATGGTGTCGCAAGGGCAAACTGCTTTCACTGCGTTATTCGCTGGACTTCGCCTTGTTGCATTATCTACATACACTGTGCACAAAAATATTTCTTAAACGGACGTTTTTGTTGACTCAGATTTTATCTTTAGCGTTCGCTGGTATAATGTGTAATTAACACAGGCATTACGCTTTAGGCCCGAACTGCCAGCATTCATGGCGCAGAGTCAAATCAAAGCTGAAAGTGGAAATGACCTTACACCAGCTGGTGAAGAGACATTGGATTTTGATGGCGACACTTTAAGAGGTGAGAAGAAAAGTTTGATTCTTTTTATTAGAATATTTCAATATACAGTTAACTCTCTCGTAAGCGATCACCCTTGGTACACGACAAAGTGGTCGCTTACGGGAAAGATCAACAAAATAAGCCTTATGCTGGACTGATAAATTAATTACCTAAAAATATTACCCTAGCAGCTAAAGTTAGGCAAATAGAAACTAATTTATTTGATTTTTGCACATCTATTCATTCTTCTGACGAAACTTTGCGTAACATTTTGGAACAGATCACTGTAACAATTCCCATTTACCTACAGATCTAATTAATGTAATCTCTGTCTGTAAACTGTCAGTTGTCCGGGGTAGCGTCATTAAAAATTGAACTTTTGTTACTTCTCAGTAATTATTTACTCAGATAATACGCGAATATGTTGGGTGGTCGCTTACCGGAAACAGAAAACAAAAGAATATGTCAAATTTCTGGCAAAAAAAGTGGTCGCGGTCCCTTAGAAATTTGAGTTGTGGTCGCTTACGAGAGAGCTCTTGAAACAGTATTTAACTGAGAAACAAAACGGTTGTTAACAAGTTGGTCGCTTACGGGAGGTGGTCGCTTACAAGAAGTGGTCGCTTTGAGAGAGTTGACTGTATAAAACCGACAAAATTCGAATATCCTTTGCTAGTGTGGCTAGACTTGTCCCCAATTCACTGCGTTCTGAAAGCACGTGCAAGAATTTATCCAACGGTCAATTTAATAAACTTTAACAATTGCACTAAGCTGCGGTGTTCGTTTCTTACACTGGAGCACTAAAAGAAACTCAAAGAAAAATATCGTTCACAACGAAACGCCGTAGCACTGCAGGCTATCTACTAATACATATTTTCAATTGCTTCATTTTAGCAATAGCAGAGGTTTACAAAAATGAGGGTAATAACAGTTACAGACAGAATGATTTCAACAACGCCATCTACTTCTACACGGAAGGAATTAAAGTAAGCTGCAAGGATGAGGAACTGAAAGCCAAACTATGCAGCAACAGGGCAAAAGCTTATTTTTGTTTGGGTGAGAAGATTTTGTTAGGTTAAATTGGTTTATTAATATATTAAAGGGTTCTTCAATCGACTCGCATCAATATGCTAGCTTTCTCCTCGTACTTTATTCATTCACAGGAAACTATACTGATTCCTTGACTGATGCAAAAGTTGCCTGTTCCTTACAGCCGTCTTATTTGAAAGCAATCTTCACAGGTACTAGTTAAATCGCTTGTCACGCGCTGGGTTCGTTTGAAAAAATATGTTTCCTAGTTCCCTAAGTAGATTAGGGAATGGTCCATCTCATTTAAAAGGCGCCATTTTAAAGCTAATACTGTTTACATGAATGTTGCACACAAATAATTTAGTGTTTTTACCTCAACTTTCACACTTTTCAATATTATGGGCCCGGTTGTTCAAAGCCCGATTAACCTAATCCCGGATTAAAGTGAACTTTGCCTCAACTTTTGTAACTAATAAATAAAGATTCTTCCAAAGAATTTTGTCTGTAAGTTGTGACTTACAACTTTTCTTTACCATTAACCCAAAATAAGTTTTTTAAAACATTTTTATTTAGCGAGATAAGAACCTCGGTAAATTTTTAATCGAGAATTAGCGTTAATCGGCCTTCTTCCAACCGGGCCATGATGAATGGGGCCATCCCCTTTTCTCCCCTATTTCCCTTCCCCGTGGGTTCAAAATTTAGGGTCGGTGGGTCAGATTAAACAATTACAGTAGAAACCCGGTAATTCGAACTCGTAAAACGGTTTCCCGTAGATTTGACCCTACTTTTCAGTCACTTTTACTCGGATAACTCGAATTCCTCGCTAACTCGCACTAAATTTTGTTTCCCTTGATCGAAATTTACCCCGATAACTCGAATTCTGGTTCTTGCAGCCCACCACTGATGTCATCCCATTACCTCCTCCTGTCATGTTATCGGTTAAAAACACTGGAATTGACACTTCTAAAGCAATTTCATTTTAATTAGTGCAACAGATCACGCATTTGACAGTCATTTCCGATCTTTTTAGTCAAACTGCATACACTGCCTGTTAAGCTGTCACATAGAACGGACAATTTTTCTCATTTATCATATTAACATATTTAGTTAGGCCCGTGAAAAGTGAGCGCGCTAGGTCGAGATGTGTGGAATGCAATTTGACACAATTCGCCATTTCAGTACTTCATGTTCCCGCTGTTACTTTGCGCGTTTACTTTTCTCATTTTGTAACTAGTTCGTGGAGGCATGATGCTGGCTGATCTAACATAAGTCAAGTAAAATGCTAAATTGATATCATTGTGTTTTATTAGGAGCAAGTGCTTGTTTTCAGCTGAATCAGTTTGAGGAAGCCATCAAGTGGTGTGATAAGGGATTAGCAGTATCCTTCATTGTACACTAACAAGTAAAAAATCTCTTCTGCGACTTTTAAATGACAGAAAAGTGACTATTGGCAAGTATGAACTTATTTAAGAATAATAGGCTGATTGTGACGTCGTTTCGGTTTGTATGTAACCAATTATCATAGGGAACGTTCTTTTGAACAGTGGCACTCCAAGAGCGATCCAAATGCTGCAACAAGGGCATTGATGTTTTGACATTTTAGAAGACACTCTTTGAGGTTAACTCTTTGCGTTGATTACGTCGCTGCGTATTGGAACATTCCTTTGAACCTTTCTTCAGGCTTTTGACTTGTGATCGACTGTGTTTCGTCGAAACATAGTCAACAACTATTTTAATCTAGCCAATCACCTCTCGTTATTGTCGGTATTCTCCGAAAGACTTTTTGGAAACCTTTATAACCTTGGTTTTACACGTATTAGAAATCTTGACTAATGTAAGATTGACGAGAACAACCAGAAATTGTTGGAATTTAAATAGCAGGTCGATGAGCGAGCAAAACAAGCTGCAAGGCACTGGGGAAGAGGCAACGAAGGATCTGTCAGAAACTCAAACAGTAAGTTTGTTAAACAACATTTTTAAATTGTTGTCAACTTAAAAGTTTTATTCAGTGTTTATTAGTTAGCAAAAAAAATTTAATTACCCATGCTTATAGAAACGTTAACATAATGGTGGTTTTGAAATGAGTGTTGCAAAACCAAAACCAACGTAACCCGGCAACGTACACTGACGAACCACAAAACACGTATACTAAACAGCACAAGGAACCAATCACAATTCAAAGCAAATGCCTGCAACCAAAAGTTGCAAGAGCAAGTCACTGTTGGTTTTGGTTTGACTTCCATTGGCTGAGAAAATGGCGCGAAGACTGTACACCAATCATAAAAGACACTATAGCAAAACTAAAGTGAAATTGCGACTTTCTTTGATTGTCTCACCGAATGAGGATTACATGAACCTCTCAGCTTCCATACAAAGAAATCCTGTCATAGTTCGTAGACTAACAAGGGCACTGAGTTCACAACAATAGACCTATTCGGCTAACCCAATGTTGTACCCAATTCAGATCCCCCAGGGTTAAGATTCTTTGTTTATTGCATTTGCATTACAATGAAGCATTCACATTTAAATATACTTAGAACAAAACATTTTATGCCCAAAGGATTTGAATTTGGTACAACATTGCGTTAGCCGAATAGGTCTGTTCTTTACAATCTATTGATAATGATCTGGGCGATATTCCAAGCTGCTGGATCTGTCGGGAGGTTATCAATGAACTGACTGAAATGCTCGCTATGTATTCAAGACATGGTAAGCGGCGTAGGTAGTGAGGTTTGAAAATTCCAAAAACATTAATCAAATTTGCTATGCAGCTGGAAGGATGATTTCAGGTGCTCCCTGCATAGCTATCATAAGAATTCCAAATTAAGCCCGATTCATTTACTTTTCTAGGCTGTACAATAATGGCTAACTGGTAAAAAAAAAAAATTCTATTTTGGATTTTTCGCTTTTCTACACTAACCGTCATTATAATGTGGGACATGAAATCTGGATCACGAGACAAAGAAAGAAGAGTACGAAGAACTAAAGAAAGAGAAAAGTACAAGAAACAAGAGAAACTAACAATATAATCACTTTAAAACGCACACTACTCCACTTGTCCTCACTTCTCTTTAAACGCATCCCTTCACTTAAAATGTAAGAGTTAAAAGCAATGTATATACGTCGTTGCTTTTCACTTTTACTACAAAACGCAATTAACCACTGTTTTTCTTGCACGGTTTGTTCATGTCTCAGACAGCAATCATGATGATGATGACGATAATGATGACAATGTTGACCAAGATGATTAGGAATTTGGTTGTCAAAGTGTTTTCGTTCCCTACAGTCGAACATCAAGTAGATTCAAACTGCATTACGTTGTGTATTATTTGACAGCCGGGGACCTCTTACAGCGGCAAGTTTAAAACAAATGATCATCAAACAACTTTTCCGATTGCCATTTATTAGACTTGTGCAAATAACAGCTTCCATGATGGGAATCAAATTCTTCTGAAAAAAAAAATTATGTTTATGTTTGACAGGAAAGAGGCACCTGTTTGGTTAAAACGAGCAGAGATGCAAACGACAGCTGTAGAGAAAAATCCATCTCTAACAATAAAAACCCCGAAAACCTCAAAGCAATTATGATACGTAATCTCAGCAACGATTATGCAAACATGGAAGATTTCGAAAAGGCCATACACTACTGTGAACTAGCACTAGAAATCGCAAGAAAAATGTTAGACGTCTCGAGTGAAGGAATTGCAAATGGTAACCTAGGTAATATTTATCACAAGCTAGGAGATTTCGAAAAAGCCATACACTACAATGAACGTTACCTAGAAATCGCAAAACAGGTGGGAGACGTCTCAAGTGAAGCAAAGATAAATGATAATCTAGGAAACCATTATAGCAGACTCGGAGATTTCGAAACAGCCATACCCTACCACGAACGAGCACTAGAAATCGCAAGAAAAGTGGGAGACGTCTCAATTGAAGGAAAAGCAAGTGGTTATCTGGGTAGCAATTATCACAACCAAGGAGATTTCGAAAAAGCCATACACTACCATAAACGAGCACAAGAAATCGCGAGAAAAGTGGGAGACGTCTCAAGTGAAGGAAACGAAAGTGGTAATCTAGGAAGCGATTATCACAGCCTAGGAGATTTCGAAAAAGCCATACCCTACCATGAACGAGCACTAGAAATAGCAAGAAAAGTGGGAGACGTTTCAAGTGAAGGACACGCAATTGGTAATCTAGGAAACGATTATCACAGCCTAGGAAATTTCGAAAAAGCAATACACTACCATGAACGAGCACTAGAAATGGCAAGAAAAGTGGGAGACGTCTCAAGGGAAGGAATCGTAATTGGTTATTTAGGAAACGATTATCACAACCTAGGAGATTTCGAAAAAGCCAAACACTACAATGAACGTCACCTAGAAATTGCAAGAAAAGTGGGAGACGTCTGAAGTGAAGGAATCGCAATTGGTAATCTAGGAAACGATTATCACAACCTAGGAGATTTCGAAAAAGCCATACACTACCATGAACGAGCGCTAGAAATCGCAAGAAAAGTGGGAGACGTCATAAGGGAAGGAAACGAAAGTGGTAATCTAGGAACCGATTATCACAGCCTAGGAGATTTCGAAAAAGCCATACACTACCATAAACGAGCGCTAGAAATCGCAAGAAAAGTGGGAGACGTCTCAAGGGAAGGAAAAGCAAATGGTAATCTAGGAGGCGATTATCACAGCCTAGGAGATTTCGAAAAAGCCATACACTACCATGAACGTCACCTAGAAATCGCAAAAAAAGTGGGAGAAAAAATTTCAATTGGCCACGGGTTTCATAACCTTGGAGTTGCCTTTGAATCAGTGGGCTTTTTATGCAAAGCTATAGATTGTCATCAACACAGCATAGCTACGTTAAATGACGTAAGGCGTCGTCTTAGAGCTAATGATGACTGGAAAGTGAGCATGCGCAATTTGTACCAATGGGCATACGCTTGTTTATGGCGTTTGTTGTTAAAGCAAGGCAAGATTATGGAGGCTCTTTTAACTGCTGAGCAGGGACGTGCACAGGCTTTGAATGATCTCATGAAGTTCAAGTATGCATCCAAACAATTCCGAGAAGAATCTACCACAGAAATACAAACTATAGCTGAGTTATGTGGTTTTCCTTCTACTACAGTTTTCTTCGCGCTTAAGCACGAAGAAGTAATTACCTGGGTCTTACAGAAAGGAAAGGATGTTCAGTTAAGAAGAAAGCAAATCCCTGAGGGTCAAGTTGATGCCGAAACTTTCCTGAACACCACAACGAAGAAAATTCGTGGTAGATCTGTTGTCGAATGTGAGGATCGTTCACTAAATATGACGAGAGACGAAAACCTTGCAGATGAGAGTCAAAATCAGCAGTCCTTCAATCTCCCGAATAGTGCTTTAAGTTTATTATATGAGACTCTCATCAGTCCAATCCAAGATTTGTTACTTGAAAGTGAAGTAATATTCGTCCCCGAGGGTCCACTGTGTTTGGCTCCTTTCTCTGCGTTCATGGACTCAGATTCAAAGTACCTCTGCGAGTCCTTCAGAGTACGCGTGATTCCATCACTGACGAGATTGAAATTGATCGCAGATTCTCCCGCTGATTACCACAGTAAGAGTGGGGTGCTTCTCATGGGTGATCCTTGGATACAAGATGTTACTTTGGAGGGAAGGAAGTTTGACCAGCTGCCATTCGCACGAGAAGAGGTACAGATGATTGGGCGAATACTTCACACCACATCTCTTATTGGAGAGCATGCGACGAAGAATGAAGTATTGAAACGACTCTCCTCGGTTGCTTTGGTGCATATTGCAGCGCATGGGCGGATGGCAACAGGAGAAATTGCTTTAGCACCAAATCCTTCACCGGTATCACGGACTCCTGTCTACAAAGATTTCGTTTTAACCATGAGAGATGTACTGAATGTTCAGATGCGAGCAAGACTGGTTGTGTTGAGTTGCTGTCATAGTGGCCGTGGGGAGATTAAGGCTGAGGGTGTGGTTGGCATCGCACGGACATTTTTGGGTGCTGGTGCTCGATCTGTTCTGGTGTCATTGTGGGCGATTGATGACGAGGCTACTATGGAGTTCATGAAAATATTCTATCAGCACTTAATGAAAGGTGAAAGTGCCAGTGCAGCTCTGAACCAAGCCATGAAATCCATGAGAGAATCTGACGAGTTTAGTGCAGTGGATTACTGGGCTCCGTTTGTACTCATTGGTGATGATGTCACCCTAGAATTAGGACGACAAGACTGAGTAGCTGAACTGAATTGTGAGTAGACTGATCAACGTTTGAAATAAGAGAATTTACTAGCTCTCTACTAAAGTTATTTGCAGATGATTTTATTTGACTTTTTGGAACCTAATACATTCCCAGTAGATGGAAAAAAGCAAAAGTTTTAAAACGTCTTTAGTGCTACAGTTTCCCTATTTACTTGGGTTTGGGGAGATCAGTAACTTTTTCTGTTACCATTAAAGACTTTTTTGCCATAGGAAAATTTTCGATTCTCCGCTGTAAAATATTTACTGGAATTAAGTAACCTTTCCGTGATTTCTTACTGGTGTGCGAAATAGTATTTCCTTCAGTTTAGCGATTTTTTACGGTTTTAAAAGCATGAGGGAGGGGATGGGCTAATGTGAAAGCGATGCAGTCTCCATCTGAAAACTGGACAGTAACACATTTAGAGATGTTCAAGATGTTCTAGGAGAAATCTAAATCATTTGTTGAATGACAAAACAAAGAGGGAAGACAAACAGATGGAAAAAAATCCTTGATTAACAACACTATTATGCATAATTATTGCAGACGTTTTTAGCTTTTAGTCAAATTTGCCTTCTTGTTGTTTTTGCTTTATAGCTGTTAAACACAGAGTGGTAATCAATATTTTGATGGATTATGAGATGGAGAATCATTATGACAGGACATGGATGGCTTAGGAACTCGTCCAAGAGACTTCAAATACTTGTTTATTTTTAGTATCGTGTGATTATGATTGTTTTGAAGTCATTATCAAAGGAGTTAAATTTACCCTACACTGTTCATTACAAATGTTTTAGATAAGGATTGGTCTCTTTAAACAATTTTGAAATATTTACACTACAAAAATGTCTTAACACTTTTAGGTCGAGAAACGTTTGTACTAAACGGCAATATATTACATTGATTTATAGTTGCCTAGTCCAGGACTTGCCAAAATCCACACTTGGTTGGAGAAAACATTGCTAGTTTTTGAATGTTGTTCATTTTTTTCTACTTGGCTGCTTACATAGAACTATAGTAGACCCGTCATAGTAGATCTGTAGAACAAAATAATTTTTTGTATAAAAATGCAAGAAAATAGGTTTCAGGAATCAAAAGAGACGCGACTTCTCTTCATCAAAGATGTGATTCCGTCATAAATTATGCCATATGCCCAGAAGTTAATAGTAACGAGCTGTTAATTTTTCCCTTGATTTACAAGTGGTTAATATTTGATCATCGAACATATCTATTACATAAATGATAACTACTAGAAAGGAGAGAAAACGAAGGCAAGGAAATTAAACCGCAAAGAATTCAAGAATAAATGATTAAATGTTAGAATGAATGTTTTTTGATGTATTTAAAATATAAAAGGGGTTGGTTTGAAGACGAATGTTCGGTTCTATCAATATAATTTATAACTGAATTAGACGGTGTCTAACAAAACCACATTGATTCTAAGCCATTTTCAATTTTGGCAATAGTCATAGCTAAACAGTCTGCTGCTGACGGTAACAAGAAGGCTTGCATCCCAGACTAGAAAACTATCTATCTTCTTAAAATAAAATCACTTATAAACAGATTTGGAGACCCACAGACTGTCTCTCACCCTCTCACCTTAACATGAAAGCGGTATTTTCAGGCTTAAAGGTTTGGAAAAAACAGCCTGACCGACCAGACACAGTACTTTTTACCAAGGCTTTCGCCATGTTATGTTGAGACAAGCGAAGACAAGACGGTCACTTTAATCAAGACGAATTCTATCGTCAAGTATTATTTTATGAGACTCCAGCCATATAACTGGAAAGCCTTTACTACTGGGCCCTCCGAAGACACTTAATAATAATAATAATCTTTTATTAGGAAGCTTTCGTTCACTAAATGTGGTTTTCAGGAAGGTGTCGCCTCTACCATTCGTGTCCACTTAGACTCAATATAGAGATTTAGAGTTACGTGTTTTTTTTGTTTTTTTTTGTTTTTTTTTTTTTTGGTTATTTTTTTGAAAACGGCAAACGGCAGAAATGACCACGTGACCATGTCTATGGCAAATGAAACGTTCTCCCAGGGGAGGTACTCCTCGGGATTTGTGGTATAGGTGTGCGGCCGGTTCTCCAAACCCTGGCCCTATTTGAGACCAAAACATGTAATTTTGTGTTACCTTTTTTCAGACCTCGCCTCTACAGTTCGTGTCCATTTTCAGATCCATATCGTTTCTATAAAATCCTTAGCCGTTTTCAGACTTTCAGACCAAAGTCGTTAAAATTTATACACTATTTCAAACCAAAACAGCCCAATAGCCATACCCTTTGGGGCCGCATATAGGGAAGTATACCCCCCTCCCCGAACATTAAAAACCAGGAATTTCTTTCCCAAGCCAATCATAACCTTGCTTTATTGGTTCAGTGGGTTTCAGTGACAAGCAAAGAGGCAATGGTCAAAATATAGAATTGGCAAGAAACTTGCCTTGGAACTTTGATCTACTGCAAAAAACTGGCGTGCTCAATGATATTACAACGTTTTTGGAAAATGAACAGAAGTGCTTCAATGCTTATCATCAGCTCAATACTGAGGCAAAAGAGAACAATGTAAGGCTCAAAAAATGTCATTCTGGTGACATGGAAATTCCATTGTAGATAAAACATTTTGCCAATCTATTTTGTGCCTCCTTTGTTAACCAATGGAAAGTCGCAAGATTTTTTAAGCCCACTTCATGCTGTTTTACAGACCATTTCCTCGCAGCGCAGGAACTCGGTGGCCCAACGAGAATGAATTGTACAGAAACTACCTCTGTCATTTTAGTAACCTGTTGTTAAAAAGAAAACGAAGAATCATTCGGAGGAATAACCAGTTATGCTCATTAAATAAGGAAGTTCACCTAACTGAAAAACTACTCCGAAAACGCATTTGTTAAACAATTATATCGACGCCAAGTTTTAATTTTCGATGACCATTTTGATACGTTAAATGCTTTTTAACTCACACAATTATCTACGTACTTTCACTGTTAAGAAGGAATTTCAAAAATCTTTTCATATACTGCTCTTACGTACAACACTGTTTAATTTAAAACTTAACAGGCGGTTAGGGTAAAAGGCGGCATGAGTTTGCGGAATGGCATGTGGCATGACCTGCGGCATGGCATAATTATGCGAAATACGATACTTGCAGAATGACTTAAAGAAAGAAATTAACTGAAGAGCGCGTCCTGTTTTCGCGCCAATTTTATAATTTTAGTTGTTCTGGACTCCAAGCTGAATATTTAAAAACAACTAAACGACAGAAAGAGGATTAGAAAATACAAGGCCGGGATAAATCATGTCGATCGCTGGTTAGGAAGGAGTGAGGGTGAAGAAAGCTATGAATTTTCGTAGTCAAGGGACTGAGTAAATTTAAGTTTCATGTTCGCTTTTCACCTTTTGACTTCCATGTAATTGACAAGTTCAACTTGCGTACGTATCTCGCCGATAATGCAGGATAATGTAAGGTGAGAAAGAAAAGAACCTATTTCTGTCATGAGTTTGTGAAAAATGTTTTAGTCGTTACAATAAGTAACCGTTAAATGTTTACAGCGTCTGATAAAACTATTCTCGGACAAAGCGAAAGCCAAACGCACTTTTAAGTTCAATAACTGTTTCCCAAAAGAATAGCGAAGAAACTTCCCAGCTTTTCCTAAAAGCTTACCTGACCGGTTTGACAGCGAGCCGGAATAACTAACAAATGCATTTTCCAAAAGCGGCAAAATTTGTTAAACATTGCATCGAGGAATATTTACCCCCTTAAATTAAAAAATTGGTTATAAATATTTGTGATTTGAAACGGCGAGGGAGGAAAGCGCTTTCGGTGGGTAGGTCACAAAAGTTGTAAGTTGTAAGTTTCATTGCCCCGACCGGCGGGGGAGGGTAGCGGGGTATTTTTCCTCACGACCCACATATTTTATTAGACGTTAACACAACTATAGCTCCGTTCTATCTATGAAATAAAATTTTGGGATAATAATGTGGAATTAGATAACAAATGCGATACGTGGTAAAAAAAAAAAAAATTACCCGGCGGAGGTACCGTTGCACCGGTGACTATAGACCTCTTAATACTGTTTCAGCGCTTTAATACCCGAGCCGAGGTCTCACCCAAACTGATTTTAAAATGTTTTTTAAGTCGGGAAAAGGTAACATATACTTTTAATATTACTTCGTTTCTTCTTTAACGAGACGTATATTAACATGATGAAGGAGATATTTTTTTCCAGAAAAGGCGTAACCATCTGCAAACAATCTTACACGTCCGAAAATAGGCCGCTCAACGTCTACAATATTTTTCAAAATTACGGAGAAACCTCAGGCGTTCAATCAGCCAATCTTTAGGACGTGTTTAGGTATCAAAGGAAGGAACTATATACTAGAAAATTCTCAGCTTGCTCTCGCCCTTCTGAGGTAAGTTATTGTGATAAATGCAAAAAGTGTCCGAGAATACGCACATGTACTCATATTTCCTTGAATGTGACAACAATGAACAGTATTCCAGTCATCGATTTCTTCACCCTCACTTCTTCCTAACCACCGATCAGACATGTTCTATCCCAGTTGCAGGCTTGTATTTTCTAATCAGCCCATCTGTTACATTTTCCGCAACATCGAAAATTAAATTAAAATTGGCGCCAAAAAGAGACGCACTCTTCAGTTAATTTATTTCTTTGAGTCATTCCGCAAGTATCGTATTTCGCATAATTATGCCATGCCGCAGGTCATGCCACAGGCCATTCCGCAAACTCATGCCGCCTTTTACCCTCACCGCTTAACAGGTCCGTACGAACTACAAAACAGATACGTATTACTTACAAGAATTTATAAATTGGCACTCTTAGAAAAGTTTCCCTCGATTTTGCTTTTATTCCGGCGAATTTTTCCTCCTGAGTTTTTTCCCTTTACACCTTTTACGTGTTTTCTTTGCTTGCACATCCAGGTGCACGTGCACATGAATCCGCTCTTTGCGGTTTAATATAAACGCGTGGGAAAATCTTAGAAACTCTGACAGAATCTGGAAAGTTTCGATGGTAAAGACCACGTAGTCGTGCAGTTAATTTTTGTTCACCGTGGAGGATTCGTCCTATGTTATAAGTTATCTGAGATTTATAAACCAGTGGCATCGATCCCTTACACTTCCTTTGCTCAAAAAGGTTATCTCTTGTTGTGACTTTGGTTTATATTAAAACTGAACTCAACAAAAGATTTAAGTATACCCTTTTCTCTGAAAAGTCCGTTTTTTACGTCCTTGCGATGCCTAACTTTTATATAACGTTATCTTTACTAGAAATTTTCATTTTCTTGTTTTGGCAACTCGCAACTCGCAACTCGCAACTCGCAACTCGCAACTCGCAACTCGCAACTCGCAACTCGCAACTCGCAACTCGCAACTCGCAACTCGCAACTCGCAACTCGCAACACGCAACTCGCAACTCCACAACTCGCATTCTTCGCACACCCTTTAACAATATCTGTTACTTTGTGTCTAATAAAACCAGTCACATTAAAAGAACAGTTTCTGCTTTTTGTACGTATGCGAATAGTCGGTGACAATTCGCGTACCCGCAATCAAGATAAAATCGTGAACTGAGAAGCTATACCAAACATAACCACTAACTGGGTATGGTTTCAAGTGTTCTACCAGGCAAAAGAACTTAAAGGGGCAGTGTCACCTATTTGTAGTGTTACTTTGAATGGCCAAAAAACATTTGAATCGACGGAATGGTTAAAATAATGGTTCAGTTTTGTTAGCAATAACGTTACTAGTGCCCAGAAACTAGTATTGATTATGTTTGTTTGCGGTGGCTAGGATGGAAATAGATTACAACTTGAAAACATTCGCCAATCTTTTCAAGTTTTTCTTTTGTATTTGAGAGAAATCACGAAAAAATGATTACAGCTTGGACAAATGAAGCAAATTACTTAAACATTTTCCTCCCGGTGCTCTAAGAGCAATTTCATATTAGAGAATTAAAAGGTTCTTTGTCAAATGTTTGAGCAGTTTTTACCGAAATACAATAAAATTGCCGTGACAGTTCCCCTTTACTGTACTTGGATGCATCCTGATGGACAATAAACAACTAAATACGATTCACTAGTTGTATGACAAAACAGACACCGTTTCGCGGTGCCACCACTGGTGTCCCCTCCTTCCGTTGTAGCACAGACAAACGAAGTTCTTTCCGGCGTCCTTTTTGTTCAACGTTACTCTAGCTATTTAGTCTTTTTTCTTTCCCGTTTTTATTGCTCAGCTTTTAACCAAGAGACTAATACGTATTTCCGCACCAGGCCCCAGTTGTTCGAAGAGCGGATAACTTTATCCACTTGATAAGTCATTATCCAGTGGAGCAAATATACTCCACCTGGTGATTTAGGCAAGTTTTCCACACAATCCCATACTTAAATTTGATATATCCTTTTACCCTATCCACAAATTATAGGGCTATTAGGAAAATCTTGCACACATTTTATCTGCCGGGTAGCGACCTATCCAATGGATAAAGTTATCGGCTCTTTGAACAACTGGGGCCAGAACACGTCGGTTTGCATGGCTTTACTAACCTGCTAGTCTAACTAGTGGATATAAAAGAATGCTTGCCCGAATATGCTTAAAAAGCTCCACTAAACCTAATGTATGTTACAAAGTGGACATATCACAAAGTAGGGGCCTCTAAAAGAAAACAATGTCGTGATCGCAAAATGGCAAAATTTGTAAAAATATTAACGGTACTGATGCTCAGAACAAGAAGCTTACTTTTTGGACTATTGGACCAACAGTTCGAGCAAGCGCGAGAAACAAACGAAAGCTTCTTGCTCGCTGGAAGCTCCGTTCGCCTTCTTGCACTCGCTTGGAAGGGATACCACTGCTACAATCAGTACATTTTTCCTTTTCGTATGTGTTTGTGTTTGTAAAGACGTCTGCCTAACGTTTTCAAGTTTTTCCCATATTCAGTCTCCTTTCCTTTTTTGAAAATTCACTTTCAACGTCAGCAAATTTTAATAAAAAACACTGGGACAATACCCACGACACCGCACACGAAAAGCTGGGGCTGAAATATCGATTAGGTCTGAAACCCTGAAGGGGTTTAGCTATTCAATACTGAAGCATACTTTTCTACGTCACGCAGCTGATATCGTTTGTTCATCTAAGGCAACTACATCTACTGATAAAAGTCAAACATCAACTGCCCTGCAAAGTCAGTTTTCACAAAAGGAGAGTCATCAGCTAGCACAAGGCCACAAAACTGACGACCTAGGAACACAGGAGAAAACATAAGCTGCTTACAAGATTGACTAGTACAGCTTAAAATATCTTGATACATGATTCATTAAACTTCCTTAGTGTTAAGGGTAGTACAACAGAAACAGAAAAACCCAATGATATTTCTGACACTCAAGAGTCAAAGTTTTCAATTTTCCGTGCTAAGCTAAGATAAAAATTAAAATTTTTCTGCAAAGCTTTGGTATATTAAATCAAAGGGTTCCTTTAGTACTGGACTTGTTAACAATCTAGTCATGCTTTTAAACGAATGGTGAGTCATCACCCAGCATCAGAGACCATCCTTGGAATGGCTGGACAGTCACCTCATCAGTGGTGTCTGTCCTGTGGACAGTAAAACCCAGCATTCCTGCCACCAGTGCAGCGGTGTCCTGTGTACCAGACGGATCTTTGATGGTAAGTGGTACACTAACAAGGCCACTTGTGAAATCCTTATGTTCAAACAGACCATACTTGCGTTCTGTTCCTTCCAAAAAGTCGGTGATCCATCCTCTGATGTGAATCCTGCCCGTGGGGAAGCCTGAAGATCAAAACAAGTAGTCATTTGGTGTATTGTGGACGACAGGACTCTGTCAGCCACATACAATATCGTTATTTAAAAAGAAAAGCATTCTTCGCTTCTTCGCTGGTTAGTTCCTCGGGTATGATGCAAACCTCTTTGTTTTAGCCTAATTCTAATTGCCTGTTTCGTACTAGAGGCGAAATTAGGCAAACATTTGTAGTGGTTCTGGTTATGCTTCTTGTAGTTCGTACATTAAAAAGAGGGGCGCAGGACGGCTTACGCGTGTAGACACACTTTCGTCGATAATGCGTCGCTAAAGACGTACTAAAACCGATTGATATTAAGTCCGTCAAGACGCACAATTGGCCTTGTGTCATTCTTTATACTAGAGGAACTACGAGAAGCATAACCAGAGGGGTTAAACGCCTTTGCCCAATTTCGTCCAAGACATTGTGCGTCTCCATTTTCAGCTACTTTCAAAATATTGGCGAGAAAAAATGAGAAAAATTCCACCCTTGAGCCGCAGTGGTTACTACATTCCAAAATGTTATCGAATAACAGATAAATGTATCTAACATTATGGCATTACGTTAGGTTCTCTTCTTTTCTAAACCTATGGAATTCTATGGAACTTTATCAACTACTACATGATGTCTTAACTGCAATGATGTTAGTGTCAGAGCATAAAAGTCGCGGTCCAACTGAAATAAAACACGGGGGAGACTGAGAGGAAGTGGAACTGAAGTGTTTCAAAGCGTAGGAATTTGACCTGTGCCTCCTAATACAGAAGTAGTTTGGCAAGAGTTTATGACAATGCGGGAAAAGCAGATCTTATTATGGGATACTGGACTGACAGAAACAAATTGGGGGCACCGGGGCATTTTTTTTTTTTTGAGATAATTAAGCAACAATTCAGTATTCTAAAAAGCAGTCAAGTATACATAGCAATGTATGGCGTTTTTTCCAAATTGAAGCTTGAGGCTCTGAAAAATGCATTGTTACCCCCATCTTTCTTTTTGGATACTAAGAGCACTTGCTAAGTTCTGCTTTTTTCGCAAAGTTTTAAACCGCGCAAAAATATCCCTGTATTGGTAGGCACCATCCTGATAGGAAAGCTGAGTATCTCCAGAAGCGCAGAACGTAAACTCAGTTAAAAAAGTAGGCATCATTCTTAAACGAAACAGGAACTGAACTGGGGCTTTGCTCTGCTCCTCCTTTAACAGTTTGTTAATTAAACGTCGATTGTAAAACAAACATACCTGATGAATATTGCTCCTCATAATCCACGATATGACTCCACCATTTTTCATCTGGCTTGCCCTGGTACGTTTCCAGCAACTTGCTGAACACTCTCTGCACCACATCCCATCATTCCGATACAAGGCCAAGGTCGTTCTCTATGGGTTCCAACAATGTCCTCAATACCTTTAATTTTGAGGTTAATTTCTTCCAGTCTTCCTCGGTTCCTAGCATCTCCACGGCTGGAATTCCACACCCAAGCAACAAGTCAAAGTTGAAGTAACTGTTAACTGAATACATCAGTGTAATCTGCGAAACTATCTTCTGCACTGGCGTCGTGGTATTGAAATCTGCTGTAATTCCGTCCACGAACTCAGGCGCTTTGACGTTTTCCTTAATTGCCTTGGTTATTTGATCGAAGAACCAGCTGTAATTGACGGTGTGGATGGTAGGATCTTCCACTTCAACCACAATGGTCTTCTTTGATTCATGGTCCACAAACATCTTGCGAACGGATTTTTTCTGCGAGTTCTCGTCGATGGCGCAGGCAACTTGTTTGATGACACAAAACCACCAGTCGTCTGGCGAGGTTCGGAGTTTGTAGTGATAACTGTAGGCTGTAAAAATGGCACCGAACATGCCGCAGTCGGCACAAACGGAATAAATTTCCTCCTCTGATCCCAATGCAGTGACTAAACACCCAGGGGTCCTTTTATTCTGTTTCTCTCTCCCTTCTGCTATCACGGTGTTACTCTGTGTTGCTGCGTACTTATGGAATAACTCTTTAGCTTGCTCGACGTTCTCAAGAAAGTGCAATTCATCGAACTTGGAGGGAACCCTTTTATGGCGAGCGAGGGAAACACACCTGACGCTCAATCCATCGTCCGTGGTGCAGTCAATAGCCGACGGTTTAGACGCTTGGTTTGGTTTCACTTTGGAATTATTCCCTTCTACTCTGTTGACTGCTGTGCCGTGCTGAGCAACAGCAGACCTAGGGGATTTGGAGATACTCTTGCCCATGAGGAATGAATACAGCAAACCTTTTCACTACGGTCTCTTTCGAGCTTTGCCCTGTTGTAAAATGGAACATGCAAATTATAACAGAATAGAAGTTCTCACCTCGTAATCGGTATACTGGCCTCGATATAACAGATGCAGGGGCAATATCTACGTTTCGAAACTTGCCATTAATAATGACGATCCAAACCACGAAATCAACAAGAAAGTGTCTTCGGAACTGAAAGATTTTTAACACTCTATCGACTTGGAAACCAGGCTCATTCAGCTCATTCCATGATGATGCCGTGGATCGGAGAAAGTTCGAAATAAAACAAAATACAGGTAGTGAAAGGCCTCACTTGATCCGTTTACCCGTCATACATGGGAAGTTAGAACTTCCTGTTTTTGTGGTCTGACTGGCATCAGTATTGCGTGAGATCCAACCAAACGCGCGTGATTGAAAAATCCCTGTTCAGTTATTTTGTGCTGGTGAAGACGTTAATTTCCTGCATTCAGTTCTCGGCTCTCGGCAGTGGATATGAGTGACTCGACTATATCTGCCATAACCAAACGCGGTCCTACTGCCGACAGAATGGAGGAGAATGATTTTAAACGGCTAAAATCTGAACTCGAATCTACTGTCAGCCAGCACACCGCCCGACGGACAATGGTTCGAGCATCAAGTGTATTTCGCTCGCCAGTCATCATTTGTTATAAGTAAAGGGTTAGATATACATAAGCAAGTGAAATAAACGATAATATTAACAATAATAATAATAATAATAATAATAATAATAATAATAATAATAATAATAATAATAATGATAATAATAATTCATTAATTTATATTGCGCTTTTTATGATCAAAAGTGTATTACAATATTACAATATTACAACCAGTGTCATTTAATTCTCGTAAAACGGGCGTAATATGGTAATGCAATCAAAAGCGCATTACAATATTAGAATATACTAAACAGATATGTACCTAAACTAAATTTGACAATAAAAAAGTAACTTAAACGCTAAAGGCTAAAAGCTAACTTAAAAAGATATGTTTCATGACAAGATTTAAAAGTAAAAATAGAATCAACATTGCACAGGCTTGCTGGGAGCGCGTTCCACAGTGTAGGTGCAGCTGCACTAAAAGATCTGTCACCAAAGGGTTTTTTCATTTTCCCTGCTCAGGGATGTAATAGAATAGTGCCTGAGTCAGAGCGCAGTGAATAGCGTGCGTGCTTTCTTACATCGATTAAATCGCTTATATAAGCGGGTGCCATACCATTTAGTGCTTTAAAAGTTAAAAGTAAAATTTTAAAATGTATTCTATACAAAACTGGCAACCAGTGTAATCTAGTGCTTGCAAAACGGGCGTAATATGGTCATATTTGCTGCTCGAAGTTAGTAACCTAGTTGCTGCGTTGTGACAACGTGATGACGTTCTCCATCCCCTGAAAGTATCCCTTTCTACCCGAGCATGGATTGACAGTAAGATTTGTTGCTATGTAAGACTTCTGAAAAGTAACCGTTTGCAAATACGATAAGTTTCTGGCCGTCATAGAAATACGCATACAGCACACTGTATAAATCAGTAACATCCGCAGATGACAAATTGAATCAGCAATCAGGTGAAGTTTTGTCTGGTGGAACTCTTATTGGACCTTTCAAGGCCAATCATGATCTCATAATCGGTATGCAGCTGGCCTCGATATAAACAGACGCACAGGCGATATCTACGTTTCGAAACTTGACATTAACAAGATGCCTATACTGGCATTTAAGCGTGATTCTGTGCCTAATTTATTTCCATTATACGCTTCCCAGACTTTTAAAGCCATCTTCCCTTCGCAATTGAAATATTGCGTTACGGTACTTGAGAACATACCGGAAATTTCTTTCTGAAAACCTCATGACAGAGGCAGATACACATATATCTGACTCTCGCGCTATTCAGGGCTATTTATATTTCCTATTTATCTATTGCATGCATTACATTATTCGAGATGATACGGAAATTGCTTTCGGAAAACGTCATGACCCTGGGCAGATTACATATCTGATTCAGAAGACAACAGACAATATCATTCTTCAAGACAAAAATTAAAGACAGACAAAAAACTTTCCTAAATGAACACGAAAACTTAAGTAAAAGTTGGCAGAATTAAAATAAATTTTTTTTTTTATGAAGTGAATTTCCAGTAACGTTTAGGCATCACTTCGACAAAGTCTGCAGCGCAGGTAATGTTTTACGCTTAAGCTTGACCTTTCCTCTTCGCATTGCAAAACACAATCTTCCAGTCAATACCAAATTTCTTCGCCGCGAGCTGTCCATTTTCCATCATTTAAACTGTCGAGTGCTTCTTAGAACTTGTCCTTTCGATTAACCGCTTCAAAAGGGGCAGTATCATGGGAGAGCGATGGGAGATATCATGATTTTTGGCCAAAATTCACTAAATTTAAACTTTGAACACTGTGTTAATTAATTTCTCAATCGCTAATTTAAAGCAGTATTTATAGTGATTCTAAGACGAAAGATTCAACCAAGATATAGTACAGCCGGCGATTTTTAGTGCGTTACAACAGCGAAATTTGAAAACGTCCGCCAGACGTTTTCAAATTTGAACCCCTCTTTATCTTGGTCATCTGCCGGCGAAAATTTCCGTGGATAGTTTCTTTGCATTCTGATAGTCTTTTAACGGAATTTTGTCATTATATCTTGGCTGCTACCAGCCGAATAGCGTCTTTCGGATTTTCAGTGTGTTATCAAAAATAGCGTGATACTGTCCCTTTAATTTCCTTTCTGTAAACAGCAAATTGGAATCTAAAACATTAAAACAATATGACCACGTCACTAAAGAAGCCTTTTTAGTTGGTTCGTCGGAACAATCTATTTGGCGTTTAGACTTTTGACCACATTTACTTTCTTTTGAAGCCCGGAAAAAACAGAAACAAGAGGCGAAAAAACGCGGCTCTACCGTTGTAATGATTGCAGAGGTTTCTGATGGTGATGAGACTCCGGATGCAAGCTAAGCGTCGTTTTCAATTTTATTTTTGTGAGATTTGTAATGTTTAAACTCTTACACAAATGGAAGCCTAAAATTAATAGTCACTTTTTTTTGGGGGGGGGGGGGGGGTTGTCATATCAGTGTTCTAAAACGTGTATTTTTTAAAAGTGTCTTTAGTCATCATGGGATGGTGAGATTGCAATTTTAAAAAAAGGCCATTTTTTTTAGTGTACCCCTGTTTTTAGAGAAGTTGATAAAAAGCGGATAATGGTTTGCCCTCCCTTAAAGAAAACCACTTGATATGTTTCCATTTGTGTTCTACAAGCATTTCGCAAGTGAGAAGAAGTGTTTACTTTCCGCTGAAAAACACTTGAAAATCCCCGGCGACATAACCCTTTTTAGAAAGATCAGGGGATTATTCGAATGAGAGCGAGTTAGAATTTGGTGCTGGACGTCCACTAAGTTATACAGCGGCAAATCATTTAGCTTGGATGAGAGCTTAGATCAAACATAACCTCTCTTCATTTCTGCTCTCGTTGTATCCAATCTTTAAAATTTGTCCAACATTAGAATTGAACATCTCCAGCCTTCGAATGTCGTTATTTTTAAAGATCTTAAATAGTAGAACAACATGAGTCGAGGCTGGTGTAACCTGCATTACAGTCATTTCAGTGAGCAAAGGAAAGCGATCAGAAGCCAGGGCGTATGGATTATTTAAGATCAAAACTGGCACAAGAAGAATCTTGATGTTATTGCCCAAAATATTGCCACAGGAAAATACGTTCCACTGGCAAGCTAAAGTCTGCAGAACAGGCGTTATTTTGTTTTTGTCTTTATTTTGCGTTATTCAAGTAAGCAGAGGCAAGCTTGCCTCCGTTCGCTTGAAAAACGCAAATAAATAAATAAATAAATAAATAACGCCTGTTCTGCAGGCTAGTGTTGTTAAATAGCTGCATTTTATTTGATATTAACTGATCGCATGTGTGCTCCCGGAAATGACTGCTACTCAAGTTACAGTGGTCGAAAACATATTTTTATTAATTTTAAAATTGTTCCCATTAAATAGTTGCACATCTACCTCACACCGAATAATATTACGAAAGTTAACAAGCTCAAGACCCCATACTTAAAAGAACCATTATACTAAGGTGTGCCGGGCTCGGCATTTGGGCATTTAAATTTTAAATTTTGAATTATTACTTTTATTTTACTTTTCATTTTTAGTTTTAATTTAATGTTTATTTCATTTGAATTTCTTTAAAATTTAGTGTTTAAACTTAAATAATGAGGATTCCTGTAAATATCTTCTCGCCCTTCATTTTGTTTTGAATTATCTCAGTCGAAAAATTGGTGGCCTAAGACGAACTAAATCTAGTGTTAAAAACGCTTATCGATACACGAGATCATGGTAAAACATGGGTCAACGTTAAATCCTACATTGGTTCAGTGAGATACAGGAAAATCCGCCGACCGGTTGGTTGAGCATCGGACTAGGTCGTGGGTTCAAACCCCGGCCGGACCAAAACTCAGGGTCTTAAAATAACTGAGGAGAAAGTGCTGCCTTTGTAATGACATCTGCAAATGGTTAGACTTTCTAGTCTTCTCGTATAAGAACGATAAACTGTAGGCCCCGTCTCACAACACTACAATGTTCATAACCCTGTGGAACGTTAAAGAACCCACACACTAATCGAAAAGAGTAGGGCATGGAGTTCCCGGTGTGCTGGTCTGGTCTTTGTGCTATTTCATGATTAGTAGTAGGAGGAGTCTCGTTATTGGAACTTATCGTTCTGTGAGTTCTCTCCTGTCAGAGGTTCTCCTCTGGCGAAGTTTATAAATAAAATAAAATAAAAATAGGGTCCAGGAAATTACGCTAACTCAGCCTAATGAAAGGGCCTTCCTTTTTACATTTATGTGAAATGTTTACGCGAATTCAGGATCCCAACGAATGCAGACGCGGCATTAGCTACAACCAAAAGTTCCACCTATAGATCTACTGTATAGTAAGAGTAACTAAAGTTGTTTCATTTTCAAAGAGGAAAAAAAGTTCCTTTATCGTTGTTTGTTCACTGTCGCTGTAGCCAAACGCCTCACGGCCAAAGTAATCGTAGCAGTAGTTATCACCACTCGGTGATCTTCACGCAAATTGTTATTTCGCAGTGATGGGCATGTGATTACGAAATATCAATGTTCAGTCTATGCCATTTTCGTCTTGAGATTTAAAGACATTTTAAGCAATGATGTAGAGCTAGTGAAGGCTGGCTGAAGAATCTTGCTGTTCAGTTTTCACTCGGATAAACTCTAGCTTTAAAAACTTCGTGAGACTTGAACCACAGAAAACACCCTAAAAGGAAAGAAGGAAAAATGGATTTCAGTTGTAAGTCTGATTATTGTTAATTGATAATTAATGCATTGGTACATCCATTAACGTTTAACTTTATTGCTACAGCTAAGGAGTATAAGATGACCAAGAGTTTTGTTAGAGATAGTATGCCTGTGTCACTGACTGAAAAATTAATATATTATTTATTCACCGGGCTTAAAACATAACATCTCATTTTTTACAAACATGTTCTCTCGAAAAGCGGCACAAATCTTTACCCTGCTCCAATACTCACTGAAAAACAAACCTGTTAAAACTAAAATTACTTCCGTATTTTCTCGATTTAACGCCGGCCTCATATATTAAAGTGCACCTAGCCCCCAAATTTTTTTCGCTTAAATAAATCTTTGCACCTATACGAAACGCATTGAGCCTTTTTGCGCCTTTTTTTTTTAACCAAATCTTGGTTTTTTATAGGCTGTAAAAGTTACGAAAAGTAGCCATCATCTGTCCCATGACCGAGCTAGTAAGGGGCATGGGTCTATTCCTTACGTGAAGTCACAAACTGCTTTGCATGCAATTTCACAAAGACTTAATAAACGCAAATCAGTTTGTGACGTCATGTAAGGAATAGACCCATGCCCCTTACTAGCTCGGTCATGGGACAGATGATGGCTAGCTTTTGTAACTTTTACAGCCTTTAAAAAGTCAAGATTTGGTTGAAAAAGGCGCCAAATAGCGCAATATGTTTCGAACAGGTGCAAAGATTTATTTAAGAGAAAGAAAAATGGGGGTTAGGTGCACTTTCAGTTAAACGTCAGCTAACGTCGGGTCAAAACTGCTAATTTTTAAATAAACGTCGGGAGTGTTTGATCGAGGTCCCGGCGTTTATTTGCGGTCCAGCATTTTCTATCTAATAGCACTGCTGCAACATACTAGTACGTTATGCTGCTTTGCTAATTTCAATAAATGTTCAGAGGAAAACTGGCGTAATAATAGCTAGGATGGATGTTGTACAACAAAATAAAACATAACAATGTTCGTTCGTGTTGTATTACTGGAAAACGTTCCTTCTTGTGTTATGCTTCCTTTGGGAAGCTCTCCCAGGCCGATGTTCTTTCAACTCAGCTGCGCCTTTAAGGTGCTTTCTTGTTTATGTTCTGTTTGTTACAAATCTTGATTACAATATACAAGCATAGATGCGCCATACGTAATACTGTAACTTTGGGTAATAATTCTCCTCCGAGAACCAGGGGCAGTTTGTCAAGACAGGACGAAGGGAAAAATCGTCTCGCCTCATAACAAACTGCCCCTGGGTCTCTGAGGATGGATAATAAGAAATTGACCGGAAAAAAATGTCAGAAGACTGCACTTTATCAATAAACGCCGGACCTCGATTAAACGCCGGCTTTCAAAGGCGGGACCAAAACTGCTGGTTTTTAAATAAACACCGGGGACGTTTAATCGAGAAAATACAGTATCTAAACTTGTTCTAATACTCTTCTCAAAATCCAATGAAACAAGAGTCATACTCTTTTGAGCTGCGCATACCTTATAGTTAAATAAGTGAGGAAGTATACTACTCCAACTAACCTTCAAGAAAGAGCCGATGGTGATAACCGCTTACTAACTCCTTCGTTATGTTCATATCAGAAGAAAACACTCATCCATCCTTCGTCAGCTTTCCCTCGTGTTTCTATGATAGTAACTCCGCGGATAGTTGAGGTGCTCATACCCATCTGGAGTAGTTTTCCCTGAAAGGGAGGAGAACAGTCTATATTTTTCCAATAAATTTCCCATTTTAATAGGGCGGTTATATTAATTAAGGAAGAATTAAGTGGGGATATACCGTTAACATATGTACAGTAAGGGAATTTGATACTTTTTCTAAGATTTCCATGAAACTTATATTCATTGAACGCACTTCACAATAGTAACTACCAACTCAAGAACTACAAGAAACTATTTGGTTGAATAATATAATAAGTTCAACAAGCTTAAGACAATGTGCCGCTCAGAAAAACGAAAGTCCAGGGCACATAGCGCCGATCTATGGTCGACTCAACGAGCGTAAGATGACAGCAAACCGATAGCAACATACCTTGCAAATCTTGTTTATTGTCTATAGGTCTACCAATGATGGATGGAGGCATCTCACTCAGTGTTCATGTAGAGGAAACACGATATATACTCTACAAACTTAAAAAAAAAAAAGAAAACAATCAGCTTTATGGCAGTAAATTATGAACGAGTGCAGACTTGATCGTTAACAGTTAACAGACATTCATTCCTATATAGCAGCAAATAAATGACGTTCAGAAGAAAAACAACAGCAGGAAACATGCTATTTAACCAGCTCCAGGCTTAATAACTCAGATGGGTAAAGAAATTGTTTGAATATATCCCCACAGTTTGAGGTCACATGATTGGCAACTATTGTCCACCTTCCCGTATCTAATGCTATTTAGCTATCACAGTTAGCGTTCCCTTCCATATAAAGACATACTGCTGCCTTAATATTGTGGGTACTCTGAGTGACACTGCAGACGAATGCAAAAATGACAAAGTAATCAACCAACGAAAGCACGGCGTTCCATACTTGTGTCCCAAGCTGCACTCCGGACTAAGTGAGATCATTCTCATTCATTCAGAAGGCTTAAAGTATACCATCATATTTATTCCATTACGCATATGCCACACATTGTCATTCAAATCCAAGGAAACATACAGGACGTTTGTCCAAAAAATCTTCAGTTGTTTAATAGCCTTAGCTCCCGCGTCGCTGCGTCTCCTGTAGCTCAGTGGTAGAGAATATGAAAGTAGAAATCGGAAGGTCTTAGGCTCCATTTCTCATAGTAGGACTCAGATTTCCTTTTTCAGAGTATGCCTCAGTGTCTTTCACTGAATAATACATCCTTTTCATTCATTCACAAGGCTTATAGTAAAGCATCACATTTATTCACATTTTATCTCTGTGGTAGAGCATCCAAAATAGTAACCGGAAGGTCTTTAAAGTTCAACTCCTCATAGAAGGACTCGGATATCCTGTTTCCAAGAGTACCTCAGTGTCATTCAGTGGAGAATATATTATTCTCATACGATCAATAGGCTTAAAATATTCAAAACCAAGCAGTGTACAGGATGTTTGTCCCATGAACCCACAAAGTATCATCGCCTTTGCTCCCACACGTCTCTTGTAGCTCAGTGGTAAAGCATCCTAACAATGGAAATCGGGAGCTAGGTAGATCTGTGGTAGAGCTTCCGAACAAGTAACCGGAGGGGCTTAAGTTCGACTCTTCATAGGAGCACTCGAATATCCTATCTCCGATTAAATCTCAGAGTCAGTAATCGGAAAAGAGCTTGAGTTCGACTCCTTGTAAGAGGACTCGGATATCGTTTTTCCGAGTCTAGGTCACTGTAAATGTCTCTTATTGAATAATAAATCATTGTCATTTATTCACCAGGATTATAGTATACCATCAAATCTAATGACTTGTAGCTATGTTGTAGCGCATCTGAAAAAGTATTTGGGGTGGGGGGAGGGGGAGGCTAAAGTGTGACTCCTTCAATGAGGACACGGATATCCTGTTTCCGAATATAGCTCAGTTTCATTTACTGAATAATACATCATTGTCATTCATTTACCAGGATACTAGTATACCATTAGAGTTGTAGCTCTTTGGTAGAGCTTCCGAACAAGTAATATTTACTTAGCACTCGGATATCCTACTTCCGAGTATAGGTTAGTGTGGATGTCTTTCACTGAATAATCCATCACTGTCATTCTTCCATGGGGATTACTGTATACCATCAGATTTAACCATATGTAGCTCAATTGTAAAGAGTCCGAACTAAAAATAGGAAAGGCTTAGGTTCGATTCCTTGTAGGAGGACTCGGCTATTCTGTTTCCGAGTATAGCTCAGTGTCATTAACTGAATAAGACATCATTCTCATTCATTCACCAGAATTCTAGCATCCCAACAGTTTTAATCACTTGTAGCTCTGTGGTAGAACTTCCGCGAACAAGTCCTTTGAGGAGCTAAACTTTCTCTACTCAAAGGAGGACTCGGATATCCAGCTTACGAGTATAGCTCAGTGTGTCGTTCACTTGATAAAGCACCATTCTCTCATTCACCAGGATTTTTGCGTCCCATCAGATGTAATCACTTGTAGCTCTGTGGTAGATCTTACGCAAGTAATTGGAGGGGCTAATTAAACTTTGACTCCTCAAAGGAAGACTCAGATGTCCTATCTCCGAGTGTAGCTCAGTGTTATTAACTAAATAACACATTATTCTCATTCATTCACCAATATTGTATATAGCATCCCATCAGATTTAATCACTTCTGGCTTTGTGGTAGAGCTTCCAAACAAGTAATTGGAGGGGCTAAACTTTGACTCCTTAAAAGAAGACTCGGATGTCCTGTTTCCTAGTATAGGTCAGACTAGACGTCTTTCACTGTATAGTACCTCAATGCCATCCACTCGTCAAGATTACAGTATATCATCAGATTTAATCACATGTAGCTCAATTTTAAAGGGTCCGAACTAGCAATCGGAAGGGCTTACGTTCGACTCCTTATAGGGGGACTCTGCTATCCTGTTCCGAGTATAGCTCAGTGTCATTCACTGAATAATACATCATTGTTATTCATTCACCAGGATTCTAGTATACCATTTAATTAAAGTATATGTAGCTCTGTGGTAGAGTTTCCAAACAGGTAAATGGAGGGGCTCAACTTTGACTCCTCAAAGGAGGACTCGGATGTCCTGTTTCCGAGTATAGGTCAGTGTCATTCACTAAATAACACAACATGTAGCTCAATTGTAAAGCGTCCGAAGTAGCAATCGGAAGAGCTTAGGTTGGACTCCTTGTAGGAGGACTCGGATAGACTGTTTCTAAGTGCAGCTCAGTGCCATTCACTGAATAATACATCATTCTCATTCATTCACAAGGATTTTAGGATACCATTAGATTTAAGTACATGTAGCTCTGTGGAAGGGCTTCCGAACAAGGAATCGGAGGGGCTAAATTTCGACTCATCAAAGGAGAACTTTTATTCTTGATTAATGTGATTCTTATTTCCTAAAAGTATGTCGATATGAACACAGGAAACTTGTAAAGGAAATTCAATACTACTGATTATGACTCTTGCAGCCGCGGAATGAGTTTCAGTAACTTTTGTAGACATACCTGTGAAGCGTTAGATATCCCTCAATATATCTATAATCTGTAAACACAGGCTGTTAGTAAAACATGGGGCTCTAAAGCCCAGTCAGTCGAGAACAGCTTCTACGTCATAACCAAACTTATTTAGTTAACATGCTGGATTTGTAAGTGAAGTCATTTGAAGTGTATCACATTTTTCTTCAGATCAGTGGAGCCCATTTAAAAATTTCATTTACGTTAAGCAGTGTTTTTGATGGCTTTGAGTGGGGCTAATAGAATTGCATCACATATTTTTGTGGATCAATGGAATTCATTTAATATCCCGTGTTCCATAAATAGTTTTTTTAATATTCCCTTCTATTGCAAAGCAACAACTCCTTCTCAGGAACCGCAAGATGAATTTAAAACTAATGCTTAGGTAATTTGGTTTGAAAAAAATTTGTGACCCCCGCTTGAATACAGACGGTCCTCTGGAACCAGCCATGAACTCTCACACAGCGACCCAGTATATTGCCTGTCACCCTAACAGGTCACGTTATAGTTAGTTTCCGGTATAACCCGGCCTGTATTCAACTGAGTTGACTACTGTACCTGTGTGCAATGCCTGTTGAGTGCATACGGCAGACCGGGATGGGTTGATCATCACAACTATACGGGCCTCGGGAAGCGCGAAAGTAAGACAAGCACCAAGTGGAGCGCGCGAAACCCTCTACCCAGCTTGGGGTCACGTGGTTGGCAACTATTGGCCACCTTTCTGTTTTTGATACTATTTTTTAGTCATAGTTTAGAGTTTGGTTCGGTCGAAAGAGATGTTGCAGTCTTAAACATACTGTGCTAGGTAAATACGTGCCGTTGGTTTAGTGTTTGGCCGATCCAGCCGTGGTTCTTTTGAGAAGACATTTCGTTATTCTTTCCTCCTGCAGTGTATTGGACACTAAAGATATAGTGATTTAGATATTGTTCTCCACAAAAAATTTATACTGACCTCCAATATTTACGTTACAAGTGTTGTGGAAAGTAGCCCTCTTTCGTGAAGGTCAACCTGAAAAGGTAAAAAATATTGGTTAATAAAGATCTTGGGGGTTGTTAGTTGCCTTAGTTTAGGCTGTAGGGCTGTAGGGCTGTCGGGCTTGGTTGAAAGCAGAACTGAAGTAAGAATAGTATACCTGATACCTGTTTTGAATCCCGGTTCATTTATAGCTCATTCATATGGATTCTTGATGTTTTTTTTAATGTTATATATGCGTTATCACGCATCACAAGTTCGTTTTTTTCCGGCGTGAATACTTGAATACCTGCGAAAAGCAAAATAATGAAGAATAAATACATAAATACATATAGAGCTAGTGACGATGATGATGATAATTATCATTATTATTATTATTATTATTATTATTATTATTATTATTATTATTATTATTATTATTATTATTATTATTATTATTATCGTAATGGTGATAATTGCTTCCCCCTCTCGTTTGCAATTTGTTTCTCTTACCCTCCTGCTCTCGAAGTTTGTGTAGTGGTAACACGCATCGAAAAATTGGGACGAGGAGGATTGGGACCAGGCGAAAGCGTCTCGCCCCAACTCCTACTCGTTCACACCCCTATTGTAGCTCGCCTTCGACGGATTGATTAACCCTCGAGGGATCTTTAGAGAAAAGGGAGTCTGCAAGCAATCTGCCCCCTCCCCACTCAAGATGATCATAAACGAAATGCTCGCAAGAAAGCTCACGACAAATTTGGACAAGAGGTCGTGTAGGTTTAGGTTAGAGATACGACACAATAAGGACTCCAGGATAACGAAAGGGCGACGTGTTAGGGAAATATGAATAAACAAATTAATCAATTAATTAATTAATAAGTTTATTTAAGAGTTGAAGTATAAATAAATACACAAACAGAACATAACATTTGATAAGAATCCCAACTGGTAGGAGGCAAACCTGTTTACAAAGCGTGTTCTTGGATTTGAAAACGGAGCTAAAGTGAAACAAATCCCAGTGGTCAGAGCGGGACTTGAACCCGGGACCACCGGATTGCAAGTTCAGCGCCCTAACCACTATGCAACGCTGCCTCCCTATATGTATGTATACATGTAAAGAAGAAGAACGAGGAGAAGACTGTAAAGAAGAAGAACGAAGAGAAGACTGTAAAGTATGCCCCCACCCCCCCCCCCCCCCCAACGTTGGGGATTAAAACAGGAGTTCCCCGGTTACGAGGTAAAACGACACAACATCATCATTGATGTCCTTGGGAGGGGGGGGGGAGGTGGTCACGGGAGATGGACACTACAATGTACGAAAATTGTGGGGAAGAGTAGCAAAGAGGTGTTGAAAAGAATGCAGAAAGCGGTGCTGTCCGGCACGTTCAATATTTCCCGGACATTTAAAGTTGTGATTTGAAAGACGATTGACTGTATTATACAATGTTAATGATGACGACATTATCCAACGACAATGATTTTAGGCCAAGTTTGGATCCGTTTTTTATCCGTTTTTTTTTTTTTTTTTTTTAATTTTTAAATGTCTTATTGCGCCTAGCCTTATTTTTGTTAGTGTCGGCAACGAACTGAGAGCAATTTTTTTCCATGATCGATGATACGTGAACTGGGAGACGATCGAATTGTAATTATTGTTATTATTTGTTTTTTAGCAGGTAAATAGATACGGATAGTTTTTATTTATTTTACATTGATTTTTATTATTATGATTATATTCTTTTTAACTCCTAGCTCACAGGTTACGCTGTTCGCCTGTGCAGCTTTTTAACTGAGTTTAGCATCCAGTTGAGAACTCTGCTATGACAATAATAATCATAAAAATAATAATAATAATAATAATAATAATAATAATAATAATAATAATAATAATAATATAGTTTATTCAAGTCATTTGCAGTCCATGACTGAATTCCTGACCGATTACAATTCAAGGATTAATAATATTAATAGTCATAATACAGAAATCTAGATTATATTGTCTGATATGTAGCTTTATCACCGGTTTAGGCAGTGAATGAAACGCGGTCCAGCAAAAAGGCAAAAAGGACTTACATTTGTATATGCATTTTCCACGTCTGTCTAAGTAGTTTGGATTCCAGAATCCTTTGCTCATTTTTACTGGATGTGAAGTTCTGCATTTCTTTTCAGCTAAAGAAAAAAAATTAAATCAGCAATGAAAGTTTATATTGATTAGTCCCAGTTTCAAAATAGCACGTCTGCACACCCTTTTCAGAATTATCGCTGGAAGTTGGGCGTTACTCCTGAGACAGTTTCTGATAGCGTATTTCCCTACCCATGGAAACTGAAAATTTGATAAATCTGAGTCAGATTCCACCTCTTGTGGAAAACAAATTCTCGAATTCATATACAAACTAATTCTTTATAAAAAAACTGATATAGTAATGGTAATGGTAATGGTATTTATACGGTAATTTTACGACTTAGCTGAACCATAGCTTATTCAACTTCTCTCGTATGAATGTCCCTTATGTCCTTAAAGAAAGAGTACATTTTTGGCAAGAACAAGGGGTCCATACAGGGGCTAAATTAATTCTTCCAATTTTGTCGGGAAAATTCTTCGAATGTAGTCGTAGTCTGATCCATCAGATGATCGTTCTTCTCTAGGCAGTCCCACTTCATGGGCTGGTTTTCATAAACAACTATGCTGGTCATATACTTTAAAATCGCACAGCTAGATGTTGTCAGTGTATCTACTTCCCGCTTATTTGTCATTTTTAAACCGACGAAGACTGAAGAGTTTCGGCCGGAAAGTCTTTTTCTAAGTTTTTGATAAATGTGGTGTTTTAAACTTTTTCCAAGTCAGTGTCCGAAACCTTTAAGATTGTATTAAATCGGGTAAATAATGTTTTGATACTTACATTTGCCATCGCTCAAATCTCTTCCGAGTGTGAAATGACGTTAATTTTTCTATTCTTTGGTAGGTGGAAGAGGTTCTTTGATTCGCGATATACAGCAGCGTATTTCTAAAGCAAGGAGTAAATAAACAATAAGAAACATGAAGAAATAATCCTCTTTAGTATAGCTCCACATTAACGAATATAATTTCCTGGTGCTGACTGCTAATTGTCACTTTAGAGGTTCCAGAAAATTGGAAGTTTTCAATCGTTACTGAATCTTTAATCAAGATAATTCCCAAAAGGCAAGTTAATACAAGCAATTGGCGGTCAACACACTGCAGTTAATTAATCTTTCCCTATAATCGGTGTCTTCAAAAACGAGTTTGACTGTCTAAGAACAAGTTAAACAGTAAACAATGAAATAAACATAACATAATCTTTGTTTATGCACGAAAATTCAATCAGGTTACAGGTAAATAATCCAATGCAAAAAACATTCTAAAAAGCTAATTGCTATCATCACATATCAAAACATTAAAAAAGATAAAAATTAGCCATAATAACTGCCTCCGCTGCATCTTCTTTGCACATAAAAGAGAAAATGCAACACCATATTTTACTCTATAAGAAATCCTTAAGCTAGAGAACATTTTTAGGTTGAAAATTGGTTCCCTTGTGCATAAATTACAATACAATAAAAAAGAAACACCCCCTGCACTCCATGATCTTGTTTCCCTAGCTTCTGATATCCAGAAATATAATACCAGATTTGCCACTAGTCAAAACCTGTACAGACCATTTTCTAGAACTAATTATGGTTTAGCACGGTTTAGAGTAGTGGCATCAAAAAACCTGGGAAACAATTCCAATGGAAGTTAAGTGTCTGTCCTACAATGATTTTAAGAAAAAATACAAACTTTTTTTTACTTGGTAGCCAAACATAAATAATATAAAAAAAAATTAACGTATACTATATACTTATATATTTGCTGTAAACACTTATTTTCCTTACTGTTGTAGTTTCCACTCCTAAGTCTACTGATTAGACTAGCAGAGCTCTTTAACCAGTATTATCAATTCTACTTCCCCCTATTTTATTTAACTGCACAGAGGTAGTGGCCAACACGAAAGCCTTGCTCCTTTGGCCACTACGCACTTCTTCCGTAGAATGTATAATCACTATATAAAAATTGCTTTGCACGTTTAATTTTTTTCTTACTATAAATTATATTGTATTTCGTTGTAATAAGTGTGAATATAATTGAATTGAATTGAATATCATGTCAATCACTTACTAATTAATAAAACACCTTGTTTTCCATGAATGCTGTGCCTTTAGTTATTAGTTTAGTAATTATATAAAAATTTCTTAAATTCACCCAGAAATCCTGCTTGCCTCACATTTTGAGGGAGACAATTCCACAGAACAGCACCGCAATTGCGAAAACTATTACGAAGATAATAAGTTCGTGGCAATGGAATAGCTAGTTTATTTACAGAATCTCGGAAAAGTGTATGGAGCGAGGAGCGAGGCCGTTTAGGGATTTATAAAACCATGACCACAGATGACGGCCTTTTTCAAGAACGTCGGACTGAGTTCTGGCCGATTTCCTCCATTCATCTCTTTTTATTTTACCTTGAAGCTACTCGTTGAATGGTGTGCAACTGATATACTTTTAGGGAAACTGCGAGGGGGGAAAGCAAATTCCGTGACTTTATCTGAGCATGATAGAAAAACGAGCTTTGGACAGCAGCAAACTTTGCAATCCAACCGTTAATTGACATCCCTTAGCAACTTACCTCTATATTGGATTATTCAACCAAATCGAAGCCTTCTCCCTTGTTAAATAGAAATGCATTGCGACGATCTATTCCTATATTCCAAGCGGGTTTCAACTGTACAACGCTTGGAGTTGCACCTACACGCGGCCTTCACTATTACTTCATGCCTCAAACCTTCAGTTGAATCTTTCAAACTATCCCCTTAAGTTCTAGGCAAAGTCTGGTAAACTCTTGGGAGACTTGTGCATGGGCTAACTTTTCAGAAACCAACTTTCGATCCAAATTTAAGTTCTTTCGGTTCGTAAAGCAGCAAACGAAATGTCCGTTAAGAATTTAAAAACCCGTTTGAGCTGAGGTGCGCATGAGCACGTGAATAAATTTTTGGTACAGATCATCTATCACGAAAATCATGAATAACCATTGTTTACTTAAATATCTTTACATTGGAGCGTGTTTCAGTGCAGTATCGATTAGCATAATCTAGAATGCTGAGATTTTTTGCCACTTACGAAACAATAAAGCTCAACAGGCGCAAAGGCGGCCAGGTTTTTTTGCGCTTTGAATTGGCATTGCGTTTTTGAATCAGCAAGAATTAAATGAATAGTAGAAACTCGGACTTGGTCGCCAAAACGCTCGCAGGTGCTGAAAGCGTTAAGGGTGGACTGGTTCGAACGGTCATAAACATGGACAACTTAAAATACGTGCCTTCCACTAATGATTTTCAGACCTGACGCCCAATCGGAGTTTTAACCTAAATACCAAATCAATGCCCATTTTCAGCATTTTCCCATAAATCCTTTGATACCATTTCCAGACCAAAACAGGTCGAAAACCATTTTTATCGGGAATGTTGATTTTTCAACAGAGTTGATAACTAAAAGTAAGCTGGTCATCGTAAAGAGATTCGAGTGCTGACGTTTAGAGCGTAAGCCCTTCGTCTTGAGCGCTAGTCCTTCGCTCTAACGAAAGGACAAATCTCTTTTAAGGTGGCTAATTTACCTTTAGTCATCAACTTGTACGTTGATAAACCAAACATTCGTTTCTATATTGCTTACCGACGTAGCATTTGGAGATTCGCTCATTAATCACCTTCAGTCGGTCACTGTTCGAACTACTCGTTCTTACCTTGATCTTCAAGGTCCTTCAACAAATATTAAGTAAGCGGGCTCATCCAAAAAGGATCGGGTGACGACATTTTCACTGTTCTAAATGGCATACAGTCATTCATTGGCCCTAGGATTTTTGTCTGTAGTCTTGTTAGTCCTGTTACGGCCTCATCGATGTTTTCAGCTTCACAAACGTGATTCCAGTCTGTTTGCTCAAGCTCGAAAAAGAGAGTGTGTCTACGATGTTCCCTGCAATCTCTCAGTTGGACTTAATATCGCAGTGGGTTCAGCTTTAGGGCTGGAGGTAATATCACTCCCTCATGATCAATCTTTATAGACATATGAATAGGGTAACAGGAATCAAAAAGGCTTGAAGGATTAGTGAAGCAATCATAGAGACATGAATCTCCTCTTGTGGAAAGGTTGACCAATGAGCGCCAACCAGACAACGATTCAAGTCGGTCAATGTTCATCTGATTTAAAAGATCTCCACCACAGACGAACAACCCGTCAGAAATTTTTTCCAAAAAGGAATCTGACAAATCGATTAGGTAGCCCATTTTAAAATCCTTTCTTGATAACTGTGTTGTGGAGGGTGATAAATTCCACA
The DNA here is from genome assembly GCF_977016875.1 of Pavona decussata. NCBI lineage: Eukaryota > Metazoa > Cnidaria > Anthozoa > Scleractinia > Agariciidae > Pavona > Pavona decussata. Next base: position 248,104 of record NW_028145495.1, on the reverse strand, counting down.
AATAAGCATATGGTGTCCGGTGGGTAAAGCGGAAGTGATAGCAATCAGTTCGACTGACTCCTCCGGATCTTTGTACATCGACCACATTAATGTTATTTCTGACATAACAACAACAACAACAATTAATTTAGCATTCCCACATGAGTACATGATATTCAAATAGTAGGATCAACATTGTTAAAAGAAAAAATAATTTTAGAATCATCGTCAAAATCATTGAAATGGGAATATTTTCTTATTATGTCTTCGACGGAAGAACTTTGAACGTAAATTATAAATGGCAATACCTCCGTTTGTACTCATATCTGTTCCATTCCAGTTTCTATCTCGCCGAAACAGAGCGTAATTTGACATGACAATAACGGCATCGGGAACGTCCGGTCTCAAATGCGTTTCAGAAACCACACATACGTCAATATCGTTCATATCCTGTTCCATTTCGAGAGCCATAGAAGATCGGATTCTATTTTTGGTCTTGAGAAGACTGCAGATGTTAATAAACAGAAATTTCGGGACCGGCGAACCTTCCTCAGTCAGCCTGTTTGATGGCTGTTGTAGCTAACGAGAGTTACTCATACCCATTGCCAAGGACTGAATGCAGAAAACGTCTTCACCAGGACAAAATAACTGAACAGGGATTTCCGATCACGTACCCCGCGCAATACTGATGCCAGTTAGACCACAAAAACAGGAAACAGAGGAAATCCTAACTTTCCCATGTATGATGGGTAAACGGATCAAGTGTGGCCTTACGCTACCGTATTTGTTTTATTTTGAGCTCTCGCCGATCCACGGCATCACCAGGGAATGAGAAAATATTCTACATTACAAGATTTCTGGACAGGCAGGATTACAAAAAGGAGCGGTGGTGTGGGTGGCACGTAATGTACTTATTATTTTTCATTATTCGTACGAACCAGTGTACAAACAAAAACTACGTGATGTTATGCGCTATTAAACCCCTCCATTTTATAATCCTGTGAGATCACATTTCCATGAGATCTCCCGAGTGACACATATATTGTGCACGTGTCTGCGAAATTTCTTTCGTCCAACATAAAGTTGTCAGATCGATCGTTTTTGTGCTTGAAGCGTTTACAGTAATACTTCAGGTTGTTCAATTCGTGCTGCATCTGTGCGACTTTCAACAGAATCATGGGGAAGAAAAATTCTAAAATACGTCCAGTTGTGCAGTACACAACGGACGATGGATTGAACGTGAAATGTGTACGTCCAGTTGTGCAGTACATAACGGACGATGGATTGAACGTGAAATGTGTTTCACTCGCCGAGCTCGAAATGGTTCAAAAAGATTTCATCGACCATATTTCGGAAGGTCGCAAGCAAGCCAAACAGTTATTCAAGGAGTGTGCAGCAGCGGAGGTTAACGCTGTGATAACAAAAGGGAGAGAGGAACAAGGCAAAGGAGTCCCCGCAGAAACAATTGCCGCACTGGGATCAGAAGACGAAATATTCTCATTACGTCAGTCCAGGGACTGTGGAATGTTTGCTGCCATTTTTACAGCCTACAGTTACCACTACAAACTCCGAACGTCGCCGAATGACTGGTGGTTTTGTGTCATCAAACGAGTTGCCTGCGCCATCGACAAGAACTCACAGAAAGAATCCGTTCGCAAGATGTTTGTGGAGCATGAAGGAAAGAAGGATATTACGGTTCAAGTGCCAGACCGCAGCATCTACACCGTCAACTACAGCAGGTTTTTCGATCAAATAACGAAGGCAATTAAGGAAAACGTCAAAGTGCCTGAGTTTGTGGATGGAATGACAGCAGATTTCAGTACCACTACACTAGTGCAGAAGATTGTTTCGCAGATTACACTGATGTATTCAGTTAAGCAATATTTTGACTTTCGCCTTATGCTTGGATGTGGAATTCCGGCGGTGGAGATGATAGGAACCGAGGAAGACTGGAAGAAATTAACCTCCAAACTAAAGGTACTGAGGACACTGCTGAAACCCATAGAGAACGATCTTGGCCTTCCTTTGGAATGGTGGAATCTGGTGCAAAATGTTTTCTGCAAATTGCTTGAAACCTATCAGGGGAGGCCAGATAGAAAATGGTGGAGCCATATTATGGACTATGAGGAGGCTTACTCTTCAGGTGTCTATCTTAGCCGTTCTTCCATAAAAGGATGGATCACTGAGTTTTTGGAGGGAACAAGACATCGGCGTCTTACTAGCGCTGATGATTTCACAAGTGGTCTGGTGACCGTACCACTCACCATCAAAGATCTGTCTGGTGCACAGGACACTGCTGCACTGGTGGCAGGAATGCTGGGTTTTACTGTCCACAGGACAGACACCTCTGATGAGGTGACTGTCCAGCCATTCCAAGGATGGTCTCTTATACTGGGTAATGACTCACCATTCGTTAAAAAGCATGACTAGATTGTCAAAAATTCCAGTACTAAAGGAACCCTTTGATTTAATATGCCAAAACTATGTAGAAAACTTTGATTTTTATCTTAGTTTAGCATGGAAAATTGAAAACTTTGACTCTTGAGTGTCAGAAATGTCATTCGCTTTTTCTGTTTCTTTTGTACTACCCTTAACACAAAGGAAGTTTAATGAATCACGTATCAAGATATTTTAAGCTGTACTAGTTAATCTTGTAAGCAGCTAATGTTTTCCCTGTGTTCCTAGGTCGTCAGTTTTGTGGCCTTGTAAAGGCATATTTGTGTAAGTTAAAACAGTTTATGCTCGGATCCTATAGTTTAAATTTGCAGAAAGTTTTTGGAAACAGAATGTTATTTCCCAATTTTTACTGTAGCTGTTGTTGGCTTTCGATAATGCTAGCTGAACTTTATTTCAATTTTTAACCGGACATAAACGTAAACAAATGGAATTTGTTTCTAGTGTTACGAAGTTTTGAGCTGATATTTTGTCAAATTAAAAGACTAAATCCGAATTTCTAAGACGATTAAGGCCTTTAAATAGGTTTTTACCGAAAAGAATCGTCAGTAGCGTCTGAAAATTGAAGTTTTATACATTTCAAATTGAGCTGTATACTGTACCTCAATTATTATATATGCCTATGTATTTTAAAAGCAATTCAAGTAGGACCTAGTAACCAAAAGGTATTAAAATGATTTCAAAACATTTTCTTGAAACGAATAATGTCCTTTGCATTTTTGGTACATATCATGTGACCTAAATGTCGTTTTTCAGGGAACTTACAAGGCAACGGCGACGGCATTACGAGAACAAGAAAGCCACAAAACAATAGCTTTAATGGGGGTAAAAACGCTTTGTCCGCGTGTTATATGTTTTTGTTCATTGCTTTGCCGTCACCAGCAAAACAACAAGATGAAATGACTAAATTCAAGGTTTTGTGGAGAACTTGAGCACACGACGGTGAATTTTTCATTCCCCTTCTTAACTTGAACGCCGTTGCTATCAGTTTAGTTCCCGGATGCTTCGCCCACATTGTACAAGTTGAACGATTGGAATAATCGCGAATTAGTGGAAGTAACGCGAAGTTTATTTTCAAGTGACGTTTTCGTTGCCGTCGTCATGGGCAGATTAGAAATAGAAGAATAAGATCCTCGCAGTTATTTACGCAAATTAGGGACCGGTCATTATTTATGTAGAGGGGTTGGGGTGGGGGGGGGGGGGGGGGGAGAGAGAAAAATATTTTAATAGATAAAAATTTTAGCCAGGCCCTAAAAATGGCAAGTTGCCCCCCTCTTAATTCAATATTTCATTGATAACCCCCTCCCCCCTCCCAAGCGTCAGGAAAGGTTTTATCAAGGGCGAGGCGCTTAGACTTTTAAGAACCAATTCTTCAAAAACTCTTTTTGAAGAAAATATAAGAGATTTTAAGTCACGTTTGCGTGTAGGAGGCTACCCAGATCTTCTGGTCAATAAAGTCCTCGCAGGAGTTCAATTTACAGACAGGAAGTCGGAACTTCGTCAGACTAGCAAAAAATGGGCAAGAAAATATTGCCCTTAGTAACACAATACAATCCATCCGTGCCAAACCTAAAGCACATCTTAATGAGTAAATGGCATTTTATCGAGAATCAACCTTTGCTGAAAGAAATTTATCAGGATCCACTTATTATATCCTATCTTCAAAAGACAAACTCGTAAAAACTGAACTCTAAAGGTCAAGTATACAACATGGGCGACACCAGCAGGAGTCGTGTTAGGCCTGTCAACACTCTTTACAAATATTTTGTTAATTTTGATATTAACTGCAGCCAAAATCAAACCTAGCCTCCCGAGTCCCCAAAAAACGAACGATTGCGTGGGAGGCTAAAACCAAGCCCTGAAACACGCTGATCTGGATATGTCTTTTGTTAAAGTGTGTGTTAAAGGAATAAAGTTTATTACAATATTCTTCTAACTGGGTTGCCCATCTTCACCTGGATCTTTGAAATAAAATTTATCTCGTGAAAGTAATCCCATTTGCAAAAGCACAGACAAGACCCCTTGCAAAACCTAAAAAATGATGACCCCCCTAGTAATTGTTTAAAAAAATTAGCCTCCCCCCCTCTAGCCAATCTAAAACAGCCTTGACACACCTCCTTCTTTTTCCCTCCCCCCTCCACATAAATAATGACCGGTCCCTAAGTAGTAGCCTGCCATACTCTCATCCTCCACTTAGCGCTTTACTCGCCTGCCTTTTGCTTGCCCCACTAGCAGTAGAAGAAACTATTACGTATGTTAATGTACAGGTTGAAGTGATACAGAGTGTAATCACTAGTCTGGAAAATACCACAAGGCAGCTAAACAGGGTGTTTGTGCAACTGGCAGACACTCAAAACAATGAAAGCGGAGTGAGTAGGAGGCGAGAGGCCACGAGAAAGGCAAAACAGAGGAAAGAAAAAAGAAAAAGACTGTGCCAAGCTGCAGTTGTGGAGTCCTTGACTGGGGAAAGTGCAGAAGAAGTTATATTGCCACTGTCAGATGACATGATCTGCCTGCGAAACACTGACAGCCTTCACCCAACTGTTCTAGTGAAAGGCCTAGATCGGGATCAACTTATTTCTGGGGGCGACCTATCTGTTGGTGCAGCCAGTGAAATCCAAACATATCTAACTAGCAAATCCATTGAATGGACCCCATTTGCTGTGTAAACTATTGGTGTGAGATTACATTTTGAAATACTCTTTAGCATTGTTGTATCTTATAGTTAGATTTACTGTGGTACAAGTACATTAAATGTCATGCGGTTCGGGAAGAATTTTAAAAAAAATCCCAAAACTAATGATATCAACCTTCAAACTTTTTAGTCCCCCCCCCCTCTTCTCCAGATCCAGAGTAAAACCTTTCTGACCCCCTCCCCCCCCCCCCCCTTAATAGGGGAGTAAACTTCGCTTACTTCGCCTGGTAAAAATAATGAGCTGATGTTCAAGCAAATTCTCACAACTGACCACAAAGAATACATAGAAAACAGTGAGGAGAATATCCATGTTGATACTGTAATGTGCATTGGCTGAAGGGTTCATGTAATCTGTAACTATTGTGTGTACCAAATTTCATGGTCAAGACAAGTTAATTTTTTCAACTCAAACATTGACATGGACACTAGGAGATCAGTACACACTTTGGCCTCACCCCATTGGGATAAACCACCTCAACCTAAAACAATTGGTTCCATTTATGGAACAATGCCTGTAAACAGCTCAAACATGAGTTTTCTTTCGCATGAGGCAAAGCCACTTGTTAAGGGCAATACAAAGGTGAAGGAGTTAAAGACGTCTTCTTGTATGAAATCTCTCAGGAGATTAAATAACTCATCTTTTCCACTGCTTGAATAAAACAGTGCAAGTGCGAATCCCAAACGGGGAAGCCTGCTGTCATGAGCTTAATCGAAAAGAATTTAGTCAATTACGAAAGAAATGTGATGCTATGTTGTTGAACAAAATGATGTGTTGTTTCTCAGTCAGTAACACAGACAAACAAAGGAAAATCTGAGTTCTCCGAACAGGAGTCGAACCTATGACCTTCCGTTTACTAGTTCGGATGCTCTACCACTGAGCTACAGGAGACTTGGTGTGAGCTAAGGCCAATAAACAAGGTTCATGAGACAAACATTCTGCATACTGCTAGGATTGAATGTCGATGAGTGGTATATGTGCAAGAAATGTGATATAATGTTTTAACCCTGGTGAATAAATAACAGATGTATTCACTGACTGAAAAAATACATCTATCAGTTTAGTCATATTCACTCATTTGCATGTCATACCATCTTTATTGGTTTTTATTTACCATCCGGCTTACTGACTTCACTTTTTTTGTCTTGGTTACATGCCAAACCCATGAACACTGGGCTATTTCATAACTACTGTTTAACTTTTCTCTAGACTAAATCATTTTATAAAAACGTGTACACAGGCAAGCAGCAATAATTATTATTACTGCATGAAAGAAAGGTAGTGTTTGCTGATGTTTATAATGACGGGATAAACTTCTGCAACATATTATAACCAACTGATTGCAGTATACAAAATGTTTTAAATTTCTTCTCATTTGCTGAAAACTGAATAAATTGAAAATCTAAAGCAATCATAACTTAAGTTTATCCATTTCTCTGCTCTTGCCTCCTGTTGCATCATAAAGTTTGTGCTTTGATTTCTGAGCAGTTGGTTTGGTGCATTTTCATTTTTTTGGTGATTGCCAAATTGAATTAAGTTATGGTTTGCATTGGTGCCTCCACAGCCAATTAGAAAACATTCTCCCTTATTCAGCGAATAAAGCAATCTTTTGAATTCCTAAGAAAAAAATGATAATACCCCTTTAGTACATGTATATAAACAAACAGCTGAGAGAAATAATACGAAAGCAAACATGAAAGTAATCAAGAGTAAACAGGAATTTGAATGGTCACCTATGGTCACCTATCCAGCCTGAATTTGAGGATCACTTTTGAAACTTCTAATCACAACTGCATCACACACACACAGGTCAATTATGAGAGTAATAAAAATGATCACAAACACAACAAAATCTCCAAACTGTTACCACAAGAAATATGTGGAGAAGTGTTAGGAGAATATGAATGTTGATCTTGCGGATTAAAGTGTTATGGGGTCACATTTTTACACTGAATGCCACAAAATAGCACTTTCTGTGCATTCTGAATGAATTGCCTGGAAGTTTTCTGTGGGAAAATCTCTTGATGAACGACAAAACCGTCCGAACATAATGAAGAAATATTATGGTGCTTTTTGCGACTACCATGTTTGCAGAGGTTTATATTTGATATTTCTGTTTTCTGTGGTGAAGGAAATCAGAAGCAACATTATAAAAAACACTAATGACAAGAGAAACCTCTGTTAACCCTTTAAACCCTAACAGTGATCAGCATCAAATTTCAATGCTTGTTCAACCATTGAGGGTGAATTTTCCTGATATTTTAATAATGTTGCCCTAGAAAGTATGGAGACAAGAAAGGAGAAGCTGTTCTTTGATATTAGGGGTTAAAGGGTAACGTTGAGGGTGGTGCCTCCGATCCTAAAGCAGAGATGTTTTTGCACAGTTTATGCCTATGTGGGAAGCCGATCCCTTCAAGGGTTATTGGAATCCCCCCAAAATTGGGGGTAACCACACACTTTACAGAGATAGGTTAGCAACAAGTTCAACATATATTCTAAAAATCTTTAAAATAAAGAAAATGTATGGAATTTATTTTCCAAATTGAACCTCAGCTGTTTATGAAAAATGTGGGGTTACCCCTTCCCCCCTTACCCCAGCCCCAAACCCAGTTGTCTTTTTGGATTTCGAAAGCCATCATTCTTCTTTTCCTACATAGTCGTAAACTGTGCAAAAATTTCTCTGAATTGGTAGACACCCTCTCCCTTAAGAAATCAGAGGTTTTTTTTGGACCATTCCGAGATATGCAGAATGTATGCGCAGTAGCAAAGGGAGGCACTGTCGCATCTGGGCCATGAGAAAATTTTGTAACTGAAATGGAAACAAAGATAACACTGGTTACTAAAAATCTGTTTGCTTTTTCTATTCAGTAAAACAGTCAATTCCATGGAAAACCTGGCAACATTTCAGCTACATGTACTATCTTAGTACAGAGACATCAACAACTTACATGTACAGCAAGATTTAAAACACTCCACCTTGAGAACAGATACCTGCAGAATCCACTGTCCCTTATCAAGTCACATGCAAACACTACATACATTTGTTAAGCTAGAGGATTATCCCCCTTACATGGATTTGACTGTACATTCTAGTGAATTGTTAAACAAAAGTAACTGCCTCCACATCTTCAACAGCAACCACCTTTCTTCTCTTGCGTATTGCTAACATGGATATTTTGAGACGTCTCCTCACTATCCTTGGTCAATTGTTTCTTAAGAATGTCTTCTGCTAGGTTGTAAAATGCCTGCTCTATGTTGACGTTAGTCTTGGCGCTTGTTTCCAAGAACCGGATGCCATGCTCTCTGGCAATCTGTGGCAAAAAGAAGATCAAATTGGCTGGATTGCCAGTGCTTACTTTCCCATTAAAAAAAGGGGCTTTGTACGTTGTAGGGCAAGCCTTGTATTTTTACACCAGAACAGGAAAGTATGTATGCTTCAGCCTGCAGAAGTATGTCTATTACTGTTTTGTAAGGTTGGTACTTGGAATAGATACCTGTAGGCCAAAGGCTAGTGCTTAATATTAATTTGTGTTGCAGAGAAACTCACACCCCTCCCCTCATGAATGCAGATTCTTCCCAACTAGTACTGCAGGTGAAGTACCTGACTTTGTGAGAATGGGGGGGGGGGGGGGGGGTTGATGCAGAAGCAGTTGTAAGAGGCATTTAAAGTAGGAAATGAAAGCAGTGTATTACATTTACATGAATAAGTGCTGCAATACTTGTCAACTTTTTCTAATGAAGCCCTGATTTGACAGCCGTAATTTGTTTGAGAGGTGGGGGGGAGGGGGGGGGGCATTTGTTAAAAACACACTGCAAACAACAATTTTTTTTTTCACAAAACATAACAATAACTACATGACTTGTGCTCTTTTTCCCCTTAAACCAAACAACAACCAAAGGAAACTTAGTCTAAGACGTCAACATCACAGTTTCCACAGTTGTATCAAAACAAACCATGAGGCTGTTTTGATGATCTTGGAACACACATCCCTCTACAGAGCACTGGTGAACGCAGCACTTATAAAACAATCAGTTTGCTGTTATGTACCACATTTCATTATTGTAGGGACAGCTCTTTTGGGCAAATTACTTAAGGCTCTTGGCTTTTGAATAACTGGGACCAGATCTCCATCACCATGCACAAATGGTCACAAAACAATCTTGAACAAACCTGATCCCCACGTTCCTTGCTGACGACTCTTCTGTCATCCATATCACACTTGTTACCAAGAATCATCTTTTCAACATCCTCATTTGCATGCTGAAAAGAAGTAGAACAATTATTCAGAAGCTGCAGTTACGATGACGACAAAAGCATTAGGTAGTGGACCAAGACAGTATCCCTAGCAGACAACTTGCTATACTCTTGCCATTTACCTTTGTTAAACTGTTTCCATCAAAGTTACACTTGGAGGAACAAAATTTTGATCATACAGTCGACTCCCAATAACTCGAACCCTGGCTAATTCGAACCTAGCGCTAACTCCAACCAATTTTCCTTTCCTTTCTGATAACTTGAACTGTTTTCAATTTCCCTTGAAGGTTTGAGTTATCGGGAGATGACTGTAGTTTTGATCTTGGTGATAAAAACCTAAAAAAGGCAGTCATCTTTTGGGTAGCTGGACTGTTTTGGTTTCAGTGACAACATTATCTAGCTTTTTGGTGGAATGCGAATTTGAGGCCTGTATTAAAGTATACATTTCTTTTTAATTTAAACCCGTGTCCAACAAAATATAGATCACAACAAATTATCTTCTAGAACTCTGTAGACAAAGTATGCTTAAAACTTGCTCATTTTATCAATTTCTTGAAAACATGTGAGGTGTTACCTAGGGTTAAAGACACATTACCTCTTCAATGTTCCTTAGCCATTTTGAAATGTTATCAAATGTCTTCTCCTGCGTAATGTCATATACAAGCATAATTCCCTGCACGAGAGAATTGAAATGTTAAAGAAGTTGCCACACCAGTAAAACCTTGAAACGTTATAAACATTAAAAAGCAAATGTTTGGGTGCTAACAAAAGGAAGCAGTTTAGCAGACAAATATCTACTTCAATAAAATTATTTGCATCACACTTGGTGTTAAATTTGATATACACCTGTATCTTGGCCCATTATGAATCCAGCCTTCATTTCATACTTGTGGCTAAATATTCTTCCTGATTGGTTATAGCTTAATTAACATATCAAAGAAGTTAATTACACTGTAACATGTCATCAGATCACATTGATCCCCATTTTCTGGGTCAACTGCGCTGTTATCTTTGTCCTCCAAGGGTACACAGGTTTTGATACATACAACTTGCACATAGAGTAATTTTAAAACAAAAACACTCTCCTTGCAGCTGATTAACTTACCATGGCTCCTCTGTAATATGACGTGGTTATCGTGTGGAAGCGTTCCTGGCCAGCTGTATCCCTAAAAAATAACATTGCCTTTTACTGTTATAATTATTCTCTCACACACACCCACTGGACTTACTTGTTTACCCGAAGTTCGAAACTAGGAATGTCATCACCTGGCCCAATCTATCTTTCCAAAAATCAAGACAGATGCAAAAACATAACGTAATATTTTAACTGAACACTTTATATACATGTGTTATTGGCATAGCTTATCACCTTGTTCAGATGTTAATGTAAGAAAAGGTCATTGGCTTTGTTGTACTACTTGTGGAAGCCGCTCCACTCAGCTTTGTCTCAAACAAGATCATCATTTGCTGTTACGAAAGTTTATTTTTCATATATGGAATGTGGATCCCGGTCTCTACCGAAACAACAGTGTCAGATATTCTCGGAAAATGGAGGGGAAAACAGGTACAGTGTACGTTTGTGGGAAAAGAAAGGGAAATTTAGGAAACTCAGGTTCGTTTACAAAGTGCAAAGATGCTTGGGAAACTCAAACTCAGTAGAAAACAGGAAATCTTTTTTGTTGTTGTTGTGGGAAATTCTAAGGGACAAGTGCTTTTGGAAGTCCACTTGTCTGAGATAAGAGAGTTCTTGTCTCGGATGGCAGATGAGTGGAAGTTTTTTTGCCCTAATTTGTTTGACGAAATGGGGAGGGAGGGAGGTCAGACATTTTTTATTAGATGTGTAACAATATTTATTTTAGTCATTCACTGAATAATACATCATTCTAATGTGTAACAATTATTACCAAAAATCTCCCACACCTGTAAAGGTCTTTTCACTGTTCAGAAATTTATTGCATTATTTGCGATTGAAATTTCAAGTTGACATTGACACAAAAAAGCCGTAACTCTTGGCAAGTAGCACAAAAAGCACCCAAATAATTAAAGGTCTTGTTCGTGGTTTGCTTTTGTGATTGTTAATTAATTTTTATCTTTGTTTTCTGTCGGGCATCCTTGCCAGTGATTTACAATAATTATTCTTACTAGCCAAAATGGCTAGTGAAAGTACTGTCAAAAACCTACTAGCAAAAACTGAATTTTTACCAGTCTGTGGCTAGTTGGCTACCATTAGTCCCAAGCTTTGAGTGATCACAGAAAATCAAAGGTCGCATGCCTTGACTTTCAAAACTCTCCCAGCTATGGTGTATGGGGCACATGGCTATGGTGTAGGGATCAGAGACCTTGTATGTTAAGATAATGAAAGTTGGAGATTCATAATGTATTGTGGGGCTAAATTGCTGTCATGATTAGAGCCTAAGGCTTGAGTTATTGAAATGCTACTGTAGAATGATAAACTCTTCAAAATGTCACAATAGTTACTATCACAATTCAACATTACTTTCTAAACTTGAAAAAACATACCATATCTGGAGCTTAATCTTCTTTCCTTGTAGCTCAATAGTCTTTATCTTAAAGTCGATACCTAAAGAGGGAAGTTTGACTTCAGTTCAGAACAATAATATATTATACATGGCATGGAGGTTGTAGTTAGCTGCATAAGACAAACACAAAACTCAAGATTTGCTATTTAGTATTTCATAGTTGTACAACCAAGCACATTTATCAATCACTGAAACTGCTTTTTTCCACTCTTTTTTTCATATTCCTGGTCCTGAGGCCATGCCAACTTTTAAGGACATTAACACTAATTAAAGGGCTTCATGCAAAGGGCGTATATTGCATACATTTTTTTGCTGAAATTTTGAAAAAACACCTGCGAAAAAATCAAAATTTCACCAAAAAAGGGGTATAAGCCCCCTTCGTGGGAAGCCCTTCAATTGTTGAGGTGTATCCTTAGTGTGCACATAATATATTCATATTGCAATGACAGTAAAGTTACATCACGCATACGCGAGAATGCATACTTAGAAATCTACCCACATATAGGGTTGGTAGGTTGGTAGCCATTGCATTAACTCTGCCTGCAGTTTACTCTTTGAAACAGTTGGTGAACCCTTCTACAGTATATGTGGATAGATCATATTACATTTTCCAAAGACTGTGAGAAAATGACAAAAAAATTAATGTAATGGGTTAAAAACTTTCACCATTCTCCTACCCACGCAATATCTGAATCCTGCTTCCTTGTAGCTCTCAAGGTTTGCAAATGCAGTAATTAGTTTTTCAAAGACTACATTTCCTTAATTAATGGATGTGACCAATTGAATGAATTTGTTCAGAAGACCAACTCATGTAAAATTTGGGATAGAAAGTTGAAATCCAAGGACTTGTTTGCAATGTTGTTAGACTAACAGACACCAAGGCCAGGTGGAGTAAAGACAACTGATATTTTAAAACTAGAGTTGTTTTTCAGCTACATGTATGTATTATACAACCAAAAAAATTCAGTGACCCCTCATTTTTTGGTTTTTGTGACACAAAAAACTTATTACCTACCTACAGCGAAAGTATTATGAATAAAATCAATTTCAGAAGATTTTCACACGAATGTCCTGAACTGTGAGATCACAAGCCTGTAAATAACAGCCAATCATCGGACATTTGTCTGGCAAATTTCAGGTTTTGACCAGCATATGGGGTCCTGGTCGGACATTCTGACCATGCAGTTCTGACACAGATGAAAAGATCATTTAAATTGAACTTCGTGAAACATGTAAGACAGCGTTTTTTCTATCTGTATCAACCAATTGATTTTTATTTGCCCAGTCAAAACTTCAGTCCCTGGCCTGACAAATGACTTCCCTATTGACAAAAACTATTTGCAGGCTTGTATCATGTTCAAAATTCAGCTACTTGATAGAAATTTGCAACTTATTTACATGCCCATACTTCTTGAGAACCAAACAGGTGTGCTTTATTCAAAAATTAGAAATTTTAACTATTCTAGATCACCCAAGTGCTGTTTTTTCAAGCCTACTTGTAAGTTGTACATTTGCACTACACATGCGGTTGTTTATAGCTACCGACAGCTTATTTTCAAAATGAACAACTAAAAATTGTGTGGCTAGCTGTTTAGAGGAAAGACAATCATGGATAAGGTCGGTTACATAATTTTCAAAAAATAGCTTCTGTCCATAATCATTTCTTAACTGTTACTCCAATCCCTAAAAAAATATCATCTATGAAATCATTACAACTTCACTTTTACCGGAAATACCCCCGAAAGACCTCATACAAGAATCCTTGTCCATTTTTAACAAACTTTTTGTTTTGAGCAGTTTATTCAAACAAAATAAATTCTCTATAATTTTTGTTTAACTAAATAGATAATCTATTAGCTTAAAAATTGTTTAAATATTTATAAGTTTTTTTAATGAGTGAGTTAACAAATACAGAGATTATCACTGAAGTAAGCTAAAATTTTTAAATAATTAATATAGAAACAGTTGACAGACGAAAAATCTGTCACAGTATTTTAATTCTTTATATGGAAACGGAACACATATTAAGTAAAGACGTGATTAAAGTGATGAAAATGCCGGGTTCAATCGAAAAAAAAAAAAAAAGAGACAGAAGTTTCAAATCCATGGCAGAAATAATGATCAAAATAAAATACTTAATGATGTCTCTCACACTAAAAATATGGTATTTTGCCAAATTTAACGCAAAACTGTGCATTGCAATTGCACGCAAAACAATTCAAGCTTACTCGATCTTGAGCAAACATGGGCAAGTCGATTTGGTAAGGAATGTGCATTGCGTCCAAAATACTGGTGATCTTTTGGACTTTAGAATGTTGCAATCGATATTATTATCAGGGCTAAAACACAGCTATTAGGATTTTCTTCGAAAACAGCTGCCTTATTTGTACAACTTAGCGTAAAATAGTCGGATTTCATTACATCCCCTACGTTGCAATCTGGCAATGGTAGCCTTCCAAGCTAAACCGCGAGATTGTTCACGAAAGGGCGAAATCATTGGGAAAGTTTGGATGCTAAATATTTAAACGAAATACCCTTGTCTCACTTGAGACAAATTTTTAAATTCTTATCGAACGACAGGTTTATAAATTACAAGGAACAAGCCTACACAGATATAGTCAAGATTGCAGCGTTTGAGCCTGCATTTGCAAGAGCGAAAGTTCAAAAGCGATTAGCTCGCATAAATTCTAACATGAAGTAGCACAAAATGCCATGACATGGCCGCTTCCACCCACCTATTGTCGAAATGAACGTCGTGTTGAACGCATCGTCCGAGAAGCGGAATAAAATGCAGGTCTTCCCGACGCCCGAATCCCCTATTAGGAGCAACTTGAAGAGGTAGTCATAGCTTTTCTTCGCCATTGCTTTTCCGCCTACTCCGAGCTGATCATCACATGCGTACTGCGAGTAAGGGAGTCGGAGGACTGGGAAAGCTTGGACCTAGTCTTCCTCAGACCATTTTCGTAGAGTTGTTTCAAACAATGATGATAGGTTGATTCTGATAGGTTGAGTAATCGCCGAGTCTGTAGTTCACTAAATTATTCACTTGAAAAGTTTCAAGCCGTTTATGTGGAGACTGGTCGGCACTGTGTGTCTTTGTTTTCCGTTGGAATGTGTGACATCCGGAAGACCAGCTCTCCAACATTAATGATCCCTATTCTACTGTGCCCTGGACTGTTTCAAAACCATACCCTTCACAGTGGCACATACTCTACATACGGCATGGGATCTTGCGTGGAAGATCTTGTCCATAGACGGAGGGAAGAGGGTTATATTGCACTTGTTTGGCCAGCCGTTGACCAGCTATTGCCAGATTAGTGTACTAATCAGTGACTAATGGCAATAATTTATCACAATAAGATTTTAAAGATATGTATACTATATTACCTTTATATCCTATATTGCACACACATGCACGTGGAAGTACCCTCTTCTCCCTGTCTATAAATGAGATATACCTTGAAAGATCCGGATCTCATGCGGGTAGAAACGTATGTGCCGTTGTCAAGGGTCAGGTGGGTATTGTTGGAACTGACTGATTCATAAGTTCCATCTAGTTTGAAGGTATTGCCTTTGCACTTACAGTGAAACTACTATTACCTGGGTCACTTATAACTGGCCAATCAGATCACATTATGATAGGAACAGTGAACAATTCCAAACTTTTTTTGGTTTTAACTATTGTTTTCTGTCTACTCGTGATTGGTTCAATCAACTTTGGTCAAAATTTATTGTTCTTTCCTGCAATCTGATTGGCCAGTTTTGTTTAAGTGACCCCGGTAACAGTAATTGCACTGTAAACAGAAACGCCATGCAAGCCTACTCTATGGTCTTTTCTAAGCCGACCTGTGTTGTCGTCTTGGATAGCCAAATTTGCAGCTGTCTACTTTGAGTCAAGGTGAGACTGGACTAGACTTTGTTGTCATACGAACCTCACTTCTTTTGATGTGAAAATCATGTTGTGCTTAAAACTACTGAGGTTTGTATCAAAACAAAGTCAATTCCAAGCTTTCACTCAAAGGCCAGGGGCCCGTTTCTTGAAAGTCCTGGTAATTTACCGGGCCCGATAAGTGATTTTGGTAATAATGTTTCTTAAAAGAAGTCAATTCTTGTTAGCTTTCAATACTAAATTTTAAAATCTTATAATTCCATAATAACATTGGCCAAGTACCATGCCTATAATCACTGTGTAATCGGCGAAAAAGCATTTAAAAATATACTTATCGGGCCCGGTAAGTTACCGGGACTTTCGAGAAACGGGCCCCAGGTCACTAAGCACACAATATTATTGTGAAATGGACTATTTCTGACAGCGACATCAAGAAATTTTGAGATGGAGTCAACTGACTATGGTTCACTTCCTGGTAGGGCCTTTGACCAGTGGTAATTTAATCAAACTTTTACACTTATAATTTACAACCGATGCCCAGGCTTCCCTAAGCCCAGTAAATTGAGCCTAATGTGAACTTGGATTTGAGTTTATAATTTATTACTAATCAGTAAATATTCTTCAAAAAGATTTTTGCTCTTCAGGTTTGACTCAAGACTTTTCTTTGCAATTAACTTAAAAATTAAGAACATTTTAAGGCTTTCGAGCAATCGGGCCCTGGACCCTTGCTTTTACGTGCGAAGATATTAGAGACGAAACTCAATGGAGTTAAAAAACTAGTTCAATAAGCATAATTGAAGATTTCTAGCAATATTTTGTTGAGATCATTTCCAACAAACAAATGAAATTATTCCAAGGGCACAGTTTTGTTAGCTACAAATGTAACGTTTTATTAAATTATCCCCAGTTGTCGTTTTTCCCGCCTGCATGCAAGCAGAAAATATGCAAATGAATCAAGGGCAGTGAGAAAAGGCCTTCTTCCTCACTCTTTGCTCTTGTATTTGGCACAGCAAAGCCACCTGCTGACTACAAGGCAGGGGAAAAAGCTTGCTGCCAGTCTAACTTTGAGAAAAAACAACAAAAACATTTTGTCATCTCAGAAAAGTTCACAACATATAAGCCGGGTGTTACTTTATTTATATCAAGAGCGGTTTTCATTAAGTGTCATAAGACCAAAACCAAAGTAATTACTCTGGCCGATCACAACAAGCGCAAACAACGTAATGAACCAATCAGAAATAGATGCAAATGCATGCAACTGACGCCAAGCGGGTGAAATGCTACGAGCAAACCACAATTGGTTTTGGTTCTTATTGGTTGAGAATGTGGTGCGCATTTTGCTGGCCAATCACAGAGCGAAGTAAAGCAAAACCAGAGCAAACGTGAAATTACTTTTGACACTCAATTGAAATCCGCTCTAACTGAAAATTTTGGCCAAACAACATATTTAAACAATATTATTAAGAATTATGTTTTATTGAATACCTCACCACATTGTAAGTGAATTAAAATGTGTTTACATGAATTAAAAACTAACCCAAGACAAACTAATTTTAACATTTATTTAGGGTACTGAGCTATCAAAAATTTATCTTGTATATAGCATATATAGTTTACAATATATTCAAATAGTCAACATTAAAGATAAAAACTAATTCAAAATGAAATTCCGATATTCAATATGAAAGTCATTCAAACTGCCTCGTCCCTAGGTGTCAATGCACTGTGCAAAAACAATGGGGAAACAGTGGAACATGTCTTTATGGAAAGGATAGAAACCTGACACCCTCCTTCTTCCTACCACAATCCCACAACACAATGTGCACTATGTTTGACTTGCAAAAATGCCCAAGGACGAGGCAGCTCATTCAATAAACTCAGGTCACGTAACTCAACTTTTCAAGAAAATTTTTTTTTTTTTTTTTTTTTTTTTTTTTACAAAATACTGCATAGCTTGGGGAGCTTTGTCTGGTGTATATCTTGTGGTTCAAATTTATCCTTGGTTTAAATTTTATCTTCATAATAATTGTTGTTCTTGGGTATGGTAATGTATGATAATGAGATTGAAACAATTTAAAATAAAATTTAAACCAGGGATAAAATTGAACCACAAGATTTAGACCTTTTCAGTCCAGGAACTGAAAAAAAAATAAATAAATAAAAAAATAAAAAAAAAATAAAAAAATAAAAATAATAATAATAATAATAATAATAAAGTAAAATTAAAATAAAAAACTAAAAACTAAAAAAAATATCAGGGCTAGAGGTTTGAAATATTTGTTTTGCTACCCATGTTTTATCCAATTTTGCCTATATTGTGGATAAACAGGATGTTGTCTGTTGAAAGTACTAGTTTAATACACCAATTCAAACAAAAATCTAATACATAACCTTTGTCTACAGTGATTCAATTGTCCTAATCTCACAGCATCAACTGCTTTGTTAGCCCTTTCATAATAGAAGGCCTATTTTCCACCATTAGGGTATTAATGTATGTGCTTTAATCTCCAAATTAACTCAGCCCCCTCCCCAATTTCTTCTTTTTTTTTTTTCTTTCATTTATTACACAAGCTACTCATTATCAAACTGCAAAAATTTGACAAAATCAGATTTCTGCATGAACATTGTCACAAGGGGGAAAATCAGATTTTTTGGACACACACACACAAACCTGTGCTCTTGTTTCGGGTTTCAGATTAAACAGGAAGCAATATTGTGGGACTGCTTGCAGTCCCCTTTTCTCTTAGCATTTGCCAAGTATTAAAATAAACCAGCCAAGTGTAATCACAAAAACAAAGGGTTTGAACGAGAAGCAATTGGGGCAAGACAAGGTTTTTCCTCGTCTTATATTTCTTGCCCCGTATACTCTTCAAGCCACAGAAAAACAATTGAGAGAGAAACAGATTGCAATAGGGTCTGTCAGATTATGCTCGTAAAATAGAGTATTATGCTTTCGGACGTCACCCCTGAAAGCAGGGTATTATGCTCAAAATTATGCTCGGTTGGAGGTATAATGCTCAAATTATGCCGGACCGTACCTATTATTAAAAATTCCTAGTCTTTCTGAATTATCTGATTCTGCCATGATGCAAATCCACGAACACTGTACAAGCTTGGAAGCCTGTCATAAAGAGGTAACCAGGCCTTAGATTATACCAAAATGCACTGGGTATGAGTCTAAGGTACCCAGTTCCTAAAATATTCCCGCTTTTATCAACTTTGTACATTCTAGCTGGAGTTGGTGGCAAAATTTGCATACACTTTTCACAGTTTTCAGAAACAACAGCGTTATGCTGAAAAATACATTGATATTATGCCAGCATTATGCCTGATGCTTCAGATATAGTATTATGCTCAAAATTTTGCTGGCATAATCCGACAGACCCTACATTGCAAACAGTCTAAACAATTGCCAGCTCCCAGCACAGGGTGGGAATTTTGCATTACAAGAGTCAAGGGTGAATTTGTGGGATAACATAAACGTCAACTTTAGGGAAAAATTCATGCTTGGAATAGGAGGAGAAATTGGTGGAATTTTATGCATCCAAAATTTTTACTTCCCCTCTCCTCCCTTGAAGAATTCCATTTTTACCAGATGCCTCTTTCAATGAAATCGGTTGTAGTACTTCACATCTAAACAAAAGTTCCATCAGGCCAATAATTTTATGATCATACAAATTCTTATAAGTGGAACCCTCCCATTTCAAGCCAATTACTTTTCACAAGGCTTCACTCAAATAATTATCCCATCAGCCCAGCCCACCACATTGTTGGTTAGGCATACTACAAAGAGTTTGGAAATACACAAAAACCCTTATTCACCTAATATACCGGTACAAATATTTTTGTTATTTAACAATCAAACAAGAAAAGAGAACAGATCCTTGTTGCAGATTTGAATGTCAGGTACAGTTCCTCTGAGGGCATCAATATTATATTCGCTATGGCTGACCGAGCTATGTTAACCAAGAGGAAAAATCAAAATAAACTATAAAACAGACTCCTGCTACCTTGAACAGAAACCTGTTTCACCTTGAAACGTAAACTCTGCTTTGTCAAACAAATAAACATAATTATTCTGTTTGCCTTAAGTGTTCATGATACAAGTAGACTACTGCAAAATATGATGTTTACAACTGATGTCACGAAAAGGGGCAAACATTAACAGTCAGAGAACTTAACTGAATTGAGAAATGAAGCTCACTAACTTATTGCACCTTTCAATTACATGCGAACTCTGAAGTTCAAAACCCAACCAATGACTGCGTTCTTCAATCAATTATGGCGACAGCCAACGAACCTTGAAAAACACAAACAAACAAAATTGATTGAAATTGATTAATCACAACCGACAAACATAACCTTTTGACCTGGTAGAAATAAACCTGTTTCTTGAGAGGTCCGCTTAGATAATTGACAGCAGCAAAAAACGTAAACCGTTGGTTGAGGTTGAATTTCAGAGTTCGCATGTTATTGAAAACTGCAATAAAGGCAATTTTGAGAAGTTTTGGTTAAACAATAGTTCTCTAGGTACCTCTTGGTGCCTATGGTACATATCTTAAATGGTCATCATAGTGTTTACGAAGAACAGTAGTGCTACTGAACTCTTCTGTACATATCCAGCAGCGATATGTTTTACCTTGACTTGTTTTCTGTTTCTGTAGAGGGGATGACATATGTGAACCATTTTGAAGTCCACTTTGCACAGTTTCTTTACCTGTGTGGGCTTTCCCCACATGAATGTTAAGTCCTCTTGCATTCTGAAAACACTTGCTGCATTTCTCACATTCATAAGCATTTTCTCTCGTGTGAAGTCTGTTTTGTGCAGGTAGATTACCTGATTGGCTAAAACTCTCCCACTCTTTGTGTACCTTCCCCACATGAATCTTAAGTGCTCTCGGATGGTGAAAACACTTGCCACATTTGTCGCATTCATAAGTATTCTCTTCTCTGTGAGGTCTGTTTTGTGCAGACAGATTACTTGATTGGTTTTTGAACTCCTTTCCTTTGTGTATTCTCCCAACATGAATCTTAAGTCCTTTGACATAACGAAAACACTTGCCGCATTTCTTGCATTCATAGGTTTTTCCTCCCCTATGACTTCTGATTTGTGCAGAATGATTACCTGATTGGCTAAAACTCTCAAGCGCTGTCTCTTTGTGTATTCTTCCCGCATGAATCTTAAGTCCTTTCGCATAAGGAAAACACTTGCCGCATTTCTCGCATTCATTAGTGTTTTCTTCTCTTTGAGTTCTGGTTGTTGCAGAATGATTTCCTGATTGGCTAAAACTCTCATGCTCTTTCTCTTTGTGTACCTTCCCCACATGAATGTTAAGTGCTCTCGGATGGTGAAAACACTTGCCACATTTCTCGCATTCATTAGTATTTTCTTCTCTGTGAGTTCCGGTTGTTGCAGAATGATTTCCTGATTGGCTAAAACTCCCAAGCTCTTTCTCTTTGTGTGTTCTTCCCGCATGAATCTTAAGTCCTTGTGCATAACGAAAACACTTTCCGCATTTCTCGCATTCATTTGTGTTTTCTCCTCTGTGAGTTCCGGTTGTTGCAGAATGATTTCCTGATTGGCTAAGACTCTCGAGCTCATTCTCTTTGTGTATTCTTCCCGCATGAATCTTAAGTCCTTGTGCATAACGAAAACACTTGCCGCATTTCTCGCATTCATTAGAGTTTTCTTCTCTGTGACTTCTGGTTGCTGAAGGATGATTTCCTGATTGGCTAAAACTCTCAAGCTCTTTCTCTTTGTGTATTCTTCCCGCATGAATCTTAAGTCCTTGTGCATAACGAAAACACTTGCCGCATTTCTCGCATTCGTTAGTGTTTTCTTCTCTTTGAGTTCTGATTGTTGCAGAATAATTTCCTGATTGGCTAAAACTCTCATGCTCTTTCTCTTTGTGTACCTTCCCCACATGAATGTTAAGTGCTCTCGGATGGTGAAAACACTTGCCACATTTCTCGCATTTATTGGTATTTTCTTCTCTGTGAGTTCCGGTTGTTGCAGAATGATTTCCTGATTGGCTACAACTACCAAACTCTTTCTCTTTGTGTGTTCTTCCCACATGAATCTTAAGTCCTTGTGCATACCGAAAACATTTGCCGCATTTCTCGCATTCATTTGTGTTTTCTCCACTGTGAGTTCCGGTTGTTGCAGAATGATTTCCTGATTGGCTAAGACTCTCGAGCTCATTCTCTTTGTGTATTCTTCCCACATGAATCTTAAGTCCTTGTGCATAACGAAAACACTTGCCGCATTTCTCGCATTCATTAGAGTTTTTTTCTCTGTGACTTCTGGTTGCTGCAGAATGATTTCCTGATTGGCTAAAACTCTCAAGCTCTTTGTCTTTGTGTATTCTTCCCGCATGAATCTTAAGTGCTCTTGGATGGTGAAAACACTTGCCGCATTTCTCGCATTCATTAGTGTTTTCTTCTCTGTGAGTTCCGGTTGTTGCAGAATGATTTCCTGATTGGCTAAGACTCTCGAGCTCATTCTCTTTGTGTATTCTTCCCGCATGAATCTTAAGTCCTTGTGCATAACGAAAACACTTGCCGCATTTCTCGCATTCATTAGTGTTTTCTTCTCTGTGAGTTTCGGTTGTTGCAGAATGATTTCCTGATTGGCTAAAACTCTCATGCTCTTTCTCTTTGTGTATTCTTCCTGCATGAATCTTAAGTGCTCTTGAATTGTGAAAACACTTGCCGCATTTCTCACATTCATTAGTATTTTCTTCGCTGTGAGTTCTGGTTTGTGCAGAATGATTTCCTGATTGGCTAAAACTCTCAAGCTCTTTCTCTTTGTGTATTCTTCCCACATGAATCTTAAGTGCTCTCGGATGATGAAAACACTTACCACATTTCTCACATTCATTAATATTTTCTTTGCTGTGACTTCTGTTTTGTGCAGGTAGATTACCTGACTGGGTAAAGTTTTTGAACTCCTTCCCTTTGTGTGTTCTTTGGTTAAGGTTTTGCCGTGTGTGTGTTTTGTAAAGATGATTCTTAAGCTCATATCCATAAAGGAAACACTTTCCACATTCCTTGCATTTATAAGGTTTTTCCCCTGTGTGAATCCTGAAGTGCCTTTTCAGATTTCCCAAATGGTTAAAACATTTGTCACACTGTTTGCACTGGAAGGTCTTTTCTCCTGTATCGATTCTTTTATGCGCAGCAAGATTTCCATGTTGGTTAAGGTTTTGCGGTGTGTGTGATTCGCATGAATGATTCTTAAGCTCATATCCGTAAAGGAAACACTTTCCACATTCCTTGCATTTATAAGGTTTTTCCCCTGTGTGAATCCTGAAGTGCCTTTTCAGATTTCCCAAATGGTTAAAACATTTGTCACACTGTTTGCACTGGAAGGTCTTTTCTCCTGTATCGATTCTTTTATACGCAGCAAGATTTCCATGTTGGTTAAGGTTTTGCGGTGTGTGTGATTTGCATGAATGATTCTTAAGCTCATATCTGTAAAGGAAACACTTTCCACATTCCTTGCATTTATAAGGTTTTTCCCCTGTGTGAATCCTGAAGTGCCTTTTCATATTTCCCAAATGGTTAAAACATTTGTCACACTGTTTGCACTGGAAGGTCTTTTCTCTTTTATCAATTCTTTTACGCGCAGCAAGGTTTCCACGTTGGTTAAAGTTTTGTGGTGTGTGTGATTCGCATGAATGATTCTTAAGCTCATATCCATACGGGAAACACTTTCCACATTTCTTGCATTTGTAAGGTTTTTCCCCTGTGTGAATCCTGGTGTGCACATTTAGATTTCCAAATTGGTTAAAACATTTACCACACTGTTGGCACTGAAAGGGTTTTTCACCTGTATGGATTCTTTTATGAGCAGCAAGACTTCCTGTTGTTTTAAAACACCTTCCACACTCCTCGCACTGTTTGATCTTCTTAGACATCTTCCCTCTGTATAAACTGGAAAATGCCCTCAACTAATCTGTTCAAGGAGAAAAAAAGACAGTTGCAATATTAATCAGAGCACTAGACACTAGATTAAGTGGATTTGATGGGCTACAAATAATAAAATTTAATAGTGGATCACGGATTGTGCTTTGCAAAATCGAAGAGAAGTCATACATTGTCAACATGAATTCATGCATCTGAGTTGCTGCAAATTGTTTTAGCCACTTCTTGGAACAGTTTGGTAAATTACGCAAATACCATTTACCGTTGTATATTAATTATTATATCCTTCATAGCGATCATTTGATTGATGGAATGCTTTACTGTGAAAAACTTCTGTGAAAAGTGAGAAAGCTTGCAGTTTCAGTCCACAAATGAACTTTAAAATTACTTACAGACAAAGCAAAATTGTTTGCTTTGATCCATTCTCAAATCAAAAATTGAATGCATTTTGGTTTTAGAAGCAAATCAGTCAGTAAAATTGAAGAACGGCTACTCAACAAATCTGCCAGCTGACTAACAGATTACTTGTAAACAGATAACTGGCAAGGTAAAATGAAGAAACAAGACTTAAAATCTCTAACAGACTGTTGGTCTGAAATACAATCAACAAACAGAGAGCTCATAAAGTAACAACTAAACATTTCTTGTCCTACACGGTATTGGTTTTATTCATCCACCTGTAATTTTTTTCTTACGCTTGCTTTAACATAAAACTCATTTTGTCCTATCCTACCTAAGGCATGAAAGTAATTTTTGACTGAGTTTTTGGAAAAAAAAAAGAGAACATGATAAAATAGATAACTACCAAGAGTCCAAATCGCTAAATACAATGCATTGTGAACCTCATAAGGTACCATGCCTCTCACATTGTCACAACAGCATCCTTCATCAAATCTTCTACTCGTGAGTGATTCAAAAGAAATGTCCTTCAAGTTAACCATTAAATATGAGTTCATACTAGCCACTACGTCAGTCTTAGGCAGACTTAGCTCAAGTCAACCTAAGTCAGCCTAAGTATGCTTAGTTGTTCAGATAAAAAAAAAATCTTCTCATACCAACCATTTAGGTGGTATGATAAGTGTTAAAAATTACTTCTGTTTTGTTTTTGTCATTGTGTCTTGGTTTCTAATTTAATGCTAATGAAACTGCTCTCTATCCAGTTTTCTCTGATTTGCTTCAAGACGGAAATCAGAAATTCTGTAGAAAATAAGACCAAGAGGCCGTAAGATGGCTGTTATTACCACAGTGGCATTTTTGCTTAATCTGCAAAAGCTAGTTAGTGAATTGACACTGATAAAAATGTGATAGAGAAGCCTTGAGAAAAAAGTGAAACTATGGACACAGCAAAAGTACTTGACTAACATGAAGTAACGTTGTATATGAGGAGAAATCCGTGGAACACAGTAGAGAATCATAGTAGTCGTCCACGAGCCGATACAAGTTTTATTTTATAGCGCCAAAATGCTGGGTCTTGACCCTGATTGGGCTGATAAATTTTCTGTGGTTTTGCATATCATAGGCTTATCATGTTTCCTATAAAGCAAAATGTTACATTGTGTTTGCAAGAGAATAAAGAATGACTTAGTCCCTTTGAGTTTACCGCTTCTAACTAGGAAATTGCGCATTTTGGACAGTTAACACGTATAGTGTTTACTAAGTTGACTAAGAGATTGCTAAGACAGACTTAGTGGTCTAGTATGAACCCACATTTTGTCGCCTGTTCCTGTTGTTACTTATTTACACATTTAAGCCATGTATATAGCAATAATATTACATGTGTAATGTAGGCTACGTAATGTAGAGATTAAAAACAGTTGAGTTGCACCAAGCTGTGTCATATTGTGCTTTCCGAGACACCTTTTACAACAATTATAATAATAGTAATGACAATTATTTTTAAAGCGCCCTCTCCAAAAGCTCTACTTAAGGCGCTTTAGGAATGAAGGGTAAAAAACCTTAAACGAAAATTTATCCAGGCATAACAAAAATTATTCACTAAAATAATTCTTAAAAAAGTAAGTTTTTAGACTATGCTTAAAAGAAATAAAATTTCAACTACATTAAATACTCTCTGAAGGGTATTCCAGAGTCTAGGAGGACAGACGGAGAAAGCAAGATCACCATAAGATTTCAGCCTCGACAATTGGATCACTAACAGGTTCCTTTCTGAAGAACATAAGTTCCGTTTAGGCCCATACATCTCCAGCAAATCGCTGGCTGATATAACTAGGACATAAATTATTTAAAGCTTTGAAGGTCAAAAGTAGAATTTTGAAAACAATTTTTTGCTCAACAGGAAGCCAGTTAATTTCTTTAAGTAAAGGAGTAATGTGGTTATATTAACAAACACACAAGATCAGCCGTGCGCCACAGTTTTGAACTAATAATATTGAAGACTATGAACTAAGTATTTGGGAAGGCCATAGAAGCGAGACTTACAAAAGTCTAATCTACACCTTATGAGGGCGTCAACCAACATTTTAGTCCAATCAATTGATAGAAACTTCCCAATACGAGAAATATTCTGAATGGGAAAAAATGCAGATTTACAAATAGCCTTAACACAACGATTCATATGTAGCCTGTGGTCAAAATATTTAATATTACACCTATGTTCCTGGCAGGCTGTGAGGGCTGAATAATAGAACCATCAACCACTGTGAAAGAAAGAATCTGAGAGGTAGGTGTACTTTGCAGTCCAAAGACCAAAAGTTCTGTCTTTTCAAGTTTAAGTTTATTCAAGGACATCCAAGCTATAATATCCTGTGGTCACGCTTCAATTCTTGACACAGTGACAGATGAAACGGAGTCAAAGGAAAACTAAACTTGAGAGTCATCAGCATAAAAAATGGAAGTTCATATCATGCCTTCTAATAACATTGCCTTTATTTGACAATAGATGATAATTTTAGCAACAACATAATCTCAGCCCACTGACACCCTTGCTGACAAGTCAATGACAGTTTACCAACTGTCAGCCCACACTTTATAATTATTTCAGGATAAGGTTAAACTGTTGGCCGTTTCTCAGCAGACTATGGGCCATTAACCAACTATTGGCCAACAGGTTTATTGGGGAGCTGTTCTTCAATTTTACAAACCAGTCTTTATCTGAATAAAATTCAAATTTTTGTCTGATTGTGTGATTCCAGAAAATATCCATACCTCCCCCACGGAAGGGATTGGAAATTCCAGAGGGGTGGGGGGGTCAAGGGTCCAGGAAATTCCTGAGGGGAAAGGGGGGAGGGGTGGTGTATCAATAATATATTTGTTTTTTCCAGACCGACCAGTTCCATATGTTCAATTTTTGTTTGTTTGCATTTTGCTCCCGAGCCGCGGACGCAAAAATAAATCTTGTTAATAACAGCACAAAACGAATATTTTCATTGTGGTTAGGCTTGATTTCTGTCGCCGCTCGAGTCCAGTCATTTTTCCGAACAGCGGCTGGTAAGCGAAGCCCGTATATGCATGTTGTGGAAATATGACGAGTAAATCCTGTAAATTACACTTCCTTGAATGTCTGCCACACATATTTAACTAGATACTTCTGTCACTTCGAACTATATTGTCTGTGCTGGCAGACATTTGCGTCATTCGC
The DNA here is from genome assembly GCF_977016875.1 of Pavona decussata. Taxonomy (NCBI): domain Eukaryota; kingdom Metazoa; phylum Cnidaria; class Anthozoa; order Scleractinia; family Agariciidae; genus Pavona; species Pavona decussata. The sequence continues at coordinate 220,770 of NW_028145495.1, read as the reverse complement.
CAGCGTGAAAAATATTGTTCGAACTGAATTATTGCGCCAACATTGAACTACAGTGACCGTAGTAATTTGGAATCGGCAGAAAACAGTTCTCTGATCCCAATAAATGTAATCCTTCCAAAAGTAAGTTAAAACACGGTGATTATAATTCAGGAGGCAAATATTATTTGTCAAAATTTACAAGCCGCATGCGATATAAATCAGATAAATAAACAACGCCTTGTTGCTTCACGAATTTTAATTCAAATTTTCGCATATTTTAAAAATGGACAGGAAAAATTTCTTTCATACCATGGTAAATCACGTTGTATTAATGATTAAATCATTACATTTGTACATTACAAAAGGCATCCCAAGTAATTCATAGGAAGTGTGACAAGTGTGTAACACGATTCATTATTCATGCACACACACACAATTTGGTTTACAGAACATAATTTCCGGCGTGTGCGCTGAAATGTTTTCGAACGCGCATGCATGCTGCTTGCAACGTCATTTTCGGCTAAACTTTGAATGAACAAAATCTAGTTCTGTAAAGATTTTCTAGCTCTGCCAGGTCTCCAGAGGAGGCAGTTTACCAAAGTCTAACAAAGTCATAAATAAAAGAAAAATTATGCAAGTTCCTAAATCAGCAACATGTCAAATTTTGACTGTCCGGGAAGCTAAATATTGTGGCGGGAAAAGATTGAATTACACTGACAGAACACTCTACGTAACTCCGAGTCAGAGCAAGACAAGATCGAAAGTTTTATTTCGTGACGCAAAAATAAGAGTTACTTTAAAGGAACGGCTTGGAGAACCTTATCTCAATGGAAAACATTGAAAAAACAGCGGAATCTTCGTTAAAGGCCAAGAAAGATTAGATTTTCCATGTAATCTGAGACACCATATTCTTTCTGAAATACAGTACGTAAATATTTGGGCACGGAAATTTGATACTGTTTTGATTGTTTAGTTTTTACTGGTGCAGTGTAAAGCATTTCTTTCCCCAGCGCCCATGAATGTGAACTTGCATTTTGATATCTGTTCGTTTATATCGAAGTGTTGCTGTTTTGTCAGGATAATGAAGCGGAATTGGTTGTAATGATTATGCATTCTTGATAAGTACATTACCACGCGACTTCTGCTCATATGTTGGTCCCAGTATTCTCGGTTTTCACTGTCACGCCATTGAAAAAAAAAATCGAAACCATTCCATGAATGAAGTCAAGAAATTGACATGGTATAGAGGATAAATAACTAAGGCATCTGTCCAAGTGTCAGGTCTGTGCGGCATTCCGTACTCGAGTTATTTGACAAAATGTTCTACATAAATTTATAGAGCTTAGTATGGAGACGCCATGTTTGTGTCCCTCTGAGGGGCACAAACATGGCGGCCGGAAATACGAAGAAACATCTGGAGTTCACTTTTGCCAGAAAAGAGGTTTGTCTGCCCTTGTGAATTTTCAAATGTTTAGATTAATAATTCTCCTCAAACTTAAATTGTTTAGAATGCTGAAAATCATCCGAAGAATCATTTTTACGATACGGAAAAGCTCTGTCATGGCCGTCCTCCTTATGTCACGCACGATGGAAACTCGGAAATTGAAACTGTTCTATTTTCAAAAGGAAGCACGACATCGAGCTAAGAAATTGTGAACAGACATATCTTTAGGTAATCTTTCCTTGAATGAAGGTAAAAATTTGGTAGGCCTCCCAGTTTTGAATTCTAGAATTTGGTGACGTCACGTGAAAACCGAGAATACGCTAATTTACTAGAAAATTAAACATACGTTAGCATCAAAATCAGGCCTCTTGAGCAATAAATGAGCTTATTTCTTGCTTGTACTAGAAATAGAAATATTGCCAGGGGTTGTGCTGAAAAATTTGAATTTCTGGAGGGGAAGGGGGGAATATTTTGTGGGCTGATTTTGGAAAATTCAGAGGGGAGGGGGGGCCATATGAAAAATCCCTTCCGTGGGTGGGGTATGGATATTTTCTGGAACCACACATTAGGTATCTTGTCATTTTCCTGCGTTGTTTCATTCATTGATTTTTCAGTTAAAACAGTCTCACCAAAACAGAGGTGATTTGCTCAGTGCAGTTTCTGTGACTCCCATGTTATTCCAGACAAGGTACTAGGTATAGGTGTATTTGTGGACGAACTTTGGGGTGTCTAGAAAACTCAGACCTAGAAAACTCAGACCTCAGACCTCAGACCTAGAAAACTCAGACCTAGAAAACTCAGACCCCCTTCAAACTAGAAATCTCAGAAGAAAAAGAGGTTGGAAATTGGAATACATTTTCATTGCGGTGAAATATTATACGCTATATTTGTACAGTGTCTGCCTTTTATTATTTTACAACTAATTGCAAGATAACGGGAAAGATAACAACAATGTTTCCTGTTTTGTCTCATGACACGAATTTGCTCTTTATGAGAATGAATCGACTTTGGCATTTGTAAATTTCTAAAATAATAAAATATTTTATATTTAAAAGAATCACGGCTCGTGTCAAATTGTCTACAGTGACAATCGCCTCACTTGACAAGAAAACTCAGACCCCCCAATTCTGGAAAACTCAGACCTAGAAAACTCAGACCCCCCAATTCTGGAAAACTCAGACCTAGAAAACTCAGACCCCCCAATTCTGGAAAACTCAGACCCCCTTCAAAACTCAGAAAAATAAATAAACGTGAAGAGAGAATAAAGCAAAAACAGAAACATGAAACCACCAAACCGCGCCAAAATGTCATGTGCTGTTCATGTCGCGTGACCGTCACACAACGCCGCTCAAGCCACAGCCGACATGACAGTGTAAAATGATTTTTTAACACAATATGTCGATTACAAACACTTAATTAGGACCAAACTGACACAATTTTAGTCCTTGAGATATTTAGGGGTATCATGATTTGGATTTTGCTCTATTCTCTCTTCGAACAAAAAGCCAATTTCGTGTCAGAGACGACAGGAACGGAGTGTTGTTATCTTTCCCGTTATCTTGCAATAATAAAAGGCAGATACTGTATAGCGTATAAAAAAATTAATTCCATTTTCCAACCACGTTTATTTCTTTTTCCGAGTTTTGTTGTTTGAAGGGGGTCTGAGTTTTCCAGAATTGGGGGGTCTGAGTTTTCTAGGTCTGAGTTTTCCAGAATTGGGGGGTCTGAGTTTTCTAGGTCTTAGTTTTCCAGAATTGGGGGGTCTGAGTTTTCTTGTCAAGTTAAGCGATTGTCACTGTAGACAATTTGACACGAGCCGTGATTTTTTAAGTATAAAATATTTTATTATTTTAGAAATTTACAAATGCCAATCAGTCGATTTATTCTCATAAAGAGCAAATTCGTGACATGAGACGAAACATGAAACATTGTTGTTATCTTTCCCGTTATCTTGCAATTAGTTGTAAAATAATAAAAGGCAGACACTGTACAAATATAGCGTATAATATTTCACCGTAATGAAAATGTATTCCAAGTTCCAACCTTTTTTTCTTCTGAGATTTCTACATGCAGTTTGAAGGGGGTCTGAGTTTTCTAGGTCTGAGTTTTCCAGAATTGGGGGGTCTGAGTTTTCTAGGTCTGAGGTCTGAGGTCTGAGTTTTCTAGGTCTGAGTTTTCTAGACACCCCGAACTTTGTAAACATTTGTTGTTCGTCTGGTTATTCGTCTGTAGTATAAAGACGAACACAAGACGCATCGTGTGCGCGTTTGGGCGAATTCGAACAATCTTCCGTTGAATTGTTCGTCTTGAGCGACGCACAATGCAACGGAAATTTTAAAATAGTTTGTGCAGACGGATAATGCGTTAGTATGAAAAACGGCCATTTTCTACCGTAGATTTACTCCCCAGAGAAAAAAACATTAAAGATTGTAAGCCATAACAAATCACTTACCTGCGCGATAAGGTTTCACTGTTATTTCAGTCCAAGAAATCTCCGTGAAATGAATGCACAGTCGTTTTTCATGAAAGTCATTCATTCATCTGCAACAGGCTCTGCAACAAGCCCGCCATTTTTCCTGGAAAGAGCGGGAAAGTGTGCAAGGTATGGTGGGAAGCATTTCACGTGACCGGAAGTTTTACCAAAAACCGGAAGTGGCAATACTTTCCCATGAACCACCTGTGCCATACGTACACGTAAAGCGAAGCGGGGGCCGTCGAAAGGAAATAGTTGATCGGGAAATCAACATGGCCAGTCCAAGAACGAGGAGAGTTTTGAAAGAAATAAAGCCGAAAGACGGCAATACTGTAAGTAAAATTCTAGTAGACTCTCAGATCTGTTATTTGTCTTCATGTTTCTACAAAAGTTATGACGTATTTTGCGTTTTTGATCGCACAGAGTTGTTTCGAATGCGGTGCTCATAACCCACAGTGGGTCAGTGTGACCTATGGAATATGGATTTGTCTCGAGTGTTCCGGAAAACATCGAGGACTAGGAGTTCATTTAAGGTAAATTAACGGTTCGATTACAATTTTAGTGCACTTTTCTTGTTTTGTGGCAAATTTCAGGAGACAAAACTAAAGGGAAAGAGAATATTTCGCGGTAAGCCGGTAGTGCTTGATTTTGTTTGCGATGGTTTAGCATGTATTGAGCAAAAATTTTATGGCGTCACAACATTTAGATTATTAATAATTGTGGCATCACCGATCAACAGAGGGTTTAGTTGTTGACAGTTTTGTGTTCTCTTTTATTTTTTTCAAATTGAGTAGAAATTCTTTCAGGGGGGGAATAAGGTTTACCCAACCCATGTACACAAAACTGGTAATTATAAGTCTTATTTTTGTCAAAAAAGATGAAAAGTTAGAGTTTAAAACATGTTCGTAAGGAAAACCATTAACAAAAACAGGAAGGTGACTAACTTGGAAGAGGTAATGCAAAAACAGCTAGTGTACCATACAAATATATGACTGTTTGTGGTATTAAAAGACTCAGGTGCCTGGCTCTATACAAAAGTATTTTCATGCAGTTTGTTAGAAAATGGGGGGTAACGACTCACTTATTAGTGATAATTAAGCAAAAATGAGTCTAAAAAGCTTTAGAGCACGTAATGTAACAGCGTGTGACAGTTTTTTCCTAAATTGACACCTAATTATCAATGAAAAATGTGTACTATAGTTTCCCTAATTTTCTTTTGGGGTCCCAATAACCTTTACCACGGTCTGCTTTTCCCATATGGTCATAACTTGTGCAGTAATACCTTTGTATTAGTAGGCACCACCCATAAGTCTCCAGGTCCATCCTGAGATGCACAGAACGTATGTTCAGTAGTAAATTCCTCCCTAGGTAAAAGAAAATCGGCTAAATTACAGAATGCAGGGCCACTTATTTACATGATAATAGCATCTATTGTGTTTAATGTGTCGTTCTATTATGTTATGTGTCGTTCTTATGTGTGTGGACCAAAGTGGCCCTGTATTCTGTAGTTGCTCCAGAAAATCAATCCCTTTAGATTCCCTTATTGCATCTTTATAAACATATCAAGAGCCATCCCCCAGGATAGCCTCCTTTGCAGACGCTCTTTTGGCTCATCACCCAATCTTGTTGGGAAGGAAAGATTGTGTGACTTAGCCAAAAGAGCCTCTGCGAGGCAGTTTATCTCCCCCCCCCCCCTCCCCGGAGAGGGATCCAAGAGAACCCCTGGAGATTTGTCAGATACCATCAGTTTATAAGTTACTGAATCCTCCTTATCACTACACTGGCTTTAAATTTATTGAGGTTGCTGCAAATGTTCTCCTTCTCCCTCTTCCACAAGCAGCAAACTTAACAGCCAGGAACACCTGTTAATTTAAGGTTGTCATGGGATGTCATTCAGGAGGGAATAGTAATGCTCCTAGTTGTTCTCTGATAGAGGGGGTTCTTATCTTGCTTGGTGTAGCAAAAACAGCAGCAACTGTGCATATTCTTTTTATAATTAAGGAGACAGTAAAACTCTAGCATGACTGAGAAGAATAAATAGACGTTTTTAAATTATTGTTATTGCAGTTTTGTCAGATCAGTCACTATGGACAAGTGGAAAGACATTGAACTGGAGAAAATGAAGGTCTGAAAACAAATGTTATTGTGATGACTCTTGCTCATATATTAATTTTTGAGTCTCACAGCCTCAGAGCTGAAATATTGACTTATTAGTTAAGTTGAAACATCCTTCTCATATTTGAACCACAAAAATGCTAACATAAACCTATTTTGGGCAATGCAGGTAAAAATAAGCTACCATTTAAGAGAACAGTTCTATTATATGTATTCTTTAAACAATTCTATCTGAGAGATCTTTAGGCTCAATTTCTGCCTCTGATCCACCAGGTTGGGTTTTCCCAGTTTCTGTTATTGTGATATAAGTAGTGAGGTTGGTGTAATGTGTGATAGTCAAAATGTTATTGGGACAGGGGCATTTGGCTCTTTTGAAAGTTTTCTAGCCTTTCTTTTACCTCAACAACATTAAAATCTTTCCTACGAGTTGCTCATTAAGGCAATCCTTCGCCCTCACCTCCCCCTGTTAAGTGCTATTTAACGCGGAGGGGAGACAAGTACAGTCACCTCTCTTTATTGCGGACACCCTCGGGACCTCGAGTTAGTGTCCTTTACGGCGAGAATCTGTAATAGCGGGAATTTATTTCAGTTAAACGTCCGGAAATGTACTCTATTTTTGCCGGGGATTTAGCTGTTGTCCAATACATGTATTATCAGGGTGTCTGTAATAGTGACGTGTCTGCAAGGCGAGAGTTGACTGTAATGGACCTGTTCAGGTCACTGTCGGGATCCGTTTGGGCAGATTGTAGATTAGAGAAATAATTAATTGTAGTTGTACTTTGGCAAGTTACCTAGTATAATTATATATTAAATAAATTATTTTCTTCCTTTTTGGACACTAAAAGGTTGGTGGAAACAGTAAGGCCAAAGCATTCTTCAAATCTCAGCCAGATTTCCGACCCGACATGAGCATTCAAGAGAAATACAATAGTCGTGCAGCAGCTCTTTATAGAGACAAGGTAAGCGCTGTAACTAATAATTATTTTTTACTTGGAAACTTTTAAAAGGCTACAAGACTTCTAAAAATATTTCAAAGGGGACGTAACATTTTTGACCATACAGTCCTCTCCAAAGATTACCCTGGAATGACAGAAAAGTTGAAAATGTTGGCTGCTCTTTTTAATGCTGACAGTTATAAGTTTCTTAGTTATTTAAAAGTTTTCATATTGTGTTTACAACAGTTATTATTAAAGGCTTGTTGCTAAGTTTATTTAGTAAAATGCCTTAAAGGATTAAGGTTTTGGGAAATTACAAAACTGTAACAATAACTTTAAATAGGTTACATGTATGTAAACTTGCACACAAGATTTTATTTCAAATGGATGTAAGTTTACATGATTTCTATCGGGAGAAAGACATACTACCAAAAAATACATCCGCAATAAGCAAATTTTTGTGAGAGTTTTCTGTAGGTCATAAATACATTTTCAACTTACAAAAATATTTAAGTCTGCTTTGATATAGTATAATGAAAACAATATTAAAGAGTTTGGAATGTTATTCGAAACAGATTTCAACATTAGCAGAAGGAAGGTCTTGGTCAGCGGAGACATCATCAGCCAGAAACTATGAGCCACCCATGCAGCGAAGCTCAAGCAGTGCTGCTACTTCTCGGATGTCAAATGGTACAAGTTCCATGTCTCAGACGTCCTCATCACCTGAATTAATGCTTGGAATGTCAAAGTATGAAATGTTGTTTGAAGCTTTGTGATTGTTTTCAACTTCTTAGTCTTGAAATGTGATTTCCACGAAGTTTGTTTTTATGAATGTTTTTGTTAATGTCTTTGCTTTGCAGGGGAGAGTTAAATTCACAAAAAGAGGATTTCTTCAACAGAAGACTAATGGAAAATGCTTCAAGACCAGAGTAAGCTCACTGAAGCAAAAGTTATAATACCTCAAAACCTTTTCTTGAATTTTATTGATTAAGCAATTTTTTATCTCGAAATTTATTCTTTGCATGTTGACCATTGCCATCCTTGAAGTCAGCAAGAATGCAATTGTATTTATTTAATATCATTTTTTAAAGTGGCATACTGGGACCATTGATGTATTTAATATGAAACAGGCCCATTTCCAGTTACATGTATTTATAGTAAACCACTTGTGGGATTTTCAGAATGAGTCAAGCACTGAGTATCCACACTAAATAGAATTTCTGAAAATAGTCTACAGCTGATAATATAGATTTTGGGCAATTTTGATTATTATTTTGTACACAAATCTAACTGAAGATGGCATGAACAAGATTTAGGCTTGACATCATACTGTATGGCTAAATTTTCACTCCCAGAGCAAAGCATTCTTAAAATAATATTGTTATTGTTTCCACTATCTTTACTTAATGGTTAATGCAAAACCCACAATACCAAATACTGTGAACTCTTTGAAATGCTAGGCAAGACTATTTTGGCCATGATTTCAATTATTTTTCTTCACCTTGATTAACATCAGACTTTTAGAACTGTGCAATTCTTTTTTTGCGTAGAAAAATTATTAATAATAAATTATTAAGAATGACGTATTAATCAGTAATATGACACAGGCATACTCAGAAAAAAATGCGAGTGCTCCTTAATTTTTAAGGTAACTTGTATTTCTATGTATGTTTTCAATGTAGCAATCTTCCTCCAAGTCAAGGTGGAAAATATACTGGGTTTGGATCGGCTCCAGTGACCACAACAAGCAACTCAGGTAACTGAAATTTCGCTTGGACATTGGGAACTTCTTACAAACATGCGGGTAAACAACCTGCTTGTGGTCAGTGTGTCTTTTCTTGGTGTATTCACACACTAAACAAGTGGGACTTCTATTTTGTACCAATCAACAAAAAACACTGTAATCCACAGGGCGCGACGAAAGTGCTGTCCGATAGCCGGGGCTAGTGGAATGACTTGTCGGGCTAGCGTTTTCTTATCGCAGCTTGCCCGACGGGCAAGCACCACCATTGGTTCCTCTCTTCTGATGATGACAAATTGAGCTTTTATACTAAAAATTGTATAGTAGAAAGCTCCTGAGGGAAAAGGACAATGTTATGAGGCCAAATTATCGTAGCATGACAACGTCTTGCGCCGCATTTTAGTTGCGTCTGTAAATAACGTCATGACTTTTTCTGTTTACAGTCTTTACATAAGTGCCCAAAATATATTTTTTGAAATGACAATATTTGCCGACTGACAGCGTGCAGTGCGAGACAATCAGTCTAATTAAATTCCAGCCAAGTCACGGTTCAGTGGATTTTCTCGGAATTTTAGGTGCGTTTCGTTGGGAAAATCCAAATCCGGATTCTTGTTTCTATTTTAATGCTGCCAATTCATTATTAAAACAAAAAAGGCCCACTTCGTGTAAAATAAAAAAACAAGAAAAACTCACTTGAAGTAAAGCTAGCAGACCCAGCGCCGTAATCGAGTTGCTTGTTTGTTTTTATTTTTTATCGGATGCTAACGGCGCCAGGTGTGGAAGAGTTTGTCAGCTTGTCAGCTTGACGAGCTATGAAGAGAATTTACTCCATCAAATTTCGACAGACTTCAGATTACAGTGGTAGTTTAATTGACCGATCGCAATGTTCATGACATTCACAAAAATAACTGTGTTGTGATTTCCATAAATTTATAGTATTTTTCGCAGTCGACGTGGTAAAATGTAAACATCGAAGGAATGAACCCTGAATGAGTGCAGAGGTTATTTTTCCTTTATTATTTCGCCCATGTTTGAATGAAATTTTACTCTGAGGCAGTCATTTGCAATTTATAAAAAATTTCTGGTCTTACAAAGGGAAATCAAAATATATGAAGAATTAGTTTATATCTATGCTTGGCATCATTACTTGTATTTTGCATAATTAAGGACGGTGCCTACTATTGTTACTGCGCATACGTTCTGCGCATCGCGAGATACTCGTGTTTCCTACGGGTGGTGCCTACTAACACAGGAATATTTTTGCGCGGTTTAAAACTATACGGAGAAAGCAGAACTTAGCAAATGCTTTTAGTATCTCAAAAGAAAATTGGGGGTAACCATGCATTTTTCAGAGATAATTACGGTGTAAGCTTCAATTTAGGAAAAAATCCCATACATTGCTTTATATTTTGGCGCTTTTTAGAGATATTATTGCTTAGTTATCTCTGAAAAATGCGTGGTTACCCCTAATTTTCTTTTTGAATTCCAATAGCCCTTGCTTAGGTCTACTTACCCCACATAGTCACAAACCCCACAAAAATACTTTGGTATTAGTAGGCACCGTCCTTAAATAAATCTAATTATTCTTTATAAACAATTTAATTTCGGGCTAGCTCCTCAGACCCTCGGGCTAGTAATCTCAAGTAACAGCTTGCCCGAAGGGCAACCTTATCTTTTCATTTTCGTCTCACCCTGAATCCAGTAAACTAACTCCAATAATTGCGTTTGCTAGAGGTTAAACCAACCATTTCTATTTTAATGTGGTAACATTCTTATCACATTGACATTTAAGAGCAGACTTGCATTCCCGTTGCAAGTTGTAAGCTTAATTTACACAAAATAATTCTCATTGTAGGGATCGGGATGTCATAACTATGTCATCATGTTTAGTTTTGCTTGTGATGAGTGCATAATGTTTTGTTTATTTTTTTTCCAGGCTGGGATACAGCATTTTCATCTTTATCATCTGTAAGTGTGAGATGAAATCTGACAGTAACTCTCGCCTTGTGGACACCTCACTAATTACAGACACCCCGATAACATGGACAGCATCTAAATCTCCCACAAAAATAGAGTACAGACGTTTGACTGAAATATATTCCCGCTACTAGAGTCTCACTATGAAGTACACTAACTCGCTGTCCTGGGGGTGTCCGCAATAAAGGGAGTTGACTGTAAAATGTTACTTGTTCAATGGTTTAAAATGTTTTAATTAGTGTGTGTTATTATGTCAGAGTTCCTAACAGTATGTTATTGTTGCTGTTTAGGGCTGGAGTTCATTTGCAACAGGAGCTGCTCAATTTGCCGCTGTGGCTTCCCAACAAGTATGGGTTACAGTTATATGTATATGATTACATTAAATTTTGATATGATTTCTATTGTTTTTCAGTTCTAGGGAGTCTACATGCCAGGCTTGACTTGCAGTGCACTTTGTTTAAATTCCAGTTCTGCTCTGTATTCCAAACATGTTCCATGCTCACACCAAACTGAATACAAATGATATTGCTGGTAGATTTGTTTAGATCTTTCTTTTTATAACTACACACAGAACCATTTTGAGGCTGATGATACTATTAAATTAATGACCTACAGTCATCATCATCATCAGTCCTTGTCATACCACATGTCACATACATGTAGGGTGTGAACAAAAGATCTCCATAAAGTTGATTCTAGCCTGCTTTTAGTTAGTTGTGCAGAGCAGTCAAGATTCTCTAACCAAACTTCTTTCTTTCTTTGTCAATCTTCTCCATGTCTCCATTAGTTTGCATATATTTCTCCTTTCTGTTGACGCCCAATTAGACTGGTCACTTTCCCCTTCCCCTATTTTTCCGTGGGATTTTCGAGACTCATACACTTTAATAGAACTCCCGCCATGGATCTTAGTTTGTAATGGCAAGTGCAACCTGGAGAGTGTCTAAACTACTGGGAGGAGGGGCCTTAGCCAGGGTACATTGTGTGGGAGAGGAAAGGCTTGAAAGTCCCGCCCCCTTCAGTAGTTTGCCAATGGATACTGTCCCCATATTGCACTTGCTGTTACAAAGATGACAGAATTTCAATCAAAGCATACAAGTCTTAAACATCCCACAGAAAAATAGGGGACTGTGTCAAACACTCTAATGTCCAACTCAGTGTTATTAGATGCTGTTGTCCCAAATGACCTCCAGTCACTTGCCATTAATCTCCCTACAGCTTAGTAATAAGAATGTTCATATGACCTTTGTAAAGAGATTCATAAAGTTGATGACCAAAAGAGACTCAACCTTTGTTCTTTATCCAAGGAACTGAAAGTGAACTACAGTGTTTTAAGCCTGAGAACTTGTTCTTGCAGGCTGTCAAGCTGGGCTCCACAGTGAATGAGTCAGTTATTAAACCAACAGCAAACAAGGTATGGTGTGGAAAGCTACAGTGGGCTACTCAAAATAAATTCAACATTCTGTATGTTTTGACTCATTACACTTTGGCAGATGAGGTTTGAGTTATCAAGGGTAAAATAAGTATAAAGAAAATGACCTGAAGGGAAAAAACACTGAGTTAGTAGGAGATTCAAGTTTTCAAGGGTCATACCCTAAATGTGAAGCAAATCCAGAAGAAATTGGTTCCAGTTAGTGCAAGCTTCAAGTTAGTTAAATTCATGCAGGTTGAAGACTTGGTATGTACCAAAGCATAAAATGGTAATAAATATAATTATAATATTATTATTACTGAAACCAACACTGTAATTAGAATTTGATGCTTTGTTCACTAGGCTGTGGAACTGGGAACTACCATGAATGAAGGAGTGAAGAAAGTTTCAACCAGGGTATGCTCAAGGATTAAAAATGATTAATAATTAAATTATTATTATTATTATTATTATTATTATTTATTAATACTTTATTTACAAACAAAAGGGCTTTTTGCAATTTATAAATTATAATTATTATTATAACACAATACAATACAATATGCTTATCTTACAGAGGGTTTTACACATCTACATGATGGACAACAATGATACAGTAATAATTATTATAGTATTGCATGTTAAAAATTTACAAGATTAAACTTACAGACAATGCACAAGGACTGAGTAGATACGAACACCAGTAGAGTCAAAGATCAATTCAACTTTTTGATTTTGTATTTAAAGTTGACTTTAGTAATAAATTCTGACAAGATAATGGAGTAAGAATAATAATTATTAATTTTACTATCTTGCCTGAGCAAATGTTAGTTAAGTGTATCGTGAATATAAGAGGGTGTAGTTGAACCTGCTCACTGTGTCTGCAGCAGATTATCTTATAGATTAACTGAACAAAATTTCTTCAGTAAGAGGGCTTAATTTTATTGTGAAACTATTAGTTATCTATTTTTGCTGGTAAAAGCAATTCATTCTAAATTTATTCAAAATCAATATTAATATTAGTTAAATTAGTCACTCACTTGTTATCAACTCATCAAAAAAGGAATGGGTTATTCCAGAAAAAATCCACACCCCCCGACGGATGGGGTCGTTTTTTAACCCCCCCCCCCCCCCTCTCACCTGGATTTCCTGAAGCACAAGACCCCCCCTCCTGTCTGGATTTCCAAAACAAAAGACCCCCACTCCTGCCTGGATTTCCAGAAAAAAAAAATTAGGCTTAAATTTAATTTATCTTTAATATAAAATACGCACAATCGCGTCTAGAAGATGTTCTTTTTTAATTTCTAAAGCTTCTGCTAATATTAAAAACTCTATCGTGCGGAACTAAAAAAAGGAAGGAGCAACAATGCGAAAAAGCGAACGAATTCATCCTTTGTGCCCAATGGAAAACACGGCACGCAGAAAACGCACTGGCTGCTTGTTCAACTGTGCTACGGACGATAGGACTTCAGAGAGGTTTCCACTGTATATGTTGCAGGAACCTGTCCAAGAACTTTCTCCTTCTGTTGCTTTCGCAATAACTTACGTTTCCAAAAGTTTTTTCGAGGTACAGATGGCTACAAGCTCCTCTCGAGTATTTTCGACGAAGAGGGAATGTTTGGACCAAAATTCTTTGGAATTATCTTCTTTAGCTAATAGCTCTGCATCCTTGGTTGCACAAGTAAAAAATTCTTCCGCCTGACGCAGTGGAATCCACGCTAAGAATGCAATGGCGGACGTGAAATTACACAAGGGTGGCGCGCTGGGTCTGGTACGAGTAGAAATGTGTCAGGCGTTTCAAACTCTTTGTTGCAACAATGTTGCGATGGCTCGTTCTTTACTATCTTGTTGTTCGCGTTTTCCGCTATAAAAAGACCTGCAAAAGAACTTAGATTATCATTTATTTTAGGTGAGAAATAAGTGAACAAAATATTTCTATTATTTTCAGGGTCTGAGAGCGCTGAAGTGTCACCGAACTAAACGTTCGAATTGCGTGAACTATCGGTCGAAATGACTCCTGCAGAAGACTTTCTTAAGTTCAACCCCCCCTCCCGCCTGGATTTCCAGAGTCTTTGACCCCCCCCCCCTCCGGTGAGAATTTCCAGAATCCCATCCGTCGGGGAGGTGTGGACTTTTTCTGGAATAACCCAATGAAAGAATTAACGGGAAATTTTGGCCTCTTTTTCATGCCAGGATCCAAATTAAACTTATTTAACTCATTAAAATGGCTTTGATTTTTTAGGTTCAGGAAGGAAAGCTTCTTGATGACATGTCAAGTTCAATGTCAAATTTATCCAGCAAGGTACCCTACATTATTGTTTGTCAACTAAATAGCCCAAAACAATAACATCACTTCCAGGTTCCGGGGAATAAATCATAGAGTTTATATGGGTTTATTCCTCTGGAGCCTCACAATGATGTTTATTGTTTCAGGCTGAATTTCAATATATCAAAATTGGGTTATTAATATTGTTGTTTTTGTAGTCTTTCAAGTTACAAACCAGAGAACCTTATTGTTTACCCTTTCTTCCCTAATATCAAAGAACAAATTCTCCTATCTCTTGTCGCCATAATCTTATAAAAGTACTGGGGAGAAGTTATTAAAAAATCAAGAAAATTCACCTTGGGTGATCATATCCTTAATTCTCAAGACCTCAGGGGTTGAGTAAGCATTGATATTACAAGGAGAAACTAGCTGCTGATCACTGTTAGGGCTTAAAGGATTTCCTAACAGTGCATCAAATTTCCCCTTGTAATGTCAATGCTTATTCAACCCCTGAGGTCATACGAATTAAGTTAACTTAGTTTTAAGTTAGATTTGCTATCATAATTATTGCAAGTTACCTTGAAGTTCACAACTCTTGGTTGATCATCCAGGGTCAAAATAAAGTGTGCATACTGTGACAAGGTTCCCTAATGTAGAAAATTATCAAGCCAACCTAACTCCAGATAGCTGTGAACAGTCATCATCGTCAGTGGTGGATAAAAAGAAGGAATGGGGATGGGAGAAGAGTGAATGCCAGGCTACAGTGTAGAGACAACAATGTTTACAGCGCCTGGCATGTTACTTTTTTCTACTCGACCCACCTAGATCAGAAGAGAGACCATCGGCTGCTGCAGTAGTAGTTGTTCACTTGGCTAAATTGTGATTTACAGTCAGTCTATGTCACCTGTAGTTTCAACAATGAAATAAGCAGTTGAATTCCTCTTTGTAATGACAATGGAGTCTTGAAGATTTTTCTAGAAATCTTTCTCTGGAAATCTTTTTAAAAAAGACGCATTAACTGGAAAAAAATTCTAAATACTTGGAAACAATAAATTATTCTTTTAACAACACTTTTTTTTAAATACTTACTGCTGTAATGTAAAAAAAACATTTCATAGTTTTATTAACCTTCAATAAACTAGGGGAAATTTTTACAGGAACTCTCTGGCGATGTTCAAAACTAAAAAATCTGTTCAAATTTCAAAACTACTGGTCAGGCATGATGTAGATTGACTGTAAGTGTTTATTTTTGTTGTTTCGGGTTTTTAACAGGTAAAAGATGCCAGTACCAAAGGTTGGTCAAATATTCAAAGTGCCAGTATGAAGGGTTGGGCAAATATTCAAACACTTGTCAATCAAGGCAATGACTATGGATCAAAGTCTCTTACAAGTAACGCAAGATCTGGGGGAGGCTACGGAGCTGTCAATGGTGTGTCGACAGTGAACAACACAACAGGACTTGGTGGAGAAAACTGGGACTGGGATAATTATGCAGAAATAAATGGGGAAACTGATGGTGATGAGGGAATTACTATTGCAGAAAAAATGGAAGCTGGTGATGAGGACGATAATGGTGAATCAGAATCGTGGGCCTGGGGAAGCGATTCTGAAAGCCCAAAACAAAAATCACCACCCACTGTCCGGAATGGTGCATCTGCGAGCTCAAAGCAATCAACAGGAATAGTGAGTAAGGCAAAAGCAAAGCCCGAACCGGTGGCAAGACAGAGCAGCGATGGATGGGGAGATTTAATGAGCTGGGATGCTGATGACTGGGGTGAATCTAGTGGATGGAGTAATGAGGACTGGAAAAGTAGTGGTGGAAATTCAAAAATGGCGACAGCAGGAGGGAGAGGAGGCAAAAAGGCTGACTGAATATGTACAGTGGCACATGTGAAAAATAATATTAATATTTATCTGAAAAACAATAATGGCATACTGTATGTCAGACCATGGCTTTGACATGTACAGTGACTGCAGCCAATTGCATTGCAGACTGTGAATTGAACAAGAAAGCTGAAATTAATTGGAAAAAGGAACAATTTTACCTCATTCATAAACCTGTAAATATGAAGTGTGATAAAGCTTACATGTACATGGTGGGCCGTTTATCGAAAGTCCCTGTAACTTACCGGGCCCGATAAGTGTCTTTGGGGTTCAATGTTTCTTAACAGAAGTCAATTTTTGTTGGCTTTGAATACTAAATTTTAAAATCTTATAATAAAAATTATTCTATGAAAACAATGACCAAGTACCATCTCTGTAATCACTGTGTAATCAGGGCAAAAACATTTGAAAATATACTTATCGGGCCCGGTAAGTTACCAGAAACGGGCCCCTGGCCCTGATTGTTTGATTGAAAGGCGATTGACGCTAATTCCTGATTAAAAGTGAACCAAGGTTTTGATCTCACTCGTTAAAAAATAATGATTTTATTAGCTAATTTGAAGTTTAAATGGTAAAGAACAGTCTAAGTTAAAACTGAGGAACAAAAATCTTTTTGAGGAATCTTTAATGATTAGTCATAATTATACGATTAGCTTAACTGAGCTTTGAACAACTGGGGCCAGGGGGCCGTTTTTAGTGATTTTCCCCTCAGCAGCTGGTAGACATCTTCTGACATGATGTTTGCCAACCATGCACTGAGATGAATATCACTTTTGTCAGCTAAGAGAAGTGATAATTAAAAAGACACTAGCTAAGCTTTTCCAGACTTTATTGTTGAGCAAAAAGTGTTCATAGTTGTTTTTCAAAGGAAAATAATCAGTTCAATACGAACTCTTAAATTATGTCTTGGTTACCTGCAATTTAACTTTGACATACATTTGTTGTGCCATAGCCAATCAGAATAGAGAGAAAAACATACTTTAATAGCTCAAGCATTATTTGTTCATAAGTTGTCTTGGGACAGCAACGATTCTACTGTAAATGCTCAAATTTCATTTCCTTTAAATAGTACGAGTCATGTAGTTCTTGATAGTTTGGTGATATCCTGCATTGTGGTTGGTGTTTGTTGTCTGGCAGCTTTTATAAAAATAATTATTATTTCTTGCCTTTGTTCAAGGGGATAAAATTTTGTTTGTCGGTTGTTTGATGGGATAAAATGCCATCATGTTACACTCAGTAAGCTTTTGCCTCTGAAAAATGGGATGGGTTGAATGTGGCATCATTTTTTGACAGTTTGAATTGAATCACTCAAATTTCAATTTGAAAGAACTGTTTGAAGAAAATAGAAATTCATATTTTTCCAGAAAATATAGTTTTATCGGTAGCCTGCGTAGCAGTCGTTTCCGTTTCCTTCAAGCCAAGCGGGGGAAGCACGCGAGGGCATTGGGCAAAAAGGAGCAAAAATGTACGAGCGGGGGGGAGGGGCGGGGAAGGAAAGGAAACTTCCCCGCCCCTCCCCCCCCCGCTCCTACTTTTTTGCTCCTTTTTGCCTAATGTCCTCGCGCGCTTGCCCCGCTTGGCTAAAAGGAAACGGAAACGACTGCTACGCAGGCTATTTTATCGGGGGAAAGTTTTGTTTGCTGTAGTCTTGTTTTTGAAATTGCTGCGTGGTATGAAAATAGGCAAAATAATTAAAACAACTGAGTGCCTTGCTTTGTGTTAATGCAAAGTTGTGTACTCTTTACATATTTTCAGCCTGGCTAGAAATTATGCATTTTAACTCATGCCCTTGGAGAAAAAATATAACAGAATTATGTGCTCATTGTTGCTTTGTGGTAACGCACATGTTGAAATAGCATAATAGCATAGCTCATGTTGAAATGGAAACCATACTGAGTGGGGCAGTATTTCAACACTTTCACTTAGCACTCTCAACATACACCAGAAAGTAAATTCTCTAATCCATCATTATTACAAAGGGGTGTTTTGATTGAGGGAGCATTTTTTTATGAATTTAACATTAGTTGAGTTATTAATTAACTAAGGATTTTGTAGATGCTGTTTGTTGTGAAGTGTAGGTTGTCAAAAAAAAAAATTAAAAGTGGTGACAGAGGCAACATTTATAAGTATAACCTTTTGGGGCTAGAAAAAATAAGGTTAAAATTAATGTAAATTTATTTAGTTACTGATTTTAGAATGCAAGATTTCGAATTACATTTATTTATTTTATGGGAAATGACAGAAGTGACCATGTTTATCCTACATTTGATCCTCACTCTTTTCAGTTTCTCAGCAAAATCGAGACTGTAGTTTTGTGATAGCATCGTGGGCCTCAATAATTTTGCACCATTCTCATCTATGTACTCATTTTTGAAAGAAAACTTAAGTTTAATCTCACTAGGCTGTTTGCAGTGAATGTGATTCTAAATCTTGATTTAGGTCTTTGAATGCACGTGGGTGTATGCCCATCTAATAATTAGATTATTACAATAATAATAACAGGGTTGACAGATTTTGGCATCCAAAATTCAAGACTTTCCGCCATACTCTTTCTAGACTGTTTTTTGTCCAGACTGATGTACAAACCTTGGAAAATATGCGCTGTAAAATAATAGCCTGCAGTTGTTTGGAAGTCTTTTGAGGGCTGAGGCACTTTGTTTAGTGGCTTGCAAACATGTGAGTGAACCCTTGTGCCTTCTGATTCTATTCAGTGATAAGAAATAACCCTCACTAACCTATTGACCCTGATAGCTGGCCATTATAATTGAAAATCAAACTTTTTTCTTAAAGCAGCTTCCAGTTGAGTGTTGGAAAGTAATTATTTTGTTTGTTCGCCGGATCTCTTTACTCATTTAAATGCGCTCTGTAGGGAATCAAATTGACCATCTCTTTCCCCATTTATTACTCTGTGCAGTAAGACTGATACAACCGGTGATATCACAAGATCGTTTTTGGCCCGAGATAGTCATATTCAAGCTCTCAAAAGAGCACCTCAAATGAAAACCTGTGACTATCAAATAATTTTAATCCTACAATTTTAATTTTTAATTAATCATACAAAGTAATAGTTATGGGAAGGGTTTTAAAAATGCCATTTTCAAACAATATCGGAATGAGTATAAAATGTACAATATTGCCAATCACAAACTGCCAATTTAATATTTTGCAATTTCTAAAATGCTACTTACAAACTATTTCTTGTTCATTCTTCTAATGATAACCTGCAATCCAGCTCAACTTTTTACTTTAACATGGTAAACAATAGAAGCACTCTCTCTGGGAACAAAACATCATGTATTTTGCAATGGATAGCTCACATTAGAGTTGCTAGTCAAGAATGCTGCAACACAAGGTCTGATTGTAACTTACCAGCACTTAAATACTGAGAAAAAATCTAATTTCTATCAACTTAAAATCATTGTTACTTGCCTGGATATTTAACTTTGCTTACAAAGCAGTCGTTTTATCTTTCTCAGGGTTTTAGCCAGCAGGTCTCCTGGCATCCAACAGACACCCACTTTTGAGAAGATTATAAATAAAAATTATTTAAAATAAACCTTGTGTTTTAATAAAACGACCGTTTGGGAGATATGCGACATGTTCAAATGTTACATGTAATTATACTGATTTCCTGGCTAACTTAAACTCTCCTCCCCCTTTAATCCTCAAGGAATAGGGGCAAAGAGGCAGCAACTGCTTTAGGACCTTATTTTACTTAACTTTGCTGGCTTCATGGCCACACAAAGTCCACTTACAGATGAACAGCAAAAGTAAAGAAAACAGACAGCCTTATCAAAAGATTACAACCATGTCTTTATTGACAAATTGTCAAAAACTATTTACAAACTGTTTTCTTGTTCATTCTCCGAAATCCAGCCCTATTTTGCACTTCATGGGTACACCATCCTTTGTGTTTTGAATGGTTCTCTTAGTTGTAACACCAGTACTCTGCAACTAATAGTAATTGCTTTCATTTCAAAGGCAGTCCCCATTATGCATCTGTTATTTTGGGTTGTTTCTGTGCAGGTAATTTGAGGACAGTCCCTCTTTTTGTTGTTGCTGTGCATACATTCTGTGGATCTCAGGGCACTTGGGTTTATTGTTGGGTGGTGCCTACTAAAATACAGGATTTTTTTGCAGGTAACCGAAAAAAAAACTAGGGTAACCATGCTTTCTTCAGTGATAACTTGGAAAAAAAAGCCATTACAGTGCCACTACTGTTGCCGGGGTCACTTAAACAATACTGGCCAATCAGATTGCAGGACAAGAACAATGAATTTCAACCAAAGCCTATTGAACCAATCAAGAGTACACGGAAAAAAAAAAAAACAGTTATAACTCAAAAAGTTTGGAATTGTTCACTGTTCGTATCCGACTGTATGAATCTGATTGGCCAGTTTTAAGTGACCCTTGTAATAGTAGTCGCACTGAGTCGCACTGTAATTGCCTTGCATTTTACAGCATTTTAGCATTGTTGTTGCTTAATTATACCTCAGACTAAAAATTGCACAGCTACCCCCTTATTTTCTTTTTGGATACCCTGCTAAGATCTGCTTTTCCCACATACTGGGGTGTATGTTGTGTAGTCGCACTGCATAAAGAACAATCTTAGTCTGTATTAGGAGGCATCATTCTTAAAGACACTGTCACACTAGGCAATTTTTATTCGTCTTGCAACTTGTCTCACAATTTCATTGTAGTAGCACAAAACATTGCATAGTTAGTAATTTAACATGCCTTGAAATAAACTATAATTGTAGTCTCGAAATATTTTTGTTTCAATCTCTCTTTCAAATCTTTTCGTAACTGTTGTGACTCGCAACAAAAACTTGCAAGACATGTTCATTTTAGGGCATGTTACACTTAAGGCAATGGTTGCAAGCAAGTGGTAGTGTAACAGTGCCTTAAACTATTAAAAATTGAAGTTACCCTTAAAAAATGTCACTGACATTACAAGCTGTGCAAACAGGTCAAAGTCAAAGCACAGAATCCTCACAAGTTATGTACAAAAATAAAAATTGTGTCCGTATGTTCTCATTCACCAATACAGCGTCTTGCTAAAGAAGGTTGTTACACTGGAGAACCAACCGTTTTCTTTGTCTTCTCCACCAACCTTGGCAATTGCCTGACAAGTTAAGATGGAGTGAGATTGTTATTAAAAGTCAATGAAGATTCAAATTTTGGGATTGACTCGATCTGTGTGTCTACATTGTGCAGGTTAGAGATGGATCTTCCTGAGGGGTTAAACTTAAGTGCTGGAGAGATGATTACGTAGCCTACAAGCTGGGTGTTTTTGGGGGCTAGGCCTGGGAGTAATGGTCGGACCAACAAAACATAAGACCTTGAAGTAATAATTATTAAATATTAATTATTACTTCAAGGTCTTACATTTAATTTAAAATGTGTATTATAATGCAAGTGTTTGTCTTCCAAGGAGAAAAGTAAAGCACAAAAAACATCCAGCATGCATTTTTCTTGGAGAGATATTGAAGAATAAAATATTGATTCCCACAGACTCACCTTATCAGAAATTACCACGTCATCATCTTCCTCTGGAAGGTAATCGGGTAATTTGCTGCTGTTACCTTTTCCACAGCTACTTGCTGGAGCTGCGCCAAAGGAGAGCATTACCTATAGTAAGGAAAAAAAAGCAGCACCAGGATTGCAAATTAATGTCTGACAAAAAAGCTGAACTCCTAAATCAAGTACTAGTCCACTTATTCTAGTCAAAAAGGGTCACTGTCTGTTAATATGTTTGTTTTCGCCCATCAGGGATCGAATGGTTTCTAAACTGATGAAAATGTTATTCATATTGAAACTCGAATGTAAACCAAAAACTTAAAGGTGTTGTACTCTGTCTTCCATGTCATAAACAAAAGACCTGGTAGAGAACAAGCATTATTATGATTTATATTGCACAAAAAAAAGACGAAAACATCCGTTGTGACTTCCTGCCAGTCTACTAGTTAGTGTAGCAGCTTTCCCATGTGTCTAGTGCTTCTAAAGATTTACAAGCCCATTATCAAGTTGCTAGAAGAACCTGATTGAGTGTTTGACTCTAATCTCTTTACAGTGGCCTATTTACCTTTAGTTATTATCTCTGTTGATAAACCAAACATTAATATTTTTTTTTGTTTCTACTCCCCACCGATGCAGCAACACAGTTTCTTTTAATGAGAGAAGTTTACCCCCTTATAACGAACAGTTTAATTTTTCACACCTCTTCTCCTCTTTCATTCTTGACCACTTGTTGAGCAGACAAAACCTTTGTCCTGTTGATGGCATCGCAAAGTGATTCTGGTGCCAAATCTAACTTGCATCTGACCAGACACCTTGATTTGTTCATCATGAATGTGAAGCTGATGACTCCCTTTATTTTTACTAGTTCTTCCTCGCAGAGCTTTCTGGTAACCTGAGGAACAAAACAAATAAGAAACTTTTAAGTGGGAAGAGATGAATTGGAAAAAAGAGGTGGGAACTGGGTAAGGATTAGGGTTATTAGAGAAGGAGGTGGGAACTGGGAGAGAAGGGAATGAGGACTGGGAGGGAAGGGGGAGGGAACTGGGAGAGATGGGGGCGGGAATTGGGAGGAAAGAGAACTGGAAAAAAAGGGGATAGGAACTGGGAGAAAAAGGGGTGGTAACTGGAAGAGAAGGAGTGGTGACTGTAGGGAAAGAAAGAGGTTGGATTCTAGAACAGATTGGCAAAGGAACAGGGAAAAGCCCTACCAACCAGGCTTGATTCACCCTTCATGTATATGGGTGGGGACTTAACAATTTCCACTAACCTGATTTGCTAAGCCTTTGATTTGGAGAACAACCACTTTAGCTCTCTTATTTAAATTTCCAAGGAAGAAAGATTGAGATGTGCCACTGTACAACAAAAGAAACAAAAATGTTCACTATTACTAATCATTAGCATTGTAAGCTGTAACTGGACAGAAAAAAAATTTCTCCGCACCCATGCAGCTGTGGCTTGTGGATAATTAAGCCACCTTTCATTGTTCCTGGTCACAAGACAAGTACATTGTAGTTTATAAATAATCCTTTTTGGGCTAGTACATGTAGATGGGGTGTATGTGAGCTATATCACACACAGGTGAGTAAAAGAGGCAAAACTTGGAGCAAACCAGCTAGGGGGGAATTCACTTCCTTTGTTTTCGTTTGCTCCGGTAGTCTAATCAAGCTCAGACCGGGAGTGGTGATAAAATGGAGACTTAATTGACACGGGGAATAAAATGCAGACTGACAAAATAATTAAATATGCTAATTTATAGGCTCATCCTCAAATAACCAGAGGTAGATATTAAGCAAGAAGGGATGTTTTACGGGTAAAGTATATAATGTCCCAAGTCGACAGTGTCCATGTATTTAATGACTGCAAAAAATTAACATTTGTGTAACATGTTATAAGTTAAATCTTACCTCGTCTTTTTACTTGAAGCTACATTAACAGGAGGGATAATATTTTGATAAACGTCCTTTGCTATTTGTCTTGCTTTAGCATTATAGCCTTCTTTATTCATTATGCTTTTCAAGCTGATAACCATTCCTATTTCTTCTCTCATTTTGGAACGGTTTGGTTGAAATTCTGATAAGAATTTCAAAGCCTGTAAAGGAATGAAAATACCGTAAGTTTAAGCTTATATTATGATCATGAGTGGCTTTGCTTTGAGATTTTTTCAAAATCATTGGAAAAAAAGTATCGAGCAAACCTCCAAGGCTGTAACAACGACGTTGCCATCTTCATTGTCAAGAAATAAAACCAATCCGGCCAAACATCCTTGATCCTAGAAGGAGCAAAGAAAATTTAAAATTTCAAAAACAAAGATGGCGGATTGAAAACAGCGTATTAGTAATGAACATTCAAATGATTTGTACACTGGTTTTCGTACTTTCACAATCGTTGCCCTGTTTTGTGGATCCACAGCTAAATTTCTCAGGTGTTCAACTACCCCAAGAGCAGTCATGGTGTTGTTAATACAATTTTCAAGGGAGAAATCTTGTTCAAAGCAATATACTCAACGCGTTCAACTCAACAAGAACTGAAAGTTCGATTTCCACATGCGCATATTCAAACCACCCGCTCTTGAATCTGATTGGCTAAACCGAGCAATTTCAGCGCTGTGATTGGTCAGTTCAAAATGCACGCTCGTGACAACAAAAATTTAAATCTCGCTTGTATCATGTGGTGATCGCTCGCGTTCGACTTCTTCTTATCTTTACTAAAACGCAGGCTTTTATGCCGATTTTTAGCAAGTAGAATATAGCTGCAGACATGGAAACTGCAATGGAATTCGTGCGAATAATCCTGGAGTATTTTGGATGGGAAGGAGACGAGATCGAAGTAAGTTGCGTTCTAAGTTGTGATTCCACTTGTCTGCTGTTCGGTTGTAGTATACGCGCGTTCAAAGTAAATTCACTACATTTTAAACCACTTTGTTTTGAATCTCAGGTGTTGTTTTATGGAGGCAGAAGATTTAGGGATCGTAG
Organism: Pavona decussata; assembly: GCF_977016875.1. Classification (NCBI taxonomy): domain Eukaryota; kingdom Metazoa; phylum Cnidaria; class Anthozoa; order Scleractinia; family Agariciidae; genus Pavona; species Pavona decussata. Next base: position 196,056 of record NW_028145495.1, on the reverse strand, counting down.
AAGAAGCATCGTTCGTCGAATCGGCAGAGAATTGGCTCGTTATCAGTTCTCGTTGTTCACCAAACGCAGCATCATTCGAGAGATCGGCAGTCGCCTGCCACTGAAGCCGTGTAAAAGACCATATTTTGAGGTGAATTAATACTGCCACAGAACGCTTAAATTTAATAATATTACACCAGGTCTTTTATAAAACCTTTGAAGTTTCAGCTTCGCACAAAATCCAGCATTCTGGTTCGTTGGTTTGGTAACACAGAAAGGGGGTCGGGTGGGTGGAGCCCTACAGGGATTACCATCAGGAAAGAGACACAACGCACATGTAAAAGGGGTTCTTCACGTGTCAAGAGATATTGGCGGTGTTTTCTCTTGACTGACATAGCGACAAACTGCTTAAAAATATAAATATTTTGGTCTTTAGTCTGAATTTACACACCTCTCGCAGCCCCCCCCCCCCCCACCTCCTCCTTCCCTCAATAGTTATTTTAAAATATGGAATCTACATAGAATTTACTATCCTAAACATACAGCAATATTATTTAGCCTTTCCTTTTCTATTTCTTCCAGCTGAGTTTGAACCATAATGTGCTTGAACACGGTGAGGAGATTGAAGGAAAGCCATTGTCTCAGATGTTGATGGCTTCTTTAGCAGACGTTGGTTGGATAACAGAAGATGATGACTTGTCGTTTGATGTTAATCCTGATGAGGAAGAGCAGATAGAGCATGTAAGCCCAGAAAAAGAAACAAAACAACTTTCAACCTCTGACCAACCAAGAGATGACAAAAAGGAAAATTGTACAAATAACGATGAAGCTATGCAAAAGATTTCTGCGTTGGAGGATGAGTTACAGAAATTGCGAGCTCAGATAGCAATGATGATAGTTGCTGTTCCACAGAATCAAGAAGCTACTCCTTCCACACCAGTCGGAGCATGTGTGCCCCCTCCACCACCACCACCACCCCCACCCCCACCAACACCCATGTCAACACCACTGAAGCCAGTTTCTCAGATCATAAAAGAGGTAATTTAAAAGTGAAATGCAATTAGCAGCTACACTAATGAGAACAACCTACACTGTAGCTGACAGCTTCAACTTGATGTGACACCTCTGGGTGATGTAAATTATTTGTGAATGTCACAAACAATTTAGAAAGTCAGTTAAATGCCAACCTCCTTCCCCCTTCCCCCCTTCCCAGTTTGAAAATCGAGATGGCCCTGGGGATGAGATTGGCTAAAATGCCAATGTAGTTGCAGGGGGAGGTGTAATCTCCTAGGTATAAGCAATTTTGAGTCATCTCCAGGTCTGAATAAAAGAGTTATGTTTTGCCTAATTGGCCAAATTAGAATATTTTTTAACCCTGCATTTGTCTGTTAAAAGAGAACCAAGAAATCATATGATTTTATTTTGTTTAAGCATCTGGCCCCAGTTGTTCAAAGGCCGGATAACTTTATCCGGTGGATAAAGTCACTATCCGACAGTTTCAATCTGTGCAAAGATTTCAGTATTTCATCGTGTACAAGCAAATATGCACACTATAACCACAGTCTAGTTTAGGAGTGTACGAAAACCTTGGACAACGTTTAACGTGAAGTAAATTTTAGACCCCAAATAGTACCTTATCCAGCGGATAAAGTTATCCGGCCTTTGAACGACTGGGGCCTGAACTACTGATGACACCATGGATATGTTGATGTATTTACTTTCAATCATGATGCATTATGGACAGGCATTTTTCCTCCTCTGGTTTGAAATAGAGTTGTGGGGGTTACACCTTCACCTCAAATTCCCCTAGGGGTGCTATACATAGAGAGTTTTTGGCTCATTCTTCAGTAGGTTCAATTGCCCCTCTCGCAGCAATTGAGCCTAATTCTTTAAACACTCTATCACAGTTACCAAGCAAAATCCTTAATTAAATTATATTTCATTTTTATTTTCTAACAGAATAGAGCAAAAAGATTGGCACTTGTTCCTGGAGCAAATGTTGGTGAAGCAGAACAATCCCGTGGATGCACCTTGCCAAATATGGCTGACGTCCTCAAGGGACTGGGCAAGGTCAAACTAAGATCTGTAGAGAGGTATGTCGGACATTCATCCAAGTCTTGTATTAGCCTGCGTAGCAGCCACGCGTGAGAGAGACACACGCGAGGGTAGGGTAACAGGTCTCGTGTCTCTCTCCCTCGCGCTCCACGCTTTTTTTCTCGCCTTCATATACATTTTTCACGCGCCTGTTGGCAGTCTAGTTAATATGTACTGTGGTGCATACTGAGTGAATTGTTTGGGGGCATCTCATAATCAGGGAAACTACACAAAGATGATCAACTATGGGTGGCAAAAACAGCAGACTACAAGACTTGTAGTACTCCCTTATTTTCCCCAGTGATTGTGGATTGCGGGAAACACACTAGCGCGCGCGTGTGAAAATCAAGGCAACGAGTCTCCTCGTAAGAGGCGATTTTCGCGCACACTCGCGTGTTCCACTCGCTCTACTTTCCCATTTTCCTGTATCCTCTGCAGAGACTCTTCCAGAATAAAAGGGATTAGAACCTCAGAATTGTGACGAAAAACGGAAAAGAGAGGGGGAAAGTGACCCAGAGGGTTTCCCACGCTTTATTTTTGTTTAAACTCTCCCCAATTTCTCCATGTGTGCCTTCTCGACCCTCTGCTCGAGGAGCTGAAAAAGGTCCTCCTTCATAAGGCTCGTTGGAATTTTAGAACGGACCTGTTAAGAATGGTGATGTTTGCTGTTTACGAACTTTATTTGCTACTCAAACGTGCCAGTCATTACACCAAAAGAAAACCTATGAACTCTTATTTTAACAGTCAAGTTAGGGGTTGTGAATAGTTGGCACATTGATATAGGGCGTATTCCAAAACATTGCTATCAAGGCCACTTTTTTGTCAATTGACATTTGTTTGTAAAAATTGGACAATATTCAGTTAACTGTTGATAACATAATATGACATTATAGGTCACCAGGTGGAACACCGTTGAGGAAGGTCCCTGTTCCTACAGACGGAACCGACCCCGCCTCAATTATCGCGCAAGCACTCAAGAAAAAGTTTGCGCACAGAAGACCCCACGACACCAATTCACCAGGTATTAAAAAAAAATTGGCCACATTAATCTTGAGACGCAAATTATTTGTTTCAAACTTGACCATGTTTTTGTCAATGTCGCAGCAAAGAATAGATCTCTCTTGGTTTGTTTGTAAAAATTGGACAATATTCAGTCTGTCTGTCGAAGATAAATTAAAGGAGACGCATAAAACTTGCACTTGACGACGCATTAAGAGAAAGACTTGGCCGGCACAGCAACACCAACCGCTTAGATAACTTCAAACAACGTATAGTTTAAAAGATATTTGAGAGCCCCTGTCAACGTCTCATAAGTTCACAATTTGACGTGATTTTCTTCGTTCGCCGTTTCGAAAACACTGAAAAAGCTTCTAATGAGCTGTTTACAGGGATACAAATGAAAGTTTCCTCACAATGTTACAGAGTTCCCTACTAGGTTCCTCTGTTTTATTATAAAACTGTGTGCCTTGCGTTTATTTGACGCTTACTGTCCGGATATACATGTGAGGTATAAACTCAAGGACTAAACTTTCCAACGAATGTCTCTTATGACTAATTGGTAGTCTGTTATCTTTTCAAATAGATACCAATAAAGAAAACAGCAGTCCTAGGTCACCATTTGGTACTCCACCTTCAAGTCCTATAAAACCAGCACCTGTAAGTATAAGGGATTTTGATGAACAACTTTTGAAGTTGATGTCGGAGTAGCCTGTGTACAACCGCTGTACACAGGGTAATGTCGGAGCTCGGCAAAAAAAAAATAACAGTCCATTTCAGGGGAAAACGAAAGACGCAAAAAAGTCGCAAATTAAAGGGGAAGTATCACCGTGACGGCAATTTGATATCATTTCAAAATCCAAAAATGTGTGTCAACAGAAACAAAAAAATGATTGTCTAGTTTTTTTTATAAATTATCAACTCAGTGCAATAAAACTTTCGGTAAGTACCTCTGGCCAGAGACAGGTCGGAATGGATTGAAACTTGAAAATGTTGGGCGAAGTAGCGTTTTTTTTTCAAGTTCTCGCATTTTTGTTTCCAAAATGCGTTACAACAAATCACGAATCTTTCCTTTCATGAATTGAGTTGATTTCTTTCCTCTCGTTGTTCTAGAATTATTTTGTAGCCAAGTGAAGGTCATTTTTCACCATTTTTAGCAAAAGAGGTCAAAACCCCCTTTGTGCGTGTTTTGGGGCGTTTTCATCCACGGCGTTCTTTAGTCTGTTATTGGCCATGTCGAGGTTGAGCAGGGAAGTGGGTCGATTAGCAAATCTTATTGAATAACAACAACCAAATTATGGACCTTGAAACATGATTAAAAATCCATAAAGAGGTCTTTAATTTTGAGATGGTTTAAATTCTTAAAAAGTTTCTCATTTTTCTGAGTATTTAAAAAAATCTACGTTTTCAAACATCTCTAATTTTGGGACGTAATAAATTTTTAAAAAGTTTCGTTTTTCTGAGCCTTTTAGTTGGATGACCAAAACGTATTTGTTTAATCATTCCTTTCTACTGTGATTACTGTTTTCAGTTTGGTCCTCACCTGTTGAAGCCAGCAAATAAAAATCGGCGTTCAAGCACTGGATTACAGAAAACCGCGACAAAACCGAGAAGTCCGCTGGTTGAAGTGTGCTGACTGAACGGAGAGGGAAAATTTTATTTTTGCAGCTACACATTCAGCTGAGCAGATTTTTAACGTTTTAAAGAGAAACTTTGTTAAGCGACCAGTTTCATAATGTGCCAAATAACTTGCCTTGTCGTGACGGACCTGTGTAGATATTAAAACACGAAGGCAAAACACATCCTGTTTAATTTTTATGACGACGGGAGTTTTCTTGCAAGGCAAGTACACAAGTTTGCGTTTCAAAAACTTGCGTCGGCTTGCATCTGTTTTGGCCAGAACTTTGTCTACCTCCTACCCAAAAACTTTGCGTGGGCTCTTTTCGAAGGCACTTGGTGCCTCGCACTCTCTATCTCTATGCTAGCCTGCGGAACAGGCGTTTTTCAGGCAAGTTGAGGCAAGCGCGTGTCACGCATGACGGGAGGGGTGCGTAAAAGAAAAAAAAAATAACGCATGAACAATGATGTGCGGACAGGCGTTATTTTTTTCGCTCCTCTCTCGTCGTGCGTGGGTCGCGCTTGCCTCCGCTCGTCCGAAAAACGCAAAAAAAAAACAAAGAAAGAAATAAATAAAAAATAAAATCATCGCCAGTTCTGCAGGCTATCTCTATTCCTGCCCTGGCCATCCTGGCGCTTTCGATATTTTCAGCAGGAGAGCGAGTACGAGGCAGGCCGGAGCTTTATATTTATTGAACTATGGAAACTTGAAGACCGATACACGGTTCAACGCAAGTTAAACCATGTGTCATTGGCTATGGAAAACATTCCCTCTGATTGATTGGAGTTTGTTTTAGAAGCGGTAGCTCTCAATTAACTTGCCTCTCAGATCTACTTGTGTTTTAAACTTCCAGGAACAATTCAGTAGCAATTTTATTTTTTTATATTTCTCAACAACAGACGGGCATTTCTGCTACTTTTGCGTCTTGTAGTAGCAAAATCAAGCAGGCATCTCAAGAGAAATTCTAAATTCTTGAGTTACTGCTGTTGTAAATACGAATTAAAGTTGTAAATGATATCCTGTAAGTGGTTATTTCTACTTTGTATCTTGTTAACGCTGCATGAAATACGATCACCAAAAACAGCCAGTCCGCTTTGCCCTGTTGTGTGGTGTACTAAGTCCAACCTGCTGTTTGGTTTGGTTCAGTTAACGAGAACGTAAAAATGCAAGAGGTTTTAATAACCAAAACAACAACTCTGCACGTGCATTACACTTTTTGGTACATTTCTTTGCCGTCACTGCACGACTAGGACGTGAAATTTCCTGATGGTACGTTTTAAGGAGGACGTAAACACACGACGAATAATTTTTCTTTCTCTTTCTAAACTTGGGCACGGTCTCCAAGAATCATCTCAGAAGATTTCACGTACATTTGATATTTTAAAGCAAGTTGGAACAATTGCGACGACGTTTGAAAAAACGCGAATTCGTTTTAATAGTGACGTTCTCGCTGCCGTCGCCGTCGTCGTTGCTATCACCAAAAAGTGAGCCGCATAGCATCCTTGAATTGCGAACCTCGTTATGAAAGCGAGGCTTCGGGCATAGTTTTTATTATGAATATAGTTTTCATTCATATGTAAACAAAAACTAGTTTTCACATGAAAAGCTTTGCACTTGGCCTCGCTTTTGTGATGAGGGTCAAAGCAACTCGGAAGTGACCTATTTGAGGGGCTTAAGCGCTCTCTCGTCCACAGGCCTCTCTCGTTGATGCGCATGGTGTTGTGGAACTGTCGACATTCCCATCACACCCTACGCCCCTGTTTTCCCGCTCTTTTGCGACACACGTTCACAACCGGATGAGACAGCACTGAATAAAATTCCTATCGCCTTGTTTCGAAACTCATTCCTAGCGTCCTGCTGCGGTGCTTACTTACCGTCGGTAAAAGACAATTTAGGGACTAAGATTCCATCACAGTTTGTTTTGCAACGTTTTATTAGTTCCAAGTAAACCAGCTAAACTTAATTCATATTACATTATTTACAAATATAACAAACCTTTATGTACCTAACCCAAGTACTCTTTTGTACCTACGTACAGAAACTAAGGTTTGTTTTCTTGCTTTTATTCAACAAGCAAGTTTTTGTTTCTTTGTTTTCATTATGAGCCTAATGCAAGCAATGAAAATCATATTGACATAGAATTATTTACCTTGTACAAACAACTGGGCCTACATAAAGCCGCAAACTAGACTTAACTTTTCTCGTACCTGTTCAAAATGTTATTCCTTATTTACACTTTTCAATAATTTATGTTTCTGTTGACAGTCTGAAAGTTACGTTATAACCACAATTTTCTGATTTTTTTTTGTTGTTATTCACACAAGAACATTACCGGTAAGCTGATAAGTTACTGTAAAAACTAAAATACGTTTCCCAACCAAATAGGAAAACCACAATTTGCAAAACTGACTTTCTTGTGGTAATGCACAGAGGAATCCCCCTTTTACATAAATCGTGGATATTACAAAAGCTGGCTTATGAATCTTATACATTATTATTTCTATACACGGAGGACTTCAACTTACTAGTAGGGTTTTTATCATGTTAAAACAACAAAAAGTACAAGGCTTTGTTTGTTTTTACAGCACGTATGAATGTGTATGGGTAGTATATACATGACTTCGTTCTTAGAAACGATTGTCTACACAGGTTCAAAAGAAGTTTCTGCTTCAAGCGAGGTTTCCGACAATCTGCTGCCAAGAGGAACAGGACGGCTGAAAAACAAGAGGAAAATAAGAATTCGTCAGTGTCTACCCAGCAAGTTCTGGGTTATAAAGTAACACTCCATAGAAAGTCGCGACAAAATTTGATGGTTGGTCTGAGCCGAGGGGCTGTGTGCGTTTTAGTGGGTGAGTCGGTTATCAAATGACCCTCGCTAAAGTCAAGTCAAGTCAATCTATTAAACTCAGGAATATTTACAGAGATGATATTCTTTTTTATAACTGGGTCACACACATTAGTATAAAGGATACAGTACAAACAGTAAAGAGGAAAAAAATCAAAAGTAATTTACATTTCATTGTTAAGAACACTATGTTAATTGTGTGAAGTTTGGGACCCCCAAACAGCGAATAGAGCTACATGTAATCGAATAGGTGCCCCAATGTAAATAGCCTTCCACGCAGACGTTCTTCATTTCATTTTTCATTTTTTTATTAGCCCCAATCATTATACAATCAATAGGTTTTCTACATTTTACATATATATTGTTGGCAGGAGATCCCAGCAAGTTTTTGCAAACTTTTCTTTAGGGGATCCCCTATTTCTTAATATTTTCTATTGTTATATAATTTGATAGCTGTCAAATATATATACGTACCTAATTAATATTAAGATTAATATTAGGATTATAGTAGTAAAAGATTGTGATGGCGATGTCGGTAATTTAACCTTTATGTACTGATGTCTGAGCAATAGATCTGCTTCACTTTCCGCTTAAATGAAAAGTAGGATTTAGCATCTTTCACCTCATCAGGGAGATTATTCCATAATTTAGCACCTCTAGCTTTCAGAGAGAATTTTCCATAATTTGTTCTAGTATACCGAATATGTAACTTTACTGAAGATCTTGTATTATACTGATGAAATTGTTTGTTTTGTACACAATAGTTTTTAAAAGTATTTGGTAACATGTCTGCTCTTTGTGAGTACATAAAAAGACTAGCTAGAAAAGTATTAAGCTGGAATATGTCTAGTATTTTTAGTTGTTTGAACAATGCAGTAGTTGAGTCTTGGTATCTTGAGAAAGTTATGAGACGAATAATTTTTTTCTGTACCTTGTGAAGACATTTTAGTGTGGATGCATAATTACTACCCCATACAATATTACAATAGGTAAAATATGGATATATCATTGTGAAGTAAACATTTTTTAAAGTAATTTTGTTTACATAGTGTCTTAATTTGGCTATAATACCCGACAATTTTGATGTCTTATTACTTATGTAGTTAATGTGATTTTTCCAAGTCATTTTATCATCTATTCTAACACCTAGGAATTTTGTCCATTTTACCTGCTCTATTTCTCGTTGATTGATTTTAATGCCTAAGTGCATATCTAATTTTTTTCCCTTTGTCTTAAAAATCATAAAAGTCGTTTTACTGGTATTTAGGGTTAGTTTGTTTGAGCATAACCAATCGGATACTTTACTAATTTCTTCATTAGCAATTTGCAATAGTTGATTTACATTTTTGTGCTTAAAGAAAAGATTTGTGTCATCTGCAAACAGAATATAATGAAATAAATTAGAACTTTTATGAATGTCATTTATATATATAAGGAACAATAGTGGCCCTAATACAGATCCTTGTGGGACTCCGCATCTTATTGTGTTGGGTTTTGATAATACATTGTTATACTTAACTATTTGTTGCCTATTTGTTAGATAATTTTTAAACCATGATAACGGTGTTCCTCTTATTCCGTAGTGTTCCAATTTACTGATTAAGATTTCATGATCAACTGTGTCAAACGCTTTTGATAAATCTAGAAATATACCAATTGTATATTCGTTATTTTCTATTGCTGAGGTAATCTTATCGACAAGTTCTATAATTGCTTGTTGAGTTGAGCGCTTTGCTCGGAAGCCATACTGATGATCAGAGAGAATAAGATGTTTGTTTAAATAAGATATTAAACTCCTGTACATAAGTCGCTCAAAAACTTTACAGAAACAAGGAAGGACTGCAATTGGTCACTTGTTTTATAGACCGGAGAAACTACTGAGATTTTTAGCTGATTAGGTATTATACCTGTAATTATTGACTGATTAAAAATAAATGTAAGTGGGTACGAAATTAATTTGCTTATTTCGCATATTACTCTGGGATTTATATCGTCTAATCCACTACCTTTGTTAGGGTTTAACTTTTTGAGCTCATTTTCAACTTCGGTTGTTGTTATTGGATCTAAGAATATGGACTCTACATAATTGCTATTTAGGTATTTATTAAAGCTATTTGGTGTTTTAGGTATTTTCTTGGATAATGATGGACCTACGTTGATAAAGTATTTGTTAAATCTATTTGCAATTTCATTTGCATCAGTTATGATATCTACACCTTCTTTGAATTGTGATGGTAAATTTTGTTTTTTTGAGGCTTTTCCTACTAACTCATTTATGATGCTCCAGGTTTTTTTTCATGTTATTTTTTGCTGTATTTAATTGTTGTTGGTAGTAATTCTTTTTAGCTATTACTTTTAAGCTATTAAATTTATTTCTATACTTTTTATATTTCTGTTCATTAAAAATTGATGGACTTTTAAGATATCTTTTATAAAGAATATTTTTCTTTTTCCTAGATATAAGGAATCCTTTTGTAATCCATGGCTTCTTTTTATGGTTTATTTTGTTTAGTGTTACTTTCTTGGTGGGTAGATGAGTGTCATATATCTCTTTAAATTGTTCCATAAAATTATCGTATGCTTCTTGAGGATCTTCTAGGTTTGTTATATGCTCCCAGTTAGTTTTAGCTAATTCATTTTTTAATTTTTTCAAAGTTTTTTTTATTAATGATTCGTATATTTTGTTCTATCAGGTCATGTTTTGTATCTAGTTTATCCATTGTTATATAGAATATAGGAAGATGGTCTGATAGATCGGATATCAAGATGCCTCTTTTACTATTTTCATTTGGACTATTTATAAATATGTTATCTATTAAGGTAGCTGATTTGTCAGTAATTCTTGTGGGTTTTGTTATTGTAGGAAAAAATGACGATGCATACATTAGGCTTATAAAGTCGTTTATAAAACACTATCATTAAATTTTAATATATCAAGGTTGTAGTCACCCATTAAGTAAGTTTCCTTTCCTTCGTTATTAAGGCATTCCAGAGTTTTGGTTGGGTGTTCTTCAAATTTGTTAAATGTGTTATTGGGAGGTCGATAGATAACTCCAACAATTTTGCTTTTCTTCCCTTTGAACCTTAACTCGATAAACAATGACTCGAATATTTCTTCGTCAAATGTACTTAAGTCATCTCTTACTTTAAAATTTAGAGTATTTGAGATATACATTCCGACTCCACCTCCATGTTTGTTATTTCTTGTTTTACTTATAAACGAATAATTAGGCAGGTCGAAATAATTTTCGCTTATATCATTTAGCCATGTCTCGCTCAAGCCTATAACTGAGAAGTCATTAGGGGTTTGTCACGCGTTCCTGCCCCACGAACGTTCGTGGGGCAGGAACGCGTGACGAACCACTAAGAACGTCTGCGTGGGAGGCTACAATGTAAACAGTACGAGCAAAAAGAATATGGTGATAAATGCCAATTTAGAATAAAGGCGATGTCTTAGGCTCTTTAACGGTTGTGGGTTCAAATCCAAACAGAGCCGCTGCATGCGATGCCCTTTTTCAAGAGGTCAGAATTTACAGTGTCGCATTATCATTTCTTCCAAATTCTGTTAACATAACCCTTTAAATAAAAACTGTAAGCCTACTGCCCATTCACGTGTTTCAACACGTTTAAAAGCTGTTTTGCAAAACACAGTTTAAAATTGTTTCCTTCGTAAAAGCTGCTTTCGGATTTTTGTCGACTACAGATTTAGCACAAATGAAAGCATAAGTTAAACTTTACTTGAATCCTATGTCCAAGCCAATGGTTCAACTTTCTGTTACCAATTTTCATTTTGTTAAACTTGGTTTAATTAAGGACGGTGCCTACTAATACCGAAGTATTTTTGTGCGGCTTATGACTATGCGGGAAAAACAGATCTTAGCAAGGCCTCTTGGAATCCAAAAAGAAAATTGGGGGTAACCACGCATTTTTCAGAGATAATTAAGCAATAATATCTCTAAAAAGCGCCAAAATATAAAGTAATGTATGGGATTTTTTCCTAAATTCAAGCTTAATTATCTCTGAAAAATGCATGGTTACCCCTAATTTTCTTTTGAGATACCAAAAGCATTTGCTAAGTTCTGCTTTCTCCGTATAGTTTTAAACCGCGCAAAATTATCCCTGTATTAGTAGGCAGCACCCATGGGAAACCCGAGTATCTCGAGATGCCCAGAACGTATGCGCAGTAACAATAGTAGGCACCGTCCTTAAAACATGTTTTGTTGATGTGAATGGGGCTTATAGCCTCATTTGTTAATATTTTACACAATGAATCGGTATGTATGGGTGGTGTAATCGTTTTGACTAGCCAAAATTTACTTGTGAGTTCCAGAGAGTAACAATTGTATAAAGGGCTCAGCGAGAAACAAGGATTTTGCTGTCGTATTGCATAAATTTACGACACCCATTAACAATTAACTGGTCGGATTGAAAGAGAAGCCACCTTGAACGTGCCACGCGCGAAGCGAGGAGACGCGCAACTCGCGTGTTTCATCCGTTCTACCATCCCTGAGAGAAAGAGACTACTCGTCGAGTGCCACGTGGCAAAGTGATTGTAATCAGTTAACACGAACTTTTTGTGACTTTCCATGACCCAGGTTAGCAGAGCTAACCGAAGATTGTTGCAAGGTGGTTTACACGCTTCATGCTGCTTGGGTCAGTATTGAACTGTCGCGTCCTGTGCAACATGACCACGGTTCTTTTAATTTTGATTCCAAGTCCACCTACCTCCTTTCCTCCATGAATCTCTGTAGCACTTGATCAGGATCACCCGTCAGGCTACTTCGCCCCCCTTGACCCGCTGCTCCGCGTTGAATCATTTCAAGCCGTCTCAAACGTTCTTCATTCCTATTCGCCACGTCATCGACATTAAAACTTGTGACGGAATTCAGGGAAAAGCCACCAGGTGTTGGAGGTTTGTACGCGTCGCTTGGCTTTAAAATAGAAAAGAAGGATGGTTTTAGCCTAAACAAGATCTGTGGTTAGTGGGTAACCATTTAAACTCCAATACTGATCAGCAGTTAATTTCTCCTTAACTAACTGAGCAAACATACATCTCACAAGAACAAAAAAAATGATCACCCAAGATTCTCACAACTAGTTCTATAAGAAATACAGAAAGGTCGGTGTGGAGAATATCCATATTAATGCTGGGTCTTCTGACTTAAAGGGACCCAGTCACGGCCATTTTGCTGTATTTTGATCAAAACTGCTCGAATTTTTGACAAAGAACTCTTTTCCTATAAACATGAAATTGCTGTTAGAGCGACGGGAAGAAAATATTAAGGGATTTAGCCAGGGAAGAACAAGCTATAGGCAATTTTATGCGACGTCTCCACAATACACAGGAAAAACTTGAAAAAATTGGCCAATCTTTTAAAGTTGTAATCCATTTCCATCCAAGCCATCCACAGCATAACATAATTGATACTAGTTTCTGCGCATTGGTAGGGTTATTATTAATAAAACTGAACCATTATTTTGACGATTCCATCGATTCAAATATGTTTTTCTGGCTATTCAAAATAGGTGACACTGCCCCTTGAAGATACCGTTGATTTGCGGGTTTGACACATTCCCCCTCGCTTGTGGGAACTAACGCAGAAAGGTCGGTTAGTCTACGGCCGTGTAAGCCATCAGTGACCCGTCTATTCCTGAACCAATAGAGACACTGTTTATAATGTATATACCTTTGGATTTCTGGCCATTTCTTCAAGTTGTTTCCATCGTCTTCTCTCCCTCGCAGAGGACTGCCTCGGTCGTGAGGACATTTGTTCTAATGATAGCATCTGCTTGGGATCATCAACAGCAAGAAACTGACTCTCAGATTCCAAAAGCGAATCACGACTTGGGGGGCGTCTTGAAACCTTGAACAAAGGTACATATCCGTCAAAACAAATTAAATGTCAAGTTGAAGTACAGAACAGTTTCCACCCGAAAATAGCGAAGCTGATCGAGTCGGGTGGGAGCAAAAAGATAAATACACTAAGACTTTCAAAAGCAGAAAAAGAGAAAAGTAAATTACAATACAATATAATATAGGAAAAGCAACCAGGGTACACGTATCGTATTAAGACAATGGTCAAAAAGGAGTAACAGGCAAACTTATGCCTTTAGAACATACCTGGTAAGGTTCTCCACCTCTCGGGGGCTGTTTGCTGCCTCTACTGGGATCTAGAACAGAATGGAACAATAAACAAAGAGGGTAAAGGAGACTAATACTCAACAGACCAACCTGCTTAGCGGGAAGTTGTGCGAAAGCTACGTTTTGCGGCGGAGTCGCGAAGGGAATGGAGAAGAGCTGGTGAGTCGCGGCTAAGCCTCCAAAACTTTACACACGGACAATACCGCCAGCTACGCAAGCTACCAACAGGCTTGCTCTCAAACTCCATTTTCTCACGAACCCAACTGATCTCGAGAGATATGTAATCAATATTACACTGCTCACTTCCCTCCCTGTTAATAGACGGCTAGTCAATCCATCTATAGATTTTATTAATCCAGATTGTTTGGATTTTCGCGCTAGCTGGAAGCAAAGGACGCTTTCCACATCGCTGATCTTACTGGTATGTAGCAGGCTTGTCACATATGAAGCTAATAAATGGCCCAGCTTGCCACGAGATTTTAAGTGGCTCACTGAGTTGTCGGTGTACGGGAGGTTATTTGTCCCACGCTCATGACATAGACCACAAGCAGTCCCTTGTTTTTCTTAGCGATAGTAAAGCAAGCGGACCACGCGAGCGCGCGAGGAAAACTGCCTTCCCTCCGCGCGTCGCGTTTCCTCGCGCGAGGCATTTTTCGCGCTTTCGTGTAATTCGCTCTCTTTACTACTAGTTACTACTAGGGAAAATAAGAGACTGCTGGCAGCCCTCTCTTTACATGATGAATATCAAATCTCTCTCAAGGTCACTCCATGGTTGTTTCTATTCGGAACGAATCTGTACAAGAAAGGACAGGACAAAATCCAAGTGCGCTGAACGGAGCACATGACAAAAAAATAGGTACGCATTGCGTACATGTGTGTAGTGCTGTGCACACGCTGCGGACCTGTTTGTTTACGGACACTCACTCACTCTTGCATACCTGACGACATAGTGGGTAGAGTACTATACAGTGCACTTCACACAAAAACTAGATTCAGCTACCAAACTAAACTTGCCATAAGTGAACTACTTTGGGAGCCAAAAGTAAGAACGTTTATCACCAAACTGATCTCCTCCAATCCTTCTCGTACGTGGGACGTCGAGATTGCAATCTAAGACTGGTTTGTCCCAAAATGGAATTTTCGATCGCAAATCTAGATTTAGTTTGGTCGATAGGAAAGGAAAGGCGGCCTCAGTAGTTATACAGACGTGCTGTACTCACCCGATCTCAATTCTGCTAGTTTGTCTTCTTGTTCCCTGTGATGGCAAAACACAACTTGTCGTTAATAAGCACAGCAAACAAGGGCCACGCCCAAGGCGTTTGTGATTCTGAGTTCACGAATCTTTTTCCTACTTTTTACGTTACCCTGTAAGTCTGGTAAGACTCCTTTGTTGTAAACGTGACCTGTGATTGGCTGATCAATGTTGGGCGGCCCCGGTTGGGTTCGTTGCACTGTAATAACTTTAAACCCTTTACCATCAATGCAATCTCTTTCATTTGTTTTCATGTGAATTATAAATTGCATTCATCACGTCCAAACAAATATTTGAAAGATGAGTATTACATTTTGCGCAGGAAAGGATTAATCCTTTTGCCATTGTTAGTAAAACCTGAAAACAGTCTAAACAAACAGTGAACATTTATTTTAGATCAACAGTAATTCTCACATGATAAAGGCCCGCTGCTGAAGGTCTAGAATACTGTTAGTGGACACGGGATCAGGAAACTTGCTGCGGAACTCGCCGGCAAGAGACGAGGTGTCTGAGAAACATGAACACAAACAAAACAAATCGTTAACAAATCAGATGTGGAAGAGGTTATGTACCACAAAATTGTGCCAATTTATAAGAAACATAGTCCAATGTAACTCAAGCCCCAGAAAAACTGTCAAGAATGGCAGCAAATCAGTTCAGTTACCACACAAAGAAAAAGTACAGTGGAGTCTCCATTAAATGGACACCCTCGGCACAAAGAGAAGTGTCCCCTTAAAGGCGCACAAAGAAAACGTACAGGGGAGCCACCATTAAGGGGATAACCTCAGGACAAAGAGAAGTGTCCTGTAATCAGGCGTTCCCTGAAAAGAGGTTGGGCAGATTTTTTGATCATATTTAACCACCATAGATTTGTGCACCGTCCTTTAAATTGCCATTCATTGATAAGAATACTGGAAACAAAAAGTTCAAGCTTTGAAAGCTGTCATCACTTGTGATCAGATTGATTCACCTTTTCAATCCTCTTTGGTGGTTGGTAACTTACCAGGAAAATGATGTCTAGTTGTCCCCTTCATGGGGGTTTCAACAACATTTGGGTTGTTCAGAAACTGGCTCCGCCGCCTTAATAGACTTAATAGAGGTGTCACTGATGCAAAGATTATATGAACACTTTTTCAGGATAAAGGTTTATGTCCCTTTAATGGGGGTGTTCCAAACTAGAGGTTCCACTATAATACACTTTACTTTGAGAGATGAATGGACTCAAAAGTCGGACAGTGTAGATTTGATAGTCAGCTCTAACTTGAATTCTATTAGTCTCGAGTCATACAATCAACAAATGTGAAGAAAAAAAATTGCCTACATTTACCTTCATATTTTATCCTGTTAAATTCATCAGCAGCTGAAAAATCCTGGAAAACAATCAATCAATCAATCAACCGATCAATCAATCATTCAATCAACCAACCGATCAATCAATCATTTATTCAACTAGTCAATCAATCAATCAATCAATCAATCAATCAATCAATCAATCAATCAATCAACCAATCAATCAATCAATCATTCATTCAATTAATCAATCAACCAACCGATCCATCAATCATTCATTCAACCA
This sequence comes from Pavona decussata, assembly GCF_977016875.1. Taxonomy (NCBI): domain Eukaryota; kingdom Metazoa; phylum Cnidaria; class Anthozoa; order Scleractinia; family Agariciidae; genus Pavona; species Pavona decussata. The sequence continues at coordinate 179,554 of NW_028145495.1, read as the reverse complement.
CTCAATCAATCAATCAATCAATCAATCAATCAATCAATCAGTCAATCAATCAATCGATCAATCAATCAATCAATTAATCATTCATTCATTCAACCAATCAACCAACCAACCAATCAATCAATCAATCAAAGCATTTAAAGTCACAAATGAATGAAGTTTTATTCTTCACAGAAGTGAAGAGAAAAAAAATCAATATTGAGAATGATTACTATACCTCTGCGTCTTTCTTCACCACTGCGGTTTTATTGGCAAGCGCTCGTTCAAACACCTCAACATCCCTTCTACCTCTGTTAAATTTTATAATATCAAAGCAAAAGATTAACTTTGAAGAACCGACGCTTCATTACGTGCACATGAAAATGGATAGAACAGAGGTCAAAACAGTGTAGTGCATTGATGAGACAAGACAGCAAGTTGACTTAAAAATCGCTTCAAATCAGTTAAAAATCGCGAAAAGACGACAGCGTCTTCGCATTATTCAAAATGGCGGTACAGAGAAGGCCCTTGAACACGCTACAAAATACTCCACGAATCTTGGTGTATTTTGTTACGTGACACACTTGATTGGACCTTCGCTACTCTTCGCTACACGTTATCCGTGGAAACAATATGAAAACAGCCATATTTGGTACTGTAAAAAATGTAGCAAAGGTAAAAATCAACTAAGTCGTCACAAAATGCTTGACGATTCGTAGAGTATTTCCGCAGCACGTTCCAGGGTATCTTCTATGTACCGCCATTTTGAATATCGCGAAGGTTGGAGATGACTATTACACGATAGTGACCAGCGTCTCATTCCTCCTTACAAAATAATCACTTGCTCAAATACAAAGGTCATGAGAAATAAGGAAATAATCACCAAAGATGAAATGTCTCGATGTTTAAGCAAATTCTCCCAACAAGTACTGTTGTCTGGACCATAAGAAGTACATGGAGAACAGTGGAGAGAAAATATACGTTGATATTGGGGCTGAAGTCGGTGGTTTGAGGCCTAGCATCTGACAAAGTGTTACTTCTTTAGAGTAGCTGACACCCATTGAAAATGAGTACCGACAGAGAGTAGTCCGCGATTGATTAGCATCCAATCCGAGGAAAGCGGGGGGAGGGGTGCTTCCCTGGGGGAGGGGGGAGATGGCGGTGGTAGCAGCTTCGTTTCTCTTGTGCCCTCTGTTATGTTATTAGTAAATCAATAAATTTGCCATATTATAGTCATGCGCTGTAATGAGATGAAATGATTGTGAGTTGCAGTAATTTCATACCTTCTGCTTCCAAGGTCTTCAGGAGCACGTTTCATACTAGAATAATTTGTCTACAATAAGAATGGAAAGCAAACATTGTTCTTGAATTAAATGTTCATCTTATTACACAGCACTAACCGTGCAACTAAGGCCTTTGTTTCAAATGTTCTCTTAGTTCCTTGCCTGCACTGAAGAGCAGACACCTTTGTCGGCTTTTCGGGGGAGAAACAAAAGCCGCAAAAACGTCAGCTCTCTCCGGCAACAAAATTCTCAAATTAAAGAAAATGTGAGCCCATTTCCACCCTCTAAACTTCGAAGTATATGTATAAAAAAATTAAAAGCATTTCTGGAAGACTTAAACAAATCCACAGGGCGGCAACGTGGTCGAGTGTTAGGAGGCGCGAACTCGCAATCTGGAGGCCCTGGGTTCGAGTCCCCTCTCTGACTAATAGCTGGATTTGTTTCGGGGTAGTCTCTTGTTCAAATCCTCGGCCACACTTTGTAAATAACCAAGTGGTAAGCCTCCTTGCAGTTGTTTTGTTCAAAATAGTTGTTTGATTATACAGCCCCACAAGCTTCTAGCTTTAAATCTAACCGTGTATAAATACATTTAGTTTATTTTACTTTTACTTTTTTTAGTCATCTTTGTGTGTGCAGGGTTGTCGCTAAGCGCCGGCTGCCGGCAAAATTCGCCGGCTGGGAAAGAGGTCATTGCCGGCTGATTTTGGGTGGCAAACACTCGGTAAAAGGGCAATGAACAGTTCTTCAGTTACCAACTAGCAATTGTTCGATTTAGAATAATATATTTTAAGTGAAAAGGTTGAATAAATTCCTGACCACCTTGAGTATCGATGCCATAAAGTAATTGAAAAAAAGTCTTGTTTTGAGAACTTGTTTACCGTGTCCTCTTTCCGTTTTCTGCGTCCGCCATCTTGTCAACACAAAGCTTGGTAGCCCCCGCGTTCAAGGCGTTGCGAAAGATTGGGAACGAGTTTGTTACCAGGTATTTGTGTCAGATCGGAGAAAGAAGAAGTCTTTCTCTGTAGTTTGATAGAGAAAAAAAAAACATGAAGGAACTTCTTCGTAATGTTTTAATACAACTTTTAATTGGTTAAATTTTATTGTTTATAACATGTTTATGCTCATGAATAGCAAGAAGAACTGGGCAAATGGAGGAACAGTTGAACAAACCAGAAACGTAAACGGTCCGCCGAGTGCTCGCCGGCGAAAACGAACGAACGAGAAACCGAGTGAACGAACCCGCGAAACTGAATGAACAGCTGAACGAACGAGCGGACAGCTCTTTTGTTTACAGTGCTAAGCGTTTATAAGAATCGATTTTCTGATAGTCTATATCTAGTGCAAACTTAAAAGCACTTACCTTTTCGGAACAAATGGGAGGCGTTGTTATCGTACTTATCGTAGCTTTCGTTCTCATTACTTTCAATGTTAAGTAAATAATGAAAATCCTACGCACGTATTTTCATTTTTAATGTTAGAGTGTACACGGCATTCATAAAAAAACGGGTTTTAGTTAGATTAGATTAGCTGTAGTTAGGTTTTGAATTTTGTTTAGGAGAGTTGGGTTATTTCTAATTTTTATACTCCTGATGGATTTTACCCTGTTTAAATAAATAACTATTCTTCTGGTGAGCTCACCAAAAAGAGAATTAAGAAAACAGCATAGATTGACGAAAGTAAAACAAAGCACTGTCTGCTCAGAAGGTCTGTCGTTCTCCTTAGGGGCACAGTGAACAGACATGGTAGAGAGTTCAAGGAACGCCAAACTAAACGAAAACCACATGAAGGAAATATAGAAACGTCAAAGCGAGGGAGAAAATGTTGAATACATTCAGGGTGAATCTCTGTACCACACGTTTCAAACTGCGGCACCACAGCTGACCTTCTCTTTAATGGTTGTTTCTTTTGGCATAAAAGAGCCCCTAGATTTCACCAGAGTGCACCAAATTGAATTAAAATTTTCAAAATTTCCTGGGGACGGCCCTCCATACCCCCCTAATGAGAGGGGGCGACCCCCTCCCATAACTACCCCTCCGTCGGCTCCGCCGACGGCAGAAGGCACTTCGCGCCTTCTTTAGCCGGCTCAATTTCTCAGCTAACCGACAGACAAATTTCTTAGCTACAACCCTGTGTGTGGGCTAATAAACGTGAGGATCTGACCAAGGGTCTGATCTGATGATAGGTAGATAACAAAGGTAAGCATTTCCAAGCCAAAACTGTGGACAGGAATTTTGACAACAGTTAGAATCATGAGAACGATGCATTATTCAGTCCGTGACACAGGCATACTCGGAAATTTAAACTAACCACTGCTGATGAACCATTCATTTGCTGTTGCACTCTTTTTTCTTCATTCTTCAGCTGTTGCCTGAGTGCTGTTAACTGACTCAGTACATCTTGATCAGTTACTGCATTTCTCGTAGGCTCTTTAAACATGAAAATAAGAAAACCAGAAATTTAGTGACCAGAGATAAGAGCCTTTGTCATCCATATGGCGCAGTGGTGAGAGCACTCGCCTCCCACCAATGTGGCTCGGGTTCGATTCCCGGACACGGCGTCAAATGTGGGTTGAGTTTGTTGTTGGTTCTCGTCTCTGCTCCGAGGGTTTTTCTCCGCTTTCTCCGGTTTTCCTCCCTCCACAAAAACCAACATTCCCAAATTCCAATTCGACCTGGAAACAGTGGATGAAATAGCCACTCTACAGAAGCCACTAAAAATTCCCATTTTATTTACTAACAATTTAAAAGTCACTTTACACTTTCCTTAGAGGTTCAAAACAGTGTTTTATCCTCTTGAATATCACGGAGAGCGACGCAAATCCCCCCCCCCCCCCCCCCCAGCCCTTGAAACTATGCGTCTTTGGTATGGATGGCCAGGAAGGCAGTGGATTGCAACTTGAAAAAAATTGGCTAATGTTTTCAAGTCCTGCAGCTGTATTATACAGAAATTGCTGAAAAGTTCATCATTAAGGCAAACGTTTTTCTTTCAAGAATTTAGTAGAATGATGTTTCACTTGGTGCTATAATTTATGAGCATTTTCCTCTCGAAGAAGGGTACAAATTCACAGTTTTAGAATCATTTTTACAGAACACCAACAAAGAACTCAAATCAAGAGCCACGGATCATCGCATACTGAGCTGTTTTGTGCTATTCATGTTAGCATGTCCCAGACAAAGAGATTGTCTGAAGAAATGGCTCGATTCCTTGCTCGCAAACAGAAATGATCCAATGCCAAGTCCCGACAGGATAAAGACCAGACCAAGGACGTGACAGAAATCTAGTCATTTGTCCAAAGGTAGACACTGGCTGGACAACTACATAAATCTCTTGAGTAAAGTACCAGTTGAATCTTTATTGGAAACTTGGTGGGAATTAAGGGGATGGAAACAGGTTCTTAAAAGACAAAAAAAAATTGGAGCAGGCAGGTATATTTTACCTGGTTCACGTTGAGGTCGAGCGGCAGAAGGAGGAGGAGATGCAACAACAGGACCTAAAGAAAAAAAAAACAGCAGTTACATAGAGCGCAACCCCATAAATACGACTACCTTCGGGTCGTGAAAATGTGGTAGTAATAACAGGCTCGTTGGATTAACGAGATTGTATTAAAACTAAGGAAATGACTGGACTTTCAATTCGTTCGGGGCACAAAAAGTGGTCGTGTTAACATGGTGGTCGTAAGGCGGGGTTCCGCTGTAGTAAGTTCGCACAGTCAATTCGATCTTACTGTTAAACTCCAGAGTTACCAGCCCTTCAAGTTGTTTCGAACCTCATCATGAAAGCGAGGCTAAGTGCAAAGTTTTTATTAAGAAAATTAGTCTTCATTCATATGCAAACAAAACTAATTTTCACAAGAAAAGCTTTGCACTTAGCCTTACTTTCGTAATGAGGCTCAAAGCAACTCGGAAAATGGCCAATTCGAGCAACGAGTTGCACACATGTACACAGTTGCACTATAGGCCAAACAAATAACAATGTACTTACACGTTGCTGAATGGAAATACATTAGCATACATTAGAAATATATTTGCATAACTTTGCATAAACTTGGCAAATACGGACCAGGTGCTCAGAAAAAGGTCTAGCTAAGACTAGCGCTGTCAGGAAAAGTTATATTTAGCCATTATTATAAAAGAGAAACTAGCACTAACAATGCAAGCTCTAACGCTTCGTTGCTCTTACCTTGAGAGGTTTGTTTGTTAGCTATGGTAGGAATGGGCGGTGAAGAAGACCTGAAGTCAGTCATATCTTCACCAGCCTCCTGACAAAAGGAATAAAGAAAATTAGTTTTAAATAAATACACTTCACTGTTCTTACTTTTGCTTTACCAAGCTTTGTGATTGGTTGGCAAAACTCACGCCACTTTCTCAACCAATGAGAAGCAAAACTAAAACCAATCGCGCCTCGCTCGCACGCGTTTTCCCGCGCTTGGCGCCGGTTACATGTATTTGCTTTGAATTCTGATTGGCTCATTGCGCTGTTTGCATCTGTTGTGATTGGCCAGAATAATCACCAGGCAGTTGTTCAAAGAGCGGATAATTTTATTCACTGGATAGGTCGCTATGCAGCACATAAAATGTGTGCAAGCAGTTCCCTATAGCCCTATAATTTGTGTATGAAGTAGAAGCGTCTGTCTAATTTAAGTATGGGATTGTGTGAAAAACTTGCCAAAAGCTTTGGTTGGAGTACATTTTATCAGCTGGATAGCAACTTATCCATTGGATAAAGTTATCCGCTCTTTTAACAACGGACCGGCATTTTAGCTTTGATTTTATAACACAATTGAAAACCTCTCTATTTACAAGTTGTTACTCAACATACCTCCATCTTCTTCCGCACAGTGGGAATGGGTGGTGAGTTTGACCTGGCCTGAGCAGAGAAACCCTGAAATGGCAAAATAACAAATTTAAATAAGATATATTAATATTGTTTCAACGTTTGTGTACATAGAAAACTGTGCCTGAAACGTTACTTTGAGGAGTGGTCAATTAATTAAGTTATACTGCATTACATTGTGTAATTGCAAGTTTGAAAATATCCTAAACTGTGACCATTCAAATGAAAGCTGCTGAGCAGTACTTTCCTATGGTGCTGTTTATTATGCTGTACGAGGTGGTTCTAACTTTTGGGTCTGTGTGTGAAATCCTACAGTGTGACCATTCAAATGAAAGCTACTGAGCAGTACTTTCCCGTGGTGCTGTTTATTATGATGTGCAAGGTAATTTACAAACAACAACAACAACTTTACCACTTTTTTTAACAAACTTTTACAAAAGTAGTGAAAAAGATAATGGGAACTGGTACAAGTTACTCACAAAAACTAAAGAGCTAATCTAGATGAGCAACAAAATTGAATATTTAGACCTTTTCACTCGGTGGACCAAATTCTAAAGTGTGACCATTCAAATGAAAGTTACTAGTAAGAAGTAATTTCCCGTGGTGATGTTTAATATGCAGTACAAGGTGGGTCTAGCTTTTGAGTCGGCGAATGAAATTATACAGTGCTTGTTGAGATTTAAAAGGTCAACTCACACTAGCATAAAGACATAAATAATATCACTAGTTGAGCGGGTTAGTTTCTAAAGAAACTGCAGTGCTGCGTCGGTGGGGAGTAGAAACGAATGTTTGGTTTATCAACAGAGTTGACAACTGAAGGTAAATCGGCCATCGTAAAGAGATTTCCCCAGTGCTCACGTTTCGAGCGTTAGTCCTTCATCAGAGCAAATCAAGAAATTGTGGGTTTTGTGCGTTTATATGCTGAACAGTGGAGCCACGCTATGAGTGCACGGTAACGTGGAAAAGAAGAATAAATTAGTCGAATGAAAGCGTTCCTTGATTCCTTGGCGATTAAGAGTGCCAATTTGGAAGATAAATTTTTGTTCGAAAGTTTTGTGGGTTTCTGTGTTAACCATGATGAAGAGAAATGCCACAGACTGCCATGAGTTTGTTAGAGTGGTTAGGCATGAGATTTAAGTGTTGAGCGACTGGTTTGGATGCATCCTTGTCATTTCTTTCAACATCTCTCAGATGTTCGCGAAATCGGTCATCTAGCCTCTTTCCTGTCTCACCAATGTATAAATGTTGGCATAAAGTGCATTTTATGCAACAAATAACATAAGCGGAGGTTATATCACTAGTTGATAATACTTACTTCACTAGCAGCAGCTTTCTTGGCAGCTAATTCAGCATCTAGTTTTCTCTTCAGCTCAGCTTGCCTCTGTTCTTCCATCTCCTTCTTTTTCTTCTCTGCTTCTCTTTTCTTGGCTTCTTGAGCTTCTTTGATCTGTTCATTCTTCAACCTTGCCTAACAGAGAGACCATGTAAAACATGAAAAGGGGTTGGAAAATTTTGAAAGCTCAAAGGATGATACAAAGAAGGTCCAAGACATCACACAAGGCGGAGTAGTTTGGGGGTGAATGAACAAAACATCATCCACTCCACTCCATCCATCTCCTGGGAAATTAACATGTGCAAGAATCACCTAATCGGGACGACGGATTTACTGCATGAGTGTTTGAATTTAGCTTTGCCTCCATCTACTCTCGAACACATGTGCACCGTATGTGGCCGAGCATGCAAATCCAAGATTGGTCTAGCCTCGCACAAGAGAAGCCACTAACCTAGTAACACAACCACAGACTGACTGCTGAACACTCATCTTTCCAAGCGAAAGCAGAGACCACCATTTGATTTAAACTCTAAATGACTTAATTAGCTCAAAATTTGCATTTTTCTTTTTTATGCAACGTGCTCTTTATCAAATTCTTATCACTCCCCCTTCCCCCCCCCCCCCCCACACCTCGATGAAGGCTGAAGCTTTAGCCGAAACATTGGGGTTTAACCCGTTTTTAAACATTTGATTGTTATACAGTATTTTTTAACCAGAGAAACCTTTTACCACGTCACAAGTATTGAACAATAACACTTGTTAGCTAAACACAACATGGTTATCGACCAGGACATATGTATTTCATGACATTTGAGTGGCCTGTTTAATAACAAAATTTTCATTCAACCATCATGTGCCCAATTTAATTAGTCAGGAGAAATACCTCTTCTTCCTTCTTTCGGAGTTTTTCTTGTTCTTCTTCAAAGTCTTTCTGCATCTTTATTCTGTCCTCTTCTATTTTTCTTTCCTAAAGGAGTGAGGTGACAAAAGAAAGTTTATTAAGCTTCTCACTCATTCAACCTGCCGCCGATGCCTTGCTCAAAGGACCAGGCGGGCGTTTCTTAAAGCTCCCGACGAGCTTGGGAAAAGTATTTCTCTTATTCCATCTCTATTTAACAAATCGACGGCAGTTTTCTATGGTCTGTACTCTTATAGACCATAAAATGACGCCATAAAATGTCCAAAACTTGGCAGTGAAACCACTCGCCGCTGCCAAGTTTTGGACATTTTATGGCGTCATTTTATGGTCTATAAGAGTATAGACCATAGAAAACTGCCGCCGATTTTTTTTACAATAACATGGAAAAAGTACGAGCGGAATTGGCTGTGATTTTTTTCGTTGAGAAAGCGCGCGCGTTACATCTGACGTCATTTTTATTGTCTGTACTCTTATAGACAATAGCTACGAGCCAATCAGCGCGCGGGAATTTGGACAGTTATTGTAAAAAGAATACTGGTTGTTTTTCGTACAGACTAACTCGATGTGTTTGTTTATCACGGAAAACTTAAAATGTTTTCGCTTTCAAAATTGTCAAATACTGATTTTTTTTGTAATGAATTTTGTGTATGTAAAATAGTTTTTTTCGGGTCCGAAGTTTATCGGGAGTTTGAGAAACGCGTGCCAGGATCATCTCCAGGAGGAGTAGTGATGCTATTAGTCAAGGACAACTGTTCGAATCTACGTTCTCTTGACAAATTCATTCCGTAAAGGTGCATTTTAAACTTCTAATGTGGACTGAACAATATCTCACCAATTCTTCCTCTTCTTTCTTTACTTTCTCCAGTTCTTCCTTTTTCTTCTTCTCTTTTTCTTCAACCTTAAGTTAGAAACATGGTGAGTTTAAATAACAGACGAGTTGCACTAGTGAGAAATGAACAGGGTGCTATAGTTGTGTAGTCTGTCTCGTACCACGAACAACAACAATTTCTATCTGAGTATGAAGAACTACGCTCTGCACTTCAAAAGCTCATTAATACTCCAAAAACCCATTGACCTATCAAATGGTCGATAAAGCATCACCTGCAGTGGTTTTAAAACCCGATAAAACCTCCTCCTTATTAGTATGCGGTGTTTAATGTTTTTCTCGTATGCTAATTTCCAACGTTCACAAAAGCATTATTGTTATGAACTCTCTTGACACACGCTTTTCCAGGAATGTTTTTGAAGCCGTTCAAAAAACTCGCAGCACGTGTCTTATCGGGTCTTAAACCACTCAGCTGCGCCTCGTTGTTTTAAATCCCGATAAAACACTGCTGTTCGTGTTTTAAACATTAAATAACGGCCTCTCTCGTCAAACGAACATGAATGTATAATAATCATCATCATCATACATGAGATTTGTATAGCGGAAGTATCCACACAATGATCAAACGCGCTGAAACATACCTCCTTATTAAAAATTGGCTTAAACTGATAAAACATGATTACACAGGAAAGGAAATACAAAACCATCATCATCATCATCATCATCAATTTTCACCACATTCTTTCCTGGAGTTAAACGTATTTCCTGAATGTATTGAATCATATAGTTAGTAACTATGATTGAATATATTGCACCTGTTTTCGAAGGTATTCCTGATACTCTTGCTTGGCTGCTTTTTTCATATCATCCTAAGGATGCAAACAAAGAAAACTAACATTAATAAAATATTGACACATGGACATTAAGCTCAAAATTCAACCTGTTTCATGTTCACACTATTATTATATATAACACAGTCGAACCCCTATTATGCAGCCACCGATTTAGGGGCCACCCACTATTAAGCGGCCAAACAACAACGTGAAATGACCAAATTCAAGGTTTTGTGGAGAACGTGAACACATGACGGTAAATTTTTCTTTCCCTGTCTTAACTTGAATGCGCTTCCCACCTGTTCTGTTACTTTATAGTTCAGCCACATTGTAAACGTTGAACGAATTGGAATAATTGTGAAGTAGTACAAGTAACGTGAACAGGTCAGGGTAACCTTACAATGGACTTACATCCCATACAGGGGGAGCAGCAGCAATGTGTCTAGTATGTTTATGCAAAGGAACACAGAACAAAAGGTTGGCAATGTGGCCCACCCATGTGCTGAGCTTATTTCTTGTGGCAAAATACAAATTCTCATCGCTAGTTTCTGCACATAGTTTATTTTATGTGGCTGAGAGAATTCAAAGAATGAACCTGATTCTAAACGCAAGTAAATTACCTGAGGTTGAGCTTCTTTGAGAGGATCTGATCTGCCAAATCCAGCACGCCTTACATTTCCTGATAACTGATCTAAATATAACATGTTAATAAGGTGATGAAATGTTCACTTTACTAAATTAAGAAAGGGCACATTACTCAAATCACGTCTTACTTAAACCATGATTTTTAAAAGACAGTCAACAGACCTATATGTATCTGTTTATAGGTGGTATTTTGAACAGACAATGCTAGATGTATGTGTCTTCTTGCCACCGTTTTTATAGTAGACAACGTTTAACTATAAGCCTGGTGGTTTCTAAAGGTCACCTCGCCATACATTAAACTGTGGATTAATAGTGCCTTATCCAGCGGATAAAGTTATCCGGCCTTTGAACAACTGGCACCAGATGTAGACTAAATTGGTTTAGTCCACAGTTTTGTTAAACCCCCTATGAACTTCAAAAATAACAATTGTTTCCCGAATATTTTAAATGTTTTTTTTTTTTTTTTTTTCAGTTAATGCGTCTTTTTCGGAAAGATTTCCATAGAAATCATCAAGATTCCATTCAAATGCCAGACATTACAAAGAGGAATTCGAATGTTCATTTCATTCTCGGAAATACCGGCCATGCGCGACATAGGCTGCCTGTAATTCTTGTCAACTCTCAGCTACTCATAATTATTATTGGTTGATCCAGGATTAACCCTCTGAGCCTCATGTCAACATGGAGATTCTCCTTAGTGGTTTCCGTGTATTTCGTATAGTATTGGAGAGGAGAAGGTGTTAAACATCCTTGTTGACCATTTCCTATATTCTCACATGACCTGTACGATTGATCATACAGTGACAATGTAATGAGAAATTATAAGCTGGTCACAACTTATTGGGGCTAACCTGAGTATTAGTCCTTCCTAAGGGGATGGGGGATGGGGGCAGCTATATTGGGGCTTAAAGGGTTAAGAAACTAACAGGTTAAGTCACAAACCTGCAGCCTGCATCATTGGGCTGGCTTGACTGATTGCGCCTTGCCTGGGAGACAGATATGGCTCATTTGGTGGCTCGAATCTGGTCTCCACTGGAGGCGGCTGATCTCTTGGACTCACGTTAACCCCTTGATCATTCAACTGCTTTAGAGTGCGCAGGTCAGCTACAACAGGAAACATTAGCCTGGTATCAGTTATAAAATCACTTTATGTATATCATAATCATCATCATCATCATCATCATCATCATAATCATCATTGTCATTGCCATCATCATCATTATTGTCATTGTCATCATCACCATTATAATAATTATAGTTTACTTAATTATCATTGTAATCATTGTAGTAATTATTACTATAGAAGTATTTTCCTTGGTATCTTATTGTCACCCTATGATTTAAGGTTTGCAAGGTGATTTACTTTTTGGAATATATTGCAGTTACCATGACTGGTTTCTGAGAGCTTAGCTTAGGAAACAAAGTAAAAAACATGGGCATTTGAAATAGCCAGTTTTAGTAAATTACTGTAAACAGAATCCACCAGCAAGTGAGTTTCTGTGTGAGATAGTGAAAGAGTCTATATAGTTCAGTCAGTTGCTCAAGATGGCCAGAGTGTGATTATACCAACAATCCACCCACATTTGTGACAATGAGTGGCAGGTGACTTACCAACAAGATGCCCCGTAGAATCTCTCACAGGGGCACCCCCTCCACCTTTACCCCAGGGATTATAACTGGCTGCCTCTTGTTCAATCTTCCTGTCATATCTGGAAAAAAATGCAGATCACAAATTAGATCATGTCATGAAATGGCCTGCTTTACCACAAGTCTCCTTTGCTCTAGAGAAGCTGACTAGTGGGTGAAAGGGGTCTTTTTGAGGAAACTATCCATTCTAATTACCCCCTGCTTCCCAGAAAGGGTTTTTTTATTTTGAGCCCTGACCCCACCCCTACAAATATCAGTGACGGAAATTTACAATTCAGTTTCATACTTTCCTTCAACAATTTTCACTCCCCATTCAGTCCAGTATCTCACCTTTCTTTGTCCTCCTTTTCCTTTTGCTTCCTTGAATTTCGTTCTTGCATCTTTAAGTCAGGAGAACAATGTTATTGGAGCTTGAATTATAAATTTAAGTACCAGAACTGTGCACTCTGTTACAATGTTTGCTTAACAGTTGTTGATAAGGTTTTCTCAAAGACATTAATAATTCATGAAGAGAAAACAAAGGAAATCACTACCGTGAAGGAGGTTTTGGAAATGTGATCTTAAAGTTTGGTGAGCTTTTCCTTTGAATTTCTCCATGAATTTTTTGATGGTTTGACAAGCTACATCAAACACTAAAAAGAGTTTTTCATCTCATTTCCAAACACATCAAAGCTGGTTAAAAAAACAAAATCAGCTATAACTCTTTTTTTAGCTCACTTCTTGGTGTTTGGAAATCAAGTGAAACACTCGTCCTCATGTTTTATACATTACTTGACAACTTTCACTTTTTGCTTTAAATCCAAGAGCTGCAACAGGCAGAGCCATACACAAAGATTGGAAGTTGATGACTCTGCCTTGCACAATTCTTGAGTCTACTTTCGCAGTCCAGTTGACAGGGAAATAACTGAAATGTTGTCAAAAACTCTTTCAAGTAGCAATAATATGACATGTAGCCCAGGGGAATACTCAGGTACTGCATATTAGCCCCAGGGAGGTGGGTTTGAAATAAGTGATTAGGGAAATTTTTATTTTGGGGATTAGACATTTCTGGTACACAACTACATGTAACAATAACAACAGTTCAGGAAAAAAATTACAAAAAAAATAAAAAAGTGTATATTAATTTAATTACCTGCTTTCTAAGTTCCTCTTGGTAAGCTTGCTGAGCCGCTTTCTTCTTGTCAGCTGACGCCGGATCTGTTCCTGCTGCTCCGAGGCTGCTGAATCCTCCAGGAGGCTGAAGAGTAGAGCGAGGGCTGAGATCACCCCCACCCTGTTGGGGGAAGGCTGATGGACCAGCAGTTGAGTATCCTGTGAAAAGCATTTAAATGCAATTTGAAAGGAGTTAAAAACAAAGAGCGCTAGTTATGTTTTTGGTTGGCAGTCAGCCCTGAGGCGCATGTGCAGTAGTTCTTAGCTTTGAACATGTGGCGTATGTTTCGGGTAGCATGAGGTTTTCTGCAGCATGAGGCGCCAAGATTTTTGGACGGTGGTTTCTTGCCCCCCCCCCCCCCCCCCCTCCATACCCTCCCTCTTTTAATTTTTCCACTGTCTGGTCAGTGTGACCGGTACCTTTTCTTTTGCGTGGGGGCTCATGGCTGGGTGACAGGGTTACGCCAGCCATGGGGGCATTATTCAGTCTAGGGGCTGGCTGCCAAAAGTGGAAGCCTGTGGATAATCCAGGCACCCAACAGGTCTCCTCAAGGTAATGCAGTTGTTAATGACAAGTAGTATGTATTGTCTTTTTTATGAGTTGATAACTGGTCTTAGCTATGAGTTGGAAAGTTGACAGGCATGCTGTAAAATACTCTAAATGTTTCTTAGGCTAGCTAGGATACAGCCAAGAGAGTCATTTTCACTATAGAAGGAAATGGCTCGTTTTGATTCAGATACAGCCACTATAATTTCAGACGGACATTTTTAATTGTAAGTAGCAGGACTTTCATTAATTTTACAGCCACGCGTTGCTTTGCTCTATGCACTGAGCACTGACACTTGTTTGTGGCAGAGAAGGAGACCACATAGTATTTAGTTAATTTTATTGTATGGTACCTTGGGTTCTTGACTGCAAATCTCTTTGCGACTGTGGACCTGCAGAGGCAAACAAACAAATCAGGATTATAAATGACTTGGAACATCCAACAAGATAAACCTTCAATTTTCATTTCAAGAACACTTTCTCAAACTTTATGCCGTAAAGTCAAGCCTGCTGTACACAATCCTTGGGTCACATTTCTGTGTCAGTTAGAAAAGAGGTGTTCACACAGGGTGTTAAAAATGTAGTCTCAATGCATAGCTGGGAACACAACTAAGCTAGTGTCTCCTTGAAAAGGGTGAGGTGCTGTAATAGAGGTTAATTGAGTATTTTGCATTAAAAAATTAGTCTCTATAGTATGTAACAAGAAGAGCCAGAGGCTGCAATCTAAAACACCATGTACATGTAGGGTGAGAACTTGAAACTGTTGCAACTAAGTAAAGGTTATGGTTTTGAATTTGCCCTTATTTTTTTCTTTGAACATATGATGGTCCCTTTCCCTAGATCTACCACTGACAGCAGGTCAATGTGCACTGCATAGTATTAAAATGAAAAAAAAAAAAAAGCCATACCAGACATTCCAGCATCCAGCCTTAGACTGGGAACCATGTTTGCTTGTCCAGTTCCCCTTGGGGCATCCAGTGATGACCCCTGGGGAGCCCCCATCTCCAGTGCTCCATAATAGTAATAAGGGTCATCATATGGATTGGAGTGAATAGCAGGGTGAGGAGGAGGCCTGGAACTAGGCCCATGATTGGCCAGGGACATGTCATAGCCTTGTCGCTGAGGAGCTCGATATGATTCTCTGCTTACAGCTGGAGGTGGCTTGTCAAGCTGAAAAGGAAAGCAACGCAGTGTCTTGCATCTGTGCTTGGACAAGTGTTACGTATGCGTTATTGACCAAGCGTGAGGTCAAGATGGCTGGATATTGGCCAAGTTCTTTTTTTGCGTTTTTATGGACCGAGACGAAGTCGAGGTCCATAAAAACGCAAAAAAAGAACGAGGCCAATGTCCAGCCATCTTGACCGAACAAGCTTGGTCAATAAAGGATTTATTATATGGCTTTACCTCCAAGTTAAAACTACAAAAACAAAACAAAACAGGACATGAAACTGCTCTACTCGGAAAAAATTCTTCACAGCCGGCCGGTGCAAGATTCATTTTCAGTGCATTTTTGGATTAGCATGTAATCGTGGAAAACAAGGAATCCTAAATTATCTTAATGCTCTAACTTTATAATGGCTTATAGGGAGTATACAATTATTGAGAACGAAAAATTTAGATTTTCGCAAGAGCGGGAAGATTTGAATAGAATCCGGCAAACTCGCCATTTTCAGCCGATCGCGCGGTGGCGTAAATAATAAACATTTTTCAGGATTTTTACACAGTTTTCGGCTTCCAATCATTAATTCTTGAATGAAACAATAGATTTTGAGATTATATGCAAACATAAGCCGAAAAAAAAACCGGGTGAATCAGAAAACTGGGCGAAACTTTGACAAGATTTTGTTGTTTACAACAGGCAAGACGCGGCTATATTAAAAACGTGAGCTTCTTCGGCGAACTTGAAAAAAATACTTTTCTGAACTGCTCCTAAAACACTTAACGCAACTTCCATTACGCTATGATTTAAATACAGTGATTTCACACCTAGAGAACTTATCAATTTGGCTCTCGACTTGAGACAATAAGTTTTACAAAATCAATTCTATCTAAAATTACTACACGCAGAGCAACTCACCGATTCAACTCACATTCATTGTAGCTGAAACAAAATTTTCACTACACCAGGACGATTCCATTCTCTTTCCTATCCTTTAGGTAGATGTTGAGAAAGTTTACCGAACTGTTTAGTGAGCGTTTTCCCCCAAAACAACGAGAAAATCGAAGAAAAGATTGCATTGTTGTTGGGATTAAACTTTCGATGCCAAGCGGACGGGCAACGGGTAATCCCGAGCGGGCAAGATAGCTCCATCTTGCCCGCTCCGGTAGCCAATCACAGCGCAGGATTTGACTCATCTTGCCCGCTCGCGGAGCCAGCCATATAATAAATACATGTATAGACTGTAGAAGTTAAAAAATAAGCCAGGTTGAAGTGATCCTAATGTACAACACGAGTAGAGGGACAGCAAAATATCCTTTTAATTATTTTTTATTTGTTACATATACAATTTGTTAGGCGCATTTGATCATATGCACGTGCTAATTTGCGCCACACAAATATTAATTATTATTATTAATTATTATTATGGGTGACTGGTGTCTCCAACTTATTTCTGTCATCTGGTTGTCTACAACATATGAATAACAGTGAGTGGGGATGTTGTAGTGGTGTTAGCAGTTGTCTCTCACTGTGTTTAAATTTGATTGAAACAAATCTCAGAACAATTAATTAAGATTTAACCTAAAGTAATGACATTATTCACCTGGGAGTACTGTGGCCTGCCACCATCCTGCTCCACTCCTAAGCGAAGCATTTTCTCTCTGGTGAAAACGAAAAAAAAAACGAACAACAGCAATGATCAAACATCATAATATAGCATTGAAGAATAAATATTTACTATTTTACGACTGAGTTACTCTTTCAACATTTTCTCTTACACTTGTCATTTTAGCACACTTTCATAAGCAGTGGCCAAGTTGTACGACCATTAGAAATTTGCCTAGATAAGAAACTTACATCCAACACTGTTCATGAAACCACATGTTAACTTGAACAACCACCAACAGAAGAGGTTTCTATTCAATAAAAAGTTTGAAGTCACTAGATATGGTGTTTTTATGTGTAGGCCACACTGTTGACAAATTAATTCAAAATCTACAAGTCAATTAAGACCTCTTTGACAGTGCAAACATGCTAACTAGTTCATTAAATTACTTTTTCTTTATATCTGCCTGTTCTTGCATTTGTTGTTGAAGTTCCCTCTTGTACTGTTCTTGTTTTCGAGCCTTTGCACTTCTGGATTCCTCTGAACCTGAAAAAAAAAAAGTAGCTCATCATCACCATCATCACCATTGTTGATCAATATTTTGCCAGAAAGCTCCTTTGCCAAGTGGTTTTCAAGGAGGTTCTGGGTTGAATAATTATTATTAATTACAACAAATGACAACAATTCACATCATCATTATCATCATTAATCAATATTTTTCCAGAAAGCTTCTTCACAAAGTGGTTTTCAAGGAGAGGCTCTGAGTTGAATATTAATTACAATTTATAACAACAGTGCAATGTACCAAAAGGAAACTGACAACAATAACCGAGAAATGAAAAAAAAAATACAATATAGAAAGTTGATAGTTATTGATAAGTAACTCACAAACTCGAAAAATGGGTAAATTTTAAATCTTAACATGGACTCACAGTCCCTAACAATCAAGTTCATACATGGAAGTCTAAGCTGGCCGAGTAATTTATTTTAATTGCCCAAAGCCTCCATTACCAGTAAAGTTTAAGTTGAGGTTTTTTTACGCATGCCTCAACATTCTTGGTTGGGTAAAGTTTAAAATATATTTTTGTTGTTGTTGTTGTTGTTGTTTTAAGTTAAAGCACTCACCTCCTATAAGTCCTGATCCTTCTAAAGGAGCCGACTGTGATCTGATGCTGCCATCCGTCTTGCTTCTCTGGAAAGGTTCCTCCTTTGGAGGATCTCTGTAAAATGGAAAAAAGAATAATAAATACACAATGATGCTACAAACACCAGCACAGAAGTCACACACTTTACAACAGTACTTTAATATACTGTCACGAGATCATGGTTGCTATGCATAAAAATCTTATCTTATGATGATATCCTTGTTTACAATGGTAAGCCACCGGCCAAGTAAGCTTGCCTCTGTCACCTCCATACATAACAAAAGGTGGAAGGGGCATGATAGAACTCCAACTATGAAATTGTTTCATACAAGTAGGAGATGTGTGTCCTTTTGTCATAGTCTGGTCACTATAGTCTGTCACTATAGTCACTATAGTCACTTAATAGTCTGGTCACTGGTCACGGTACATGTATTTGAGATAGCAAGTTATTACGCGGGATGACGTAGTCAGCCAGCGTCTTAAATTCGGAACCGCATTCCTTTCGTCGTCAAAAAATGCCTTGTTTTTTTAACTTTCCCATGTGTGCCCGACCCGAAAGAATTGTGTGATTTTTATTGGCTGCAACTTCGAATCACATGCAAGTCAGGTTGGATTGCACCATAAATGTTCATTTCATCAGAAATTTGCATAATTTTGTTTACGACGTCACTGATGCGTGACATGGCACTTTCCGCGGTAAAAGCGGTAAATCGAAAGAATAGCTTCCAAGAAGCACTCGACATTTAACACGGTGGAAATTGAAGAGTTCCTGGCGAAGGAATCATGCTTTGTTTGACATTTGTAGAACCACGATGAGACTGAGAAGAAGTCATTTATAAGCTTACGTTATCGTAAATCGTAATCACTAATGGATTTCCAGTACAAATACAAGGGAAACAACATAACGCGATCATCGTGACTCAAACTTTTCCATTAGCAAGGATAGTTTTATCAATCTGCGAAGCATACAATTGGAATAAGTGAATCAGCATCACGCGTAAATGCCAGTATAGGCATCTTGTTACTTAACAATATTACCTTTCAGGTAAATTAGCACTGTTGCGTCGCTGTGGCCTTTTTCCTCTCTTTCGGACCTAAAAAGTTTACACATAGAAAGAGAACTAAAAGATTACAATATTGTCATTACAAGTAGTATAATGTTTTTATTTTAGTAAAATGTAATACCTTTTTTCATGTGATCTGTGCAATGCAGGTTATGTTGGACACACAGCCCAACACCTTCATTCTTGACACATTGCTCATAAGCACAAAAATTTGGCATTTGGTTGGCATTTCTTAGAAGCTCTCTTAAGAAATAATCTTTTGAAAAAAAAGCCAAATAACAATTTTGAGAAAGTGCCAGAATAAATTTTGATTGTTTAATTTTTGAAATGCTTTTAATCAAGAACTCAAGCCTAATTTAAATTAAACTTTGTTACACTTGTGACTTTTTAATTCTTATGTTACAGCTTTTGGTGACCTGTTGTTCTTTTTAGAATTTATAGATTTCAACATGCATAAACACAGTTTTGACATACTAATGGCGTTAAGCTAGCGTCGAAATGTGCAGTTGTTGTTTTTAACCATTTTTAAATCTCAAAATGATTTTAAGTGATCTTTTTTCCACAATTTGTTATAGTCTAATGTATTTCTAAGTCAATTTTTCTTCGCATTATAATAAAACCAAATAATTATGGTTCTGACCAAGTAAGGATGCTTTATGCTATCCCAAAGGGAAACAGTTTAATACCTGAGTTGTAACTCAAATTGATTTAACAAGAGAAATTGATTGCAGTTCAGAGATCAGTTCTTATTAGCCACTAACCCAATCTAAAAGTTCCTCGTCATCGTCATCATCATCATAATAATCAAGTTTTCTTCGTGGTTTCACCCAAGAACTACAAAAAGGAAAGAATAGATCATCACAAGGTTCACAACCTTGGTTTTTGGCATACATGTCCACCAAAATGGTGAAAGAACTGCAAGTGGCAATGTCACCTACCTTATTCGTACTAATTTTCGCGGGCACTTAATTTCGCGAATTTGGAACACAAATATTTCGCGAGCATTAATCTTTGCGATTTTGCAAAAACCGATAAATTTAGGGCATTTAATTTCGCAAAAATTGACAAAAGACAGACTAAGAAAACCGTTTTTTATTGAATGATCACTTAAATAAAGATTGATTTACAATCATGATTTGCAATTACGTAATAGAAATAGCGTTGATAATCACACAAATCAAGCAAATACTGCAAATCAATCAAATGCTACTGCAATATTGTACTTTAAAATAAAAGTCAATTGTAAAAATATGATTTTCAACACCTATGCCACACAGTTCGATGACTGCACGAAAGATGTTTTGAAAGGGCTACATGTACAAGAAGAAGAAATGAGTGATTCGGATGAAGAAAGTGCTGAAGTAGAAGATAAATAGATTGTTGACAATTACCATGTAGCTGAAAATGCAGTTAATCATTGATTAAAGCAATTGTAGAAGTGTATTAAATTTCGCGTGTTTAATTTTCGCGTATCCTAATTTTAGCGAGTCTTTAATTTCGCGATTTTTTACAAATCGCGAAAATCGCGAAATTAAAGCCTCTCGAAAATTAGTACGAATTTAGGTATTATTAGTGCCTGACTTTAATAGCCAAAAAACACAATTATTTGTATTATTTGATAGGAACATTAAAATAATGGTCCAGATTTGTTAACAGTAACCCTACTAGTGTACAGAAACTAGTAGCAATCATCTTTGGCTGCAGATAGCTTGGGATGGAAATGGATTGTAACTTGAAAAAATTGGCCAAGTTTTTTAAGTTCCTGATCCTGTTTATTCTGGAGAAATTGCTTATGTCCAGAAATGCACCTTACATAACCTTAAATTGGGGTACTTCATATAAAACAGACCTTTTTGTCGTTTTCATATGACTTCATGTTTGACAGAATTACGTGTGTTTTAGTGAAAATTAAGGTTAGGGGACACCTTGTGATGTCTATTAAGACATACAGTTCATGAATCTCATTAGCGTGCATTTCTGGACAATATCTCGGAGAAATAGCTAAAAACTGGTTATTTATAATTACACTATCCTGACTGGCAAACAATCGACTAATACCAGTAACATTAATTATTAAGACCATACAGTCAAATGCAATTCTAAATCCTGCCACTAAAAACAAAATTAGTTTCAAGAAAACTTACTCATCGTCCAGGTCATCATCACCACGGAATCGTACACGCCTAAAGACAACAAGGAAGCAGTAAACAATTTTATTGTTATAGTATTGCATTTGAAACAAGCAAGCCCACCTTGACTAACCTTAATTAAATTTTAAAATATATTTTAGGTTTAATTGTTCGCAATAAATGTTGTGAAAGAGATCCCTTAGTTTAACTAATTTAGTTAACAGTTTTCACAAAATAATGACATACACTGTAATAACAAGTACAGTAGGCTTGATTACCAGCTGCTGTTCGGGAAAATGAGCCCGCAGGGGAGGATCACAGACCAGACCCAGGAGACGGCGGAAATCAAGCCTACAAGTGCAGTGGAACCCTGCCTTCAGACCATCTATCTCTTTAATATTACCACCTTGTTATTACAACCACTTTTTTGTTCCCCTAACTAATTGAAAGTCCGGTCATTTCCTTACTTTTGCAACCTCATTAATCCGACCATCCCATTATTACGACCACATTTTCACAGTGTGAAAGTGGTTGCATTAATGGGGTTCCACTGCAAATATTAAATATTTACTTGTTAAAATTATTAATATTATTACACAACTGCTTGTCTTCCTAAGTAATCACATAGAAACTACCTTCAACAAAAGTATAGTTTTTCATAATACATGTAAGTTCTCTCAGAAATAACTTACTTTGATTCAAAGCTCTTTTCTCTGCGAGCTCTTGGACGATTTCTACCATAACTCAACTGGAATACAAAAACGGTATCACTCAAAAATTTGAAAATTCAAGTTAGATCCACAGGGATGTAGTAAATTAACATAAACCTCAGCAGGCTAATTAATAAACCCAGCTTGCTCTCTTGGGCTGTACACCATTAAAATTACAGTCAAAACTCTGCTAATGAACACCTCTCATAGGCGGACACCTCTTGTAAGCGGACACTTGGTCAAATTTTCAGCTACATACAAACACTACATTTTTAACCTCTCATAAGCGGACACCTCTCTTAAGCGGACAATTTATCTGGTCCCAAGGGTGTCCGCTTACAGGAAGTTTGACAGTAGCCTCAAGTATTTGTGTTCTGATGAAATTTCAGCGGGTGATAAGATCTCTTTTAGGCAGTGAAATTTGCCAGTAGCCGGCTCTTAGCGACATCCCTGGATCCATTGAAAATTAAATCAGTTTGTTGAGTAATCAATTAACACATTTGGCAAAAGTTACTGGCAAGCCAGTTGCGCCAATTCTCTGTTTTAAATATGTTAGAAGCAAAAATGACCCTCTCACATCGTCATCCTCATCATCATATCTCCGACTGAGATATCCGTCACTTCTGGAACTCTGTTTATACCGTGGTGCATCCAATCTCATTGACCTACAAGTGAACATAACAACAGATTTTGATGTGCCTTCGTGTTGTGGAAACCAGAATTGGTTGGCTGTTCTGCTTTACTGTACAGGTATGTGGAATTTTTTGTTTTTAAAAATAATGTCACCTGGTGATTGCAACACTAAGAAACAGCCAGACAATTTGCATGAGTTAAATTAAAAGATTTACAGTTCATTTCAGTCCTTACCTCTCTGGACCAGAGTCTGGATCCTCAAAGCCTCTAAAAGATAAATGGCCAAAATGAACAAAAACACAACAACGGTGCAAGTTTCCATAAGCTAAGGTTGAAAATAATGGATTCTGAAACAATTCAGAAGAGAAATAAAACAGATGCACAGTACCAATTGGTTTAACAAAGTTGAAAACTTTTTATATGAAGTAGATGTATGGGCTGGCCCTCGCAAGAGGGAAAGTTTTCATAGTGGTAAGTATTACTGATTGAAGTGAAATCAAGACAAAATAGGTGACTTCTTGAGCTCAAACCCAAGACGTCATAACTCTACTGCCGAGCAGCTGTTTTCATGCCAATGTACTGATTGGGAATTAACTTCACGAAATCCATTTTTGGGCCTGTAACTTACAAATTTGCAGAATTACAAAGCTGGCCTTTTATTCACAATCTACTTGCTATCCTGACAGCCTAACCAAACAAGAAGCAGAGGGTCTAGTCAGCCAGGTATAAAAGTCTTAAATGCATGCATGATAGACTCAAAATTATTAAAACCACTACTAAGTGCACACCCTCTGGGATAATACAGTGTATGGAATAAAATATAATTCTTATTGTGTAACCATACAAATTTGTTATGGATCCACACAGTCCTGGTGCAGTTCAGATACATGCAAGTTTTGTATACAGTAGAATGTAAACATAACCTTAAAGGGAGGGTTCCATGGCTCGGAGAATCAATCTAAATACTTTTTCCCTTTCTTTAATACCAACTTTATAGCTTTAAAAATCCCATTCACATACACTTCAGTAATCACATATAACTATAACATTAGTACAAACAAAATGATGGATGTCTAAAATTCACAGAAAATGTCAGTGGATTACACAGACACTGTCAATGAATATTGTTTTATAGTGTTCGCCCAGAGGACTCATTCCATGGCTGATGATTTAACAGGTACATCAGTATTTGCATGCAAAATAATGCAATCACCTGAAAAATCATCAACCATGAAATTTTGACTTGCAAATTTACCACTCAAGTTATTTACTCACTTCTTAAAGGTTCATAAACAATGAATTGAGTATTTTGATTTATGCACATGCCCCAAACCATGAAACCCTCCCTACATGTACATGTAGTTATGGGACCTTACCTGTATTTTCTCTCCTGTGCTCGCTTTCTTTGTAAAAGATCCTCATAAGACTCAAACAAATTCTCTGGTTTCCTGTTACCACCTACAATAAAAGCACTTGGTATCAATAAAATTTTCAATACAAAAAGAAGCTGATAGCACAAAGGAAATATGATAATAATACAGTCAACTCTTGTGTAAGCGACCACCCTTAGGGCACGACAAAGTGGTCGCTTACGGGAGGTGATTGCTTACGAGAAAGATCAACAAAATAAACCTAACACTGGATTGATTAATTAATTACATAAAAATATTACCTTATCAGCTAAAATTACCCAAATATAAACTAATTTATTTGATTTTTTTCACATGCAACAAGTTTCGGGAAAAGTACAATAAAGTGAGTGTACAGTACTTTTCAATGTGACTCAGCAGTCTGGGGCGGGTCGTCATAAAAAATTGAACTTTTGTCACTTCTGAGTAATGATTTTTTGATGATCACATGTGATTATGTTGGGTGGTCGCTTACCGGAAACAGGAAACAAAAGAATATGTTAAATTTCTGGTCTAAAAAGTGGTTGCGGTCCCTTCAGAAATTTGAGTGGTGGTCGCTTGAGAGAGAACTCTTGAAACGGTATTTAACTGAGAAACAAAACGGTTGTTTATGAAGTGGTCGCTTATGGGAGGTGGTCGCTTACGAGAAGTGGTCGCTATGAGACAGTTGACTGTAATTATTATGCTCAACAATGGTAATTTTGTCTTTAGGGGCAGTCAATCAATCAATCAATCAATCATTAAACTTTATTTACCCTCGAATTTACAGTGTAGCACCGAAGTGCTGACATTTTCGAGCCAACTACATTTGAAACTGCAGTTTTAAGCCTGCCTTGTGAAAGCGAATTTAACTTACCTCTTTCATAACTGTTGTAGCCTCTTGCAGCTTCCTGTATTATATAGAAAAAACATTGTGCATAACTGTATTACCGGAATTGAAAAATAGTATCAACATTAGTTATTAAAGGCTGGTTTTCACTAGGACATAGGCATATTAAGCATAAAGATAAGCAAGGGAAAACACTAGCTCCATCAGCATAAGGACAGACCCACATGCAGAAAACATTTCTTGACAAAATTCTTGATACTAGTTCCACTAAATGTTTAGCAAGATCGTGGACAGAGCGCTTGACTGCTTGTGCTTGTGTTTGAGCTTATGTTGCCTCCCTTGTCATTAGTGAAAACTGCGACATAAGCATAGGCACAAGAAGAACTTAGGTCATGTTGCAAGTGTTCTCACTTGTTTCAGCAGCATTTGTGCTTATGTTAATGCTAATGTCCTAGTGAAAACCAGGCCCCAGTTGTTCAAAGACCAGATAACTTTATCCACTGGATAAGTCACTATCCAGCAAGGCAAGTGTACTCCAACTAATGCTTTTACCAAGTTCTCCACTCAATCCCATACTTAAATTTGACATAAGCTTCTACTCTATACACAAATTATAGGGCTATCGGGAAAATCTTGCACACATTTTATCTGCCGGATGGCTACCTATCCAGTGGATAAAGTTATCCACTCTTTGAACAACCGGGTCCAGGCTAATAACTTGACAATGTTGAATTAGCCACAACGAAGGGATATGGAAGGCAGGCTGGACATGATCAACTCAGGCAAAAGCAACCAAAGTAAGCAGACCCAACTGAGGAGGTTACCAACAGATCTCAGTGCGGGTCAATCCACTATACCCGGCCCTCACCCCACTTTTATGGCGTATATCAAGCAGGTTATTTTATCACTAGAGAAAGCAGTTGTAGCTTAATTAATCTGAAGACTTTTGTACCCAGCACTAAACCATGAGGTGGACAAGTAGGGCAAAATGATCTGCCACAAGCAGTGGAGCTAAAATGTTGCAACCAGGAGAAGTGAGTGAAGAACGAGCAATGCAAGTAGGTGGGGCATAAATCTGCTGACTCTGTGTATAACTCAGTCTACAGTTAGTGCAGATGAAATTAAAGTATCTTTTCTAACAACCAACTCACATCCAAGTTTTCTTTCCCTTTTCTTCTGCTGCGAAAGGAGTGATCATCACCACCATTTTCCTCATTTCTAACTTGACCCTGAAATTGAACACAAAATAATTTTCTTGCATGCTCCTGCAACATAATTTTACAATGTAAGGAGCAGGGAATGTATGAGTTTGAGATCAATAATTAAGCTCAGTTGACATAAAGTTTGACAATTAACTTTTAAAGTTGAATTTAAGCCTTAACATCCATATTTCCATAGTTGTTAAATTTCAGTAATCACAAATTAAGGACACTACCAACATAATGAAACATACTGAAACTCAGCACACAAACTTAAATTGGATCCTTCAACGTCCCAAAAAAATACCATCTAAGATTAATAAACATAAACTTTATGTTTGTTTGTCTGTCCTAATATGACAGAATGGACAAGCTGATATGACAAATAACAAATCACTAAATCCTACAATTTAACTGTTCAAATTCTATTACCAAATGGTGACAAAATGTGTCAACATGTTTATCCGGCATGTTCAGCTTTCCTCCCAGCAGTCCAAACCTTTCAACATTGCGGCTTGCTTCATAGAGCAACTGCAGCTTTTGCCAGTCCATAAGACAAAGTTGATACAAAACCTTTTTTTCTGAACCCCAGTTTCATTTTATCACAGTCAAGCAGATTTGTGTCTGACAATCACTCAGTTGACATAATTTTTTGATGCATCAAGAGACTTTAACAAGAAGAAAATGGATGACTGAATTTCAAATTGAAAAAATAGTACAGCGTCAAGGAATGTTTTCTTCTCAAATGAAATTGTGATCTTCAAGTCACTTAATGCTATAAGGTTTAACTTTGAAGTCTATGAACAAAATCCTTAACAATGTAAGCATTTATTCTAAGCACTAACATTTTCCTGTGGAGCTATTCATTATGTTGTACAAAAAGGTTCTAATTTTTGAGTGAGTGGTTAAAATCCTAAAGTGTAACCCTAATTAAAAATGGATGTTAGCTACTGAGTAGCACTTTCCTGTGGTGCTGTTTATTGTGCAGTAGAAGATGGTTCTATCTTTTGAGTCTGTGGATGAAATCCTAAAGTGCGATGATCCAAATGAAAAAATATTCATGAACAGTACTTTCATGCAGTCCTGTTTGGTTGGCACTTCTAAGCAAAAACAGAAATTTGAGATGCTTTTGTTGCTGTTGAAATTAGGCCACTCTTTGGAAGTGAAGTGGTATTAAAAGTAATTATATCTGTCAACTGTCAATATATCATCTTCCAAGTATCTAATATACAAACCACCTGCCTCAGTCATTAGGCATTATGCAAATACCTTTCATGTTCAAGGAACACTCATGAAGCACCATTAATTTTTTACGAGTTTATACTGCATATGATCAAAATAGTAGTTTCAAGTTTAGAGCAAGAATGCTGGATACATATTACTATTCACAACACCAGCAAGAAGATTAACTATTTACAACTTTGTGAACAATTTCATTTAAGGTTTTATAACAGTATCACTGGTATTTGTCAATAGTTTACCAGTCACTGAGAAATTGCATCTTTAACATTAACATATTCAGCAATTGTTTTCAATATGAAAAGGAATACTGTCAAAACTCAGCTGTGTCAATATATTTTAATCCTTCTACATTTTGGTTACTTTACCAGGACATTAGCTCGTGTTTATGTTATACATGTGTGCTGACGACTAACAAAGTCGTTTTTTGAAATGACAAGGAACAAGAGCAAGAAAACTACAAAAAACAATACAGTCAGGTACAGTTTATTTTTTTGCACAATTTTTCATTATAATAATTATAATGAAAAATTGTGCAAAAAAAATAAAATAATTATCATTTAGAAGTGCCTAGTTCAACTTAAAGTTTTATAACTCAGACAAGTGATTCATCAACATTCAACTAGAATACTGATTGATCAGAGAATAAAATAAACTTACTGTAGCTTAAACGTTATTATGTAGGACACACTTCAGAGCAGCAGCAGCAGCAACCTGGAACATTGAGTCGGCATACACACATAGCATCAATGCCTGCACGTCAATGCTCTTGCTGCAACCATTTTTGGAGCACAAGAGGAGCAAAATAGTATTGATACCACCCATATTTTGGGTAAACTTTCTTACAAGTACATGACTAACAGTTACTTGTAAGCCAAATTTATTTTCAATTGGGAATCACAGACAGTCTGCAAAACGTTGTGCAAATTTATAAAACCACCAAAATTTCTATGCCACTGTACTAACCTCTGTAGATTTGCTTCCAGCAGCATAGGGTGATTTGCCACCATCTGAGAAACCAGCATCGACTTTCCCAGTGGAGCGGAAATTTTTCTAAAGAAAGCCAGAATTTTAAAAAAGTTACATAATTATATTTAAAGTGTACCTAACCCCAATTTTTTTATTAGCCTAGTTGAAATATCTTCGTATATGCAGTTGTTTTGCAAAAAACAATAATTATTGTTAAATTCTCTTTTTTCTGTATCCTGTTGAAATTTCCAAAATCACACAAAAATGAAGCTGTACTTGGCTCACCACTGAGTTCCAAGGGGCATCAGGGTCTAGTCACGTGGTGTGATGCACTTTCGGGAACCTGCATTCATGGATTCTTCTGTCATATCAACTTATTTCCACCATTTTTGTGTGAATCGAGCAACAAAAATTAGAATTATGCCTGCCCAGTGCATCGCTGCCAATTGTGGCAATGCCAAGGACATGGCAAGGAACCTTTCTTTACATGTACATCGTATTCTGGAATTTGCGTCACAGTCCGTGATGGCTACGGCTCGTCCCAGATCCCCAATTGCTGGGTACTGGGACAAAATATCGTCACATTCAACAGGTCACAGAAACCAAATCAGCAAACGAGCCAGAATCTGCAAAGATTCGCACTAAGTGACCCCCAACGATCAGCACAGCAATGCAAATGCAAATGAGAGAAACGCCAAACCACCCCTACGATCACCCCACGGGCCAGGGTCCCCCCACAGGTCATGTACAGCAATAGGAAAGGCCGCTGACTGCATTGGCTCGAGGTTAACTTTGCCTAAATAATTTATTTAGCCACATAAAAATTTGTTTACCAAAATACTCCAGAAAAGAAGCACATTCGTTTAGCAGATGTATATGCAAATACTATTATAATTCTACGCTTCTACCGCACTATACTAAACGTAGCGAATGTATATGCAAAATCATACAGCTGTAAAACTCAACAAAAAATTCTACGCAATTTTCAGTGTCCAAATTTGTGCCAGGTATATACTATACCTGGCACAAATTTGGACACTGAAAATTGCGTAGAATTTTTTGAAACCCTAAGTGACCTTCATTTAAATAACTGGGCCTAGGTGTCTAAGAAGCACGCCTGTCTAAAAGATTAGGGGAATTTGCTTTGAATTTTTCCAAAACAGCAGGCAACTTATGGATGCCTGGACACCTTTCTTGCTCCAACCTTGGATTATCTGGACATTTAACTTTTCAATCATTTAGTTAAAAAAGTTGATCAAAATCCAGATCATAAAAAAATATTATTAATATCAGTAGAAACATGTACCTCTGCCAGATACTTTCTATATTCTTCCTTCCTCTCTTGACGCAATTTCTGTTGATGTTTTTCGTAACCTCCCAGCTTCAGCCCTCCTACACTGTCATCTTCCACCGGTGCTGCAAAATAAGCAATTGATCACACAAACTACAACATTATAGATCTAGGATTGTAAATGTGAGATCCTACAAAACATTGATGTTTAGATGAATGATGGTGATGGTCTGGATGAAGGGGCAACAGACGTGTCCATTTTACATTATTTTGCTGGGAAATAGGACTAGACATCAGCTTTTATATTATACTAGGCGCTGATGGCTGCCGCTATCAGCCACTGTAAGCTTAATATATAACTGGAATGCCATAATGGCAGACAGGCTGATTTGGTATGCTCACATAACCTGATTCAAAGAACCAAAGGGGAACAGAGAATTTGAAAGGACTTTTCTGTTGAGCACAATTTCAGGTTAGTTTATTACTGGCAAATATTTTGTATTTCAAAAAAGGGTTACTAGTCAAGGGTTATTAGTTGAATGGCACAGCTAAAACTTTTGAAATTAACAAAACTTTAGCTTTTTACCACAAAACACCAACATGCAAACAGAATACTTATAATAAGGCACTCGTAAAATATTTTTTAACAACTATACTGCAGTTGTCTCTGCAACACTCAATATCACAAACAAGTTCCACAGTTTGCTGACTAACTAACCTTTTGTCTCAATATCGTCCATGTCTATCCTTAGCCAATAATCTTATATTTGGAAGGGTATAATATAACATTATTTTTGGAAGAATTTTAGTGTGATTTAGTTAGTTGATTTTGAGGAAAGCTTGCATGTATATGGTCAGACGTAAGTTGACAGACTCGTCCTCGATCCTCAATCTTTTCAAGAATTGAAATTGAGTCTTAAATCTTGAGTATTAATTTTCAAGATTTTCTTGAGTTTTTTGAGAATCTCTAATAGGTATTTTGAGGGAACAATAATTGCTTCACAGCCATGTTTGCAGGATGTATTAGCTGTCAACCAATATTTGACCTGTATTGTGTGTATTCAGAGACAGGTGAAGCACAATTAGTGCTAAATCCAGATTACCTACTAATGATGACAACTTATAGGTTTTGCTCACAGTTAACCTAGGATAAGTGCTAATTGGGTTTTGAACAACTCAACCCTGAATTTTAGGGTACACTGTCATTTGCATAGCATCCAGAATAGGACATAATATATATATAGGATCTTAGTCACAGGTAATGATTAGGGTCCTATCCCTTATTCAGTTTCTTTTTGCCCTTTAAGGTCCTGAGAAGGGTCCAGACAACGATCCTAGATTTCTTTTAGAGGAACTTCACTATCTTTTTCCTTATGAGAGATAGCAGCCCAGCCCATCTTAAGGAAGGTGCCTCCTAATACAGAAGTATTTTGGCACACTTTATGACTATTTAGGAAAAACAGATCTTAGTATGAGCTACTGGAATCCAGAAAGAAAATTAGGAGTAGTGGGACATCTTTAGAGGTAATTAAGCAACAATTATTCTAAAAAGCAGCAAAATACAAGGCAATGTATGGCACTTTCTTTCCAAATTGAAACCTTATTATCTCTGAAACATGCATGATTACCCTCAATTTTCTTTTTGAATACCAAGAGCACTTGCTATGTTCTGCTTTCTCCACATAGTTTTAAACTGTGCAAAAACATCCCTGTATTATTACATGTAAGCACCACCTATATACATGTAGGAAACCCGAGTATCTTGAGATGCACAGAACATAATGTGCAGTAACAAAAGTAGCCACCGTCCGTAAGGCTAATTGACACATAACAATTTTATTAGCCCAATTACCGAGTAGTAGGTTCATTTGCATAGGCCAATAATATTTACATGTAACAATTTGTCGGCCGATTTCTTTTTCAGTTGGTGTGCATGTAGCAAGGGGTAAAAATCAAGCTGATTCAAAAAATCTTTAGCATGTACTGCCACAGATTTTTATAAATTGGGCCAGTTCTTGTTGGCTCACTTATTTCTAAATCTGTCCGGGTTCCTGACAGAATATCTATCTGACACAGTACCTTTAGCTCTTGGACTTGAATTAGATGCTGGAGTAGGGCCTCCCTGAATGTGCCTTGACAGAAATAAACAGGAAATTAGTTTTAAAAAATCAAATACTTAAGTATTAACCCTTCCTATGGATTATTAGCCAGGTCTTGAATTGCAAATGACTCTAGCTACTTAAAAGGTATTAAGAATAATCCACTATTAAATTCACAAGTTGAAGTCCAATGGCTAACCTAATGGAAGAAACTTATCCTACTGAATATCGCAGACCCTAAGGTGTCCTTTATAGTAGAAGCTGTCTGCACTAAACTTTTTCTAATTTATGTTATATTACATGAAGCTCAGAAATGAGCTTGATCTTATTTATGTTGGCAGCCGTCCAGATGTCAGGAGATAATGGTTTGTGCACCATGGGTTGGTCTATGAGGGAGCTGCATAGTATCTAATGTGGCTGTGTAGCCTAATCCTGGGATGGCAGAGTTAGCCTCATTATCTGCAGATGACGGTGGGTACCAGCTATTGAAGTGGGGATTGTAGGCCTCTGTCACCTACACTCTCCTTTCTTCCCAAAGCTTGTCACTCTTCTCCTTCTTCCCCTGTTGCCTTTGTAGTACACTCCACTTACTACAAGCATTATTATTATTACCTGTTGTCAGGTTTGTATCCTCCCTCCACTTACTACAAGCATTATTGTTATGAGGTACTTAAATTACCTGTTGTCAGGTTTGTATCCTCTTGGACTTGTCCTGCTGCGATCCTAATAATAATCATAACCCAAAAATTGGGATTTCTAAACAAGAAGTGCACATCTATAAAAGTTTTGTAAAATGGATGTAAGTAAGTCCCTGAAAATATGCACAAATATTTTTTTTAGAGCTTGTGTGTACATCATTCTCTTATGGAACTGGATAAACACTACCATACTAGAGGTGTGATGGCTCACCAAAGTACAAGTTTCACTGCAATATTTCACCTTGGTTTGGCTATTTGGTTTGGAATTCCACAATACATTTTGGTACAGTTCTTGTTGTGGTCATACATGTACAGTACCGTGCAAATGTAAGTTGACAGTCTCGACTCGAAACTCGATCCTCGGTCCTCGAAGCTATCGAGAATCGAGTATCAAGGTTCGAGGCTCGAGTTTCGAGTATCGAGTAACTCGAAAAATTTTTCGAGGATCTCGATGGCAGATTTCAAGGAAACGATTAATTTTTCGAACCTCAAACAATAAGAGCGAACAAAAGCGATTTACCCATGGCTCTTGCATGTAGTCTTTACTTAGTTTGGTCGAAAGTTGAAGTAAATCATACC
The DNA here is from genome assembly GCF_977016875.1 of Pavona decussata. Lineage (NCBI taxonomy): Eukaryota > Metazoa > Cnidaria > Anthozoa > Scleractinia > Agariciidae > Pavona > Pavona decussata. The sequence goes on along the minus strand of NW_028145495.1, from coordinate 146,802 downwards.
AATTGCAGTGAGTGTTCGACAAATCTGTTTCGGCGCGTTTTTTCCTTGCGCGTATTATTTTTAAAAACACATCCGTTCGCGTTATTGTGAAATTGAAACATGCTTAAATTTCTTCAAACACAATGAAGCGAACTTTAAACTACAAGATTGCGGCTTTTTCGCGGAATGTAACACGGCGGCTTCTGAAATATGTTCGCTGCGCAAGCAGTGACGCCGCAAGATTCAGGAAGATTTATATACTTGATTGTACTTGAATCTTTCGAATGATAAACTTCGAAAAAAACATTTTGTTATTTAATAAAAACGCACAAGATCTACGGTAGAATTCGGCAAGAAACCGGGGAAACTTCAACGTGGCCGTTCGCTTGCCTTGAGCAGACTTTGAAAACCGCCGCGAATGTTTACGTCTTCGGCGTAGCATTACAAATTTGCATAAATATTATCGAGATCATCTCAAAAGGCAATGTCACGTCTTCTTCATTTTCTATCAACTGATTTCGGATTGTAACCGTGTCTTCCTCTGATAGATGACTGGATTACTCGTTTTAGCAGTGAAGGAAGCGAAACTAGTACTAGCTAAAACGACTTATTCGGCCGCTGTTTCACAAGCTGAGAATGGAAACACGCGCGATCGCATTTAACCTCGCTAAACCAATACGCTGCACATAATTATGCTTGATTTACTTTAAACTTTCGAATCAAAACTTAGAAAACAGCATTTTCTTAATTAAGAACGCACAATACTTTCGGTTGTTATCGGCAAGGAACCGAGAAAACGCTTGCAGAGCGAACTCTTTCCAGCTCGAGCATACACGTGAGCACATCGCTCCAACAAAACCCCCAACACAGTTGGCTGTTTCTGCAGAGTTGATTCCTGTAAAAAGGAACTGAACTGTGGCCTCGGATAAGACGTGTGAAAAACTAATCACGTGAAAAGTTCTTTGTTTCACTGTCTCGAAACTCAATGCACTCGACTCGATACTCGATGCACTCGACTCGAGCCTCAATACTCGAAGCTTTCGAGTTTCGAGGATCGAGGATCGAGTCTCGAAGTTCGAGTTTCGAGGGACTGTCAACTTACATTTGCACGGTACTGTATGTCAAGCAGCTACAAAATCTGATTCTATTTTATTTTCATTTGACAAAATTTTTTCTTTCTTTTTTACATATCTCAAACTTCTTCTGTCTAATTTGTTACTATCATCAGTGAAATCAGAAACTCATAGCCCCCCATGGGTTTCTGGTGAAATAATATAAAATGTTGCTAATTTGGTTGATTTTAAATCTATGTCTTGGGTGATCAGCCAAACCCTTCCACAGGACTATAAATTTTTTAATAAAGCTTTAGATTAAAATTTAAAGTTGGTTACCCGTTTTTCATCATTTTTAGGGTTTTCTGAGCACATTCATATATTATTTCAAAAGGTATATTACAATAACTGTAAAATCCCTGCCCACTGATTGACTCATAACTATTGTCTGTAAGAGAACAGACAATAAAGATGACGTTAGATGAAACAAGTGTGCTTTCTTAATGGAAAATAAAGCCAATTCCCCTCGTACTTTCCCCATATTGTAACAAAACAAATCAATGGCAGTTTTCTATGTACTCTTATACACCATAGAATGACAGCATAAAATATTCAAAACTTGGCAGTAAAATCACGAGCCACACTTGAGTTTTGAACATTTTATAAAGTCGTTTTATAGTCTATAAGATTTTTAGACCATAGAAAACTGCCATCAATTTATTAACTAAATCATCTGCATATATTATGTGTACCGTACCATGCTTTTTGTGTATTGTAACATCTCTATGCCCCTACAAGGGCAGACACCTTTTCTCCACAGGAAAAACAACAAGTGACTGTGAATCCAAGTTCACCTGTTCAGTTCACCTATGATTGCTGTGATTTCAAACCTTTTTTTTTTGTTGTTGTTGTTATTAACCAATTAAATTTATTGATTGGATTGGATAATTGAGTACAAGCACAAATATGCTATCAGTGAACACTTCAGATCTGCATCCAGTTACGCTTTCATTCCCAAGTGTAGTTGACAATGATATGAGCAAGTAAACTGTGAAAAAGGTCTCAACATCTGAGAATTCCTGCTTTTTTATGCAAAACACAAATTTCTAGTTTAAAAGAGAAGATAACAGTGTTGTGGAAAAAGTGTCTGCTCTCACTGACTAGAAAACCACGGTATATTTTGTAAGCTGGAACTTTTTTAAGCTGAAGCTAAGCCAATACAATAAGCTTATGCCAAGCTTATATATCGCTTCTATGAGCTTACACGTTACCTCGCTTTCTTGTGCATGCAGTATTTCCGTCCTTTCTCTTTCAAGCTTTCGCTTCTGTGACTCTATAAAGCTTGCTAAGTCATCTGCCATTCCAAAAAACTCGTTTCTAGACCAACCATAAAACGCCAAAGAAGGGCACCAAGTTACGAAAAACAGATGTCACCATGCAAGTTCCAGTACAAATTTCCCGCTGCATCTCACCCCTTAAGAAGCCATTGACGAAATATGACCAAATATAGTACCAATCCAACCAAACAAACACGACTTAGCCTGATAAAGCTCGTAAAACTGTCACTAAAACGGCATTCCAAAATTGGTTTGCGTTGTCCGCCATGTTTTTAGTAACCATTACCCAGAACGCCGTTCGGCTACTGAAAAAAGCTCATTTTTGATTGGTTAAAAATTTGACCAATCGAAGGCAGTTTAGTATTTATAAGGACAAGTGTAGAAAAGTGCACAGAAAGGGTGAATTGTAGTTGTAGAGAAAGGTTTCGTCTTGGGCGTAAACAGCGACGAAAACTTATTTCGCAATGGGTTTCCCCCAGGATAAAGTGAAGCTCTTGGTTGACGATCCCGCAACCACCCCGACTTTTTCAGAGGAAGACGATGATATCGACGATAGTTACAGTGCTTGCCGTGTTTTATTCGTTGTCTTGATTTATGCGGTCGTACTGGGGACTTTTTTGTCAGCCGTAACCTATCACAGTACAAAACAGGAAACGATAATGCTTGATGCAGGTCTGTTTTTACATTAATTTCTTTATCTTTTATGTTAACTTAATGGACTTATGATTGTGATGTAGGAGCTGAGAGGAGTTCATGTACATGGGAATTTCAGCTGTACAATTTTTTTGTTTTCCTGTAAGCTTACATGTCACAAGACTAAGTTAGACCATAGGTCTTGTCACGGGCGCCCTGGCAAATTATATATTGGCTTTGTCGGTATTTGCAGCATGATCAACACTTGAAAAAGTAAAATTCAGAAACAAGCTAATATCTAAAGTTTGGTTGTTCGTGCAAAAAACTTAGTTCAAATTTCACCAAGCTTTAGTCAGCTGTTTTACCCTACTTTCATTTATTGATGAGGGGGTGTAATTATATCATGCCTATATATGCGGTGTGTAGCCAGAACAGCCAATTAATTAACTCACCATCTACTGTGCGTCATCACATTTAACAGATGTTTTTTGGAGCGTATTTGGAGTGGGCGATTCACGTCAAAGAATTTTTAAAAATTTCTTCTTGCACGAAAAGAGAACATCTGTTGGATTTACTTTCCTTTTTGCTATTTAAAGCTTTGCTGACAGCTGTACCGGATCCAGTTTTGTTCCATAACAAAATTTGCATGAACAAGTGTTTTGTTTACACTGTTAGTCCCTGTAACCCAGACTGCAAGTTGAAACAAGCAAGTTGCATACCTGCTCTAGAATCTGTACCAGTCTCAAATCTATACAGGTTAGACTGCTAGTGTGAACACCCCATGTAGGGCAGGGGTATTTTGCAGAAACCATACATACAGTCAACTCCCCATAACTTGAACCTTCAAGGGAAATCGAAAAAGGTTTGAGTTATCGGGAGTTCGAGTTATCAAGGGTAAAATTGTATAGAAAATAACCTGAAGGGAAAGGAAAATTGCTTCGAGCTAGCGAGAGGTTCGAGTTATTGGGAGTGGACTGTAATTGCATTTTACACCATCTACATGTACAACAGTTTAGGGTTAAGTAGCAAATAATGTCATATAGAGCTAAAATTATGTTATTTAGGCTAAGTTAGACTTGAGCCAATGCTGGTCTGCGGTGTTTACGTAGTCATGTGCGTTTGGCACTCATGCAGTTATTTGAATGTCAAATTAAACCTACCAGTAATAGAAACTTTTTTTAATCTGTAATAGAAACATAGCTCTCCTTGGTGAAATTTGTGCATCACAATAGAAGTGGTAGCACAAATAATTGTATGCACCAACATGTTTCCGCTTGCAAAGCTCCGGGGGGTGGGGGGGGGGTGTTACTTCCCTCTATCAGGGTTCGTGCTACTCCTTGAAGTCCTTGAAAAGTTCTGGAATTTAATTTTAGATTTCAAGGGTGCTTGAAAAGCCCTTGAAAAGAAGAATTTTTGCTGAAAGTGCTTGAAAATAATGAAAACTCCTTGAATTTTTGTTTGGATGGGAAATAATGTGGGATTGTATCAATGAAAGTAATTCAGGGATTGAGCGCAGATTTCTTAATCGGGGACAGATTATATCCTGTGAAATGTTTAATTTAAAGTGGATATTCATGACCAATGAAAACATTTTGAAACAGTGCTAGACAAAGTAAACTTGCTTTGAGTACTCCTTGAAAACTCAGTTTTTAGTGCTTGAATACTCCTTGAACTTTATGTCCAAAAACCAGCACAGACTATGTATATGCATGAGCTATAATGGAAAGGGCAACCCCAAAAGATGTGGGTTTTTATGCCATTTTGGTCTGAAAATGGGTATAGATTTTAATGATTTGGGACTGAAAGTCTTAAAATGGGTATGAATTTTACAGAGATTCTAGAGACCAGGTCTAAAAGCAGGTATGAATTTTAAGTAAAAATCTGAAAGAGGGTACCAGAAAATTTCATAATTTGATCTGAAATGGGGTCAGGGTTTGAAGAACCGAGCTGCACACCTCCACCAAAAATTTCCGAAAAATTTAACCCCCGAGTGCAATGCTGCACTCTAGAATAAACCTTGATTGTCTGTTCTTTTAGGTCATGGAAGATACCATAAGTTGAAAATCTTTCAACGTGGAAATGTCCGTACAGCAGAACAGTGGAATAGGGTTCCATTTGAAAAAGTTAATAGGAGGGACAAAGAACCATACCGCCTTGGTGGAATGAATTTCAGATTTGTTAACTCGTTCGACCCCCCTCCAAGATTTGAAAAGGCCAAAACAGGTAAGAAACATAAACATCAAGCTGGTAGTTTAGAAAAACAAAATTAGCTTTCAGGATCAAAAACAAAATAAATAAAATAATAAAGCATTACAAGGGGAATCAAAAGCTTGTAGTAGATCCTAAAAGCTAATTTTGTTTTCCTAAACTCAAATGTCAGTTAATATTTACAGGGTTTTTTCTTGGAATTGGTTTCTGGACCTCCCTTCAGAGATTTTGAAGGGCCTTTTAATGAAATATTTCAACTTGTTATACTGAGAGTTTGAAATTTTTAAAAGTTGCTAAATGACAGCTGATAATTAAATTTATAGTGTAGCATTTTCTGGTGTATAGTGCAGAATGGTTTCAAATACAATCTATAACCATGTTTGCAAAGGGTTTTAAGTTGTCAAATCTCTTTGTAATAAGAACATATCAAGTCCTTGTTGAAATCTTCACCAATAATATATTTCTACTTGTCAACACCAAGAAGTGAAGTCTATTTACCTTAGTTTATCTAAAGTAGTTACAATAATTAAACGACGATATGGAGTGAAATTCCACCCAGAATAACTATAAGAGCTAATCTTCAGTAGCTGGTTGGCTCATCTGGCAAATTGAAGAAAATCCCGCAATACCACATTATGGAATAAATCCGATGTTGAATCATTGTGGTTATTTTTCTTCCTTAGCTAGGTACATTGTTCATAACACTGTCTGGGGATCAATCTCAACCATCTCTGTGTCACTAAGTGGAGCGCCGTTTGGGATGGTGATGTCATTCAGTGACGGCACAGTGGATAATGGCACAGGGGTGCCTTACTTCTACCTGGCAGCTGCTGACCCTATTGTGCATAACATTCAGTCAAATCAGTTGGCAAGCTTGTCACTGTCTGAGGCTCAAAGTGATTACTGTAAAGCTCACAACTGGGATCCAGAGGAACCGCTGTGCTCTAGGGTTACTCTGAATGGAAAGGTAAAATAGGGAATCAGCACTCTTAAGGACAGTGCCTACTATTGTTACTGTGCATACGTTCTGTGCATCTCGAGATACTCAGGTTTCCTATGGGTAGTGCTCACTAATACAGGGATATTTTTGCGTGGTTTAAAACTATGCGGAGAAAGCAGAACTTAACAATTGTTCTTGGTTTTCAAAAAGAAAATTGGGGTAACTATGCGTTTTTCCGAGATAATTAAGCTTCAATTCGGAAAAACTGCCATACATTGCTTCATATTTTGGCGCTTTTTAGAAATATTGTTGCTTTATTATCTCTGAAAAATGCCCGGTTATCCCCAATTTTGTTTTTGTGTTCCAATAGCCCTTGCTAAGATCTGCTTTTCCCGCACATTCATAAACCTCGCAAAAATACTTTGTTATTAGCAGGCATCGTCCTTAAAGTGTTCCATTTTGCTGGCAATCATGCTGCCTACAGATGGCTATGTTTATTTTCCCCAAGACTCCTTTGGACTTAGCTTTTTCTGCCCACTACCTCTATTACCTTGCCTGTGTACATACTACAAAAAAGTTTGAGAGGGCTGGGGAATACCTCATCCAAAGAAATTATTTTATGTTTCATTTCTATTTTTTAAGTATCGTCAATCGAGAATAAAAAGATCCAGAAAACTTTTTGACCTGCAGAAATACTTTCTGCAAAAAATTACTCTACTTTTAAAAATTAATTAGGTACATGTTAATGTAACCATTGTTTGGTGATGGGTAACAACAAAATGACCTAAAGAATAAGATCAGTTTTAGCGTTAAGAGAATTCCAAAAACTCAGAGCAAAATGTCTTAAAATTCGGATATTTCGTTCTCACCTAGTCCCACGAAGTCACATGATTGCACCTGATTATTCACATGGCTGTTGAAGTTTAAGTGATTTAATTGAATGAAATATAAGATATTTTGCTCTGAGTTTTGGGATTCTCTTAACATTAATACTTTACTAAAGCAGGAATAAAACATTTTGGGTAAGATAAGTTTTGTTCAAGATTACATGTTTATTGTTATACTCATATCATTATCTTACCTATCTATCTATCTTTAAAAAAATTGCCTCCTTAATGTGGGCCCAGTGGCGGACATGCCAGCCTGCTCCAGGGAGCTCTGGATGTTGATTAGTTCCTGCTATATCGTTATGTTGTGTTGTTTACACTGGTGACGTAAAACATCCACATAATGTTGGAACACTGTTTGTTCAAAGTGTCTCCCTCCCTCTCCCTCCCCGTCCTAACCAAAGTTGAACAAAGCTGTGACGACGTGCACATCAATTTGCTTAACCAGCATTGAACCAGAGGAAAGGGGAACAGTGTTCCAATGACTTTTGAGATAAAGTCATTGGAGTTTGTTTGTTTATTTTTGCACTTGCATCTGCGTGACCTAAGTCACTGTTGTGTTGTTATGTCACTGGTGTGAAACAGGCTTCAATTTCTAAAAAAAGGTGAGAAAATAAAACAAAAAAAAAATAGACAAGATGAAGTGTTCAACTTGTTACAAACATGGGACAAAGTAAAAATCTGAGCCCTTGACAGGAATTGAACCCATGAAGGATGCTCTTGACAAGGTCAACACACTCCATCTTTCCCATTCATTTACTTAAAAACATTTACCATTTTTCTTTCCTTTCCACGACACTGCGCTTTCGACATTGCCGATCCTTACACTACCCAGGACACATGTCCATGCTGTAGTGGGAAAAATCTACCATATAACAATGTCAATTAATTATTTTTTTTATGTTCCCTACTTGCAGCTTCTTCACGTTGGCCCTGATGAGTTAGAGTTTGCTCAAAATGCTTTATTTACAAGACATCCTGTGATGAAAACATGGCCCAAGAGTCATGGTAGGTTCCCAAAGTGTTGTGCACAGTTTCTTAACCAAACTAATTCCTTTGGATGTGGAATGCTTCTGGTGAACAACATTATTTACAGAATTGCAAATTCCAGTACAGAATTATCAATCTTGGACAAGTAAGGAAATTCATGTATATCCCAGGACAGAAATACAGAAATATATTTCCCAAAACAGAGATCTAAGTTTTCACTGATGTTTTGGCACATTGTGGTTTAGTGGTGGTATCATTGTGCTTCAGTTAACTAATTTCGTCATCATACTGTACAAGCTCTTTTAAGCCCTGCCCCCCCCCCCCCACCCCTCTCTCTATTAGGCTGACCTCCAAAAAAAGGGGCTTATACAAGAGGGTAACACTTCCCATGTCTAAATTATTAATTAAAAAATAATTACTTCCCATGTTGGAAGACACAAAAGAAATCTGTCAACACTCAGTACATGACTGATCAAAACACCAGTCAGCTTGTCTGTAGGAAAACGTGGTCTTTAATCTGCAGAAGTATCGTGCCACAGCAAAAATGACGTTGATGCACAACTCGTTAGTGCTGTTTCTGAGCTCTTAGTATGGTAAAATCCCCCCACCACCCTCCATTCTTGGTCTTCAATCTGCAGAAGTATCCTGCCACAGCAAAAATGACGTTGATGCCCAACTCAATAGTGCGGTTTCTGAGCTCTAAGTATGGTAAAATTCCCCCCCCCCCCCCACCCCCTGCCATTCTTGAGCTCTGAAAATTAATAATCCCCTCAGGGGTCAGGGGTTTAGAGTGTAATAGAGCATTTACAGTATGCATCGTTAGTAGTGTAGAGGGGCAGCTTGGGCTATCATAGTGATGAATGGGAACCAATGAGATTACTATTGTTATCATATCTGGGATGTTATCCCTCCAGAGGTTTCAAACTTCATGATAAGTATTGATTTTCTCTTCAGATTGGCAGACTCTGAAGCTCAATGTTACCAATGTTTGGCTCCAAGATTTTTATGGAGCTGCTGACCACATTCCTGTGGAAGATTACTTCAAGGCCAAGTTGTAGTGCACACCCACAGCGAGCTGGATTGATGCTGAGTACAGGCATTCTTGCTCCTGGGTTTAACTCATGTTTAGGATGAAAGAAATTTAGAGTATTAGCAGTAGCATGTAGCAAAATTGTCTGCTTTGCCAAGCCCAGTTGTTCAACGTAGTTTTATATAGATCTAGGGTAATCAACGTTTTTGAGTTCAGCTTTGGATGGCTTAGGTAGACAAATTATGTAGTCTTGACAGTGAATTCCCCTTTTTTTTTATATTCTTCGCGTTTACTCCATTTCATTAGTTTTGCAAATGATGTTAATTAAAGAAATGTTGAGCTGTTGCTTTAATTGAAGGGCTGAGAGCATAATGGTCTTATGTCAAATTTTGCTGACTCGATATTTTGGCCTTGTTTATCTCAACAACTAAGTGTAAACCAGTAGAAAAAAACACAACAATGTTTTCTGACTTAAGGACGGTGCCTACTAATACCGAAGTATTTTTGTCCGGTTTATGACTATGCGGGAAAAGCAGATCTTGGCAAGGGCTATTGGAATCCAAAAAGAAAATTGGGGGTAACCATGCATTTTTCAGAGATAACTAAGCAATGATATCTCTAAAAACCGCCAAAATATAAAGCAATGTATGGGATTTTTTCCTAAATTGAAGCTTAATTATCTCTGAAAAATGCATGGCTACCCCCAATTTTCTTATGAGATACCAAAAGCATTTGCTAAGTTCTGCTTTCTCCGTATAGTTTTAAACCGCGCAAAAATATTCCTGTGTCAGTAAGCACCAGCTATAGGACACCCGAGTATCTCGAGATGCGCAGAACGTATGCGCAGTAACAATAGTAGGCACCGTCCTTAACTGAAAGACACTTTTGAGCAAAGCAAAAGCAAAAAGTAAAGCACTTTGTTTCTATATCCATTAGCTAGGTTTCTTGCTGGCACATTGATAATCAGTAGCTGATGCCAGCAATACCCTTGGTATAAAATTGCTGAAGATAGTAGTGGGTGTTCCATCATTTGGATTGAATCTCAGTGAAAATTAATGCAAAGAAACTCATAATTTTGTTAGGGTTCTTAAAACGCCTTTTCAATGTTTTAATAATAAAAATATGAACAGAAAATGCTGTTTTGAAAATTAATGTTATCAGCACCATTTGAGAAAACGTCAAGAAAAAAAAGGAAAAGCATTTTACAACAAAATGGGTTGCAACAAATTTCTTAATTAACGTTTTGGAGTTTGGAATACGTTACCAAATTTGCATGGTTACAGTGCAGTGATAATCCTCATACATACATGAAAAATTATGTAAAATTTAAGTAAAATTTATTATAGTTTAATAATAAAATTTTGTACAGTAAAGCTGAAACAAACAACGTGAAATGTTCCTTTGAATTGATTCATTAGAAGGAGAAATGGAATGCGGGCCGCTATAGAGTCCTAAAGTGTGACGTCGCAAATATTTGAATTTTTGAAATTATGGGATTTTTGAGCCTGATAGTCAGAAGAGCATGATGAAAAATGCCTACAGCGCGCGTCTTATTGCAATGTGGGGGGCAAGATACTAGCTCTGTCATGCGCCGTTGACTCCACACAAATCCTTCTAATTTTGTCTTAGTTCTTAACGTTTGGATTGCATAACATATAGCATTGCATAACTGATTGCTATAGTTGTCCATTGACTTTCCTTAGTGCAGTGGCTCTCCTCTTTTCTGGCTTTCGCTCGCCTATTCATTCTCGTACCAGAGACAAGCCATGCATTGAGGGCTTGAGGCCGATTGGAAGTGACGTCACATTCAACTAGAAACGCAGCAATCAGCAAAGAAAAAGAAAATTAACGGAAGAAAAAGTGGAAGGAAAAAATAAAAATTATCTGTTTTAATTTCATTTTATTACCATTACTTTGTTATATATTACATATGTACACGAACTGTCAGAGACTGAAACACCGATGATCGATGATGAGATTGCATGCAGATAGCCTCCCAGCACGGCAATAAAAAAGGTAGAAAGTAACCAACCGTACGAGATTGCTCGGCTGCTTAGAAGTCAGATTCTTCTAATTTTTCTTTACAATATCAATTTTCCATGCTTGTTGCGCAATAGAAGTAATTATTATTATTATTAATGAAGGTATTATTAAATTACAGTCGACCGCCAAACGGGCAATGAGCTTGAAAAGTAATCAGCTCAGTAGCGTGAACAGTTTGATAAACCAACTAGTTCCAGTTAAGTTGACATTGAAGAAATTTGAGGAATCAAGAAGCAGTTTTCATGTTAAAGGGGAAAAAATATTGAAAAGGCAGGAAGTGACGAAAGGCACTTCAAAATCAAAATACTTTTACTACACAATATTGCATTTCCTTTGATTCAAAAGAAGTCATATATTATTTACTAGTGTACAATAACGCGGATCTTACGTGCAAATAGGTCATTAGAAAGATTTTAATCACTGTGGTCTTGACAAACCTCAGCCTGTCATTTGTCGCTTGCTCTGAAATACGCAAGATTTTCTTCGCAAGCTATCCGTTAGCTCTCTCAAATGCGGGTACTACCTGCTTTAAGGAGCAAAACACTGAAAATGGCGGGAAAATTATGATCGGATGGTTATTTCTGTCATTTAGTCGTGTTTCCCGTAAACTCAATACTCTGCCACCACAATAGGAAGATTAAGCAAAGACAACGGGTCGCAGAATTTATGTAGGCTGGTATTGAGTCCCTTTTTCTATTAAAAACTCGCGCGGGAGGCACACGCAGCCCCGGAGGGTTGAAATTCGCATGAGAGTCTTGCGCGTTTCCACACTCGGTCCAAAACTGCGCGTTTATTAACCGAGACAGCTCACGCTAAAGGCCTTAAATGGTTTCAACATTTGCTTCAACATGCGTTCAACACAGTTGTTGAACCAAATGTCGGGGGCGTTTGAACATGTCGTTCAACATTGCTGAAAGTGTAAAAAAATGTCGAAAGCTTGTCGAAAGAATGTTGAATCAAGTTTAAACTGGTTTAACTTTGATTCAACATCGATTCAACATTTTCTTTGTCCTTGAAAATGTTGAATGGCGTTGAAACCATTTAAACGGGCCTTAACAGTACGGATCGACTGTCTTGCAGTTTGATACTTGAGGACGTAACGCTGAACGTTATGAGCGTCCGTCACGCAATCTAGAAGAATGCGTGACGTGCCCAAGAGTGTATTCAGTGGTTAACTGTAACTTCCTGTACGCGCACAACCTCGTTCCCACTCCGGGGAAGGGAGATAAGAAAAAACCCTTGGGAACAAGGCTGGTTTACGCGCTAGCGTTCGTAAGCTTGAAAGTGGAGACAAGTTAGATGCAAGCAGGAGTTCCTGGCGCAAGTTGCAAAAAGGCCATTTTGGTGCAACTTTGTGAACGCTCCATATCATCGAAACAATGGCGAAACTAACATGCGCGCGTAGAGTAGCCAACTACCTTATGCTTGTCAAAGCAAACGCAAGAAAATATGCTCAAGTCAGAATTAGAAGCAACTTGCGACTCCACTTGGCCATAGCAGTCTCCCCCTGGGGGATCTTTTACTAGGAAGTAGCCCCCGGGGGCCGTAGCATCCTTCGCAGACTTTCTTAGCGCTCGTCACGCGCTCGCGGATAGGATGAATTGAGTGACAAACCGAGAGAACGTTTGCGTTGGAAGCTACCTTTGTCAGGGCTTTAAAATCTTGCGTTGCGACCAAATCGAGGACCTTGCAAGTTCAACTTCATTGCTAAATCAACTTATTTATCCCAGTCACCCTCTGGGCATTAGAAAAAAGAGAAACAATGGAGAATTCTCCAGAAACCTACGCCCTGAGTTGTAACGCAATCATAAGGGCTCGGGGTTAGGCATTTAAAACAAGACCTTGCCCCCACCCTCCCCCCCCCCCACCCTTTTTTTGCAAGATCACTCTCAAAGGTAATTATTTCATACACCGAATTTCAGAAGGCCTAAGTTGTTAAATTATTGTCACGAAACACGTGATCAGTTGCCAGTCGTTAACAGCGCCTTGAAAACGTTCGATACTATGAATCTTGGGTAACAGTCCTGGTACATGACGTAATAAACGTGCCGCTGTGCGTGGTCGTAGACCGTCTGGTCCGGTTGGTCCATGACGTCCTCGATCATCTGACGCGTTCTGTGGTCTATGCTGACCTGCGAGAAATGCCAAGAAAAAAAACAATTGTCAACTTTGTGCACAAATTAAAACTAACATACGGTAGTATTCCTGGGTCCACCAATACTACCAAAAAGCTTTCACTGAATGGCCACACAGTCCAACCACAGCACCAAACTTAGTCTTAACCAAGAGTGCCCGAATGAGTCCTATTGTCACACATGAGAAAAACGCGCCTCACAAAAAGGGGCCTCATGAAAGAGCACCGCCCTTAAACGTGCCACATGCGCCACGAGTACTACTAATTACCTCAAAATGCCCAGTTAGACTATTGCTGTGCAAAAGAATAAACAGTGCCTGAAAAAATGTATTGGAGACACTCTCCAGGATTTCATCCCCATTTTCAAAAGTTGGAGCCACCTTCCACTAGCTAATAAACATACAGTACCACAGGGAAGTTTTGCTTAGTAGATGTGATCATGCCCTAAAATTTTCATCCGCCCCCTCCAAAGTCGATAACACTTCGTACAACCGACAAAGCTAAAAGCACCACAGGAATGTACTTTTCAATAAGGTCCATTCAAATTATTTCAAATTATATCGAATTTCATCATATGAGAGGGGAACTAGAAAATCCGAGATTTTATTCAATGGAGAACCTCTTCATAAAATATTCTTGCTCACCTCTTTTGGAGATTCCGATGACAGGTAATCGCGGTATATCGACTGCGCAAGTTCTTTGACCGTGCCTTGATCTGTTTCTTTTTTGAGTTTCTCCACGGCCAACCAAAACAACAGGTTTTCTTCAGAATACTGAGACTTAAGAAAGTCGTGGAAAATTTTTACACCAGCTGAAAACAAGAAAGGAAATAAAAAAAGAGCCTTGGTTAACTTCTTCAACCGATTTTCGAACAATCAGGCTTAGACTCAGATTACGGAGAACGTGCGCGTGAATTAAAATGGCGGCTCGGGCTGGTTTCACAGTATGCATTGCTGTCGCGTAAAACAAGCGCACATGTATATTTCGCATGCGTGTTTTACGATAATCTGAACCTTTTGCGCCGCGCATTAGTCAAGCGGTTATTTCAAATAACATCGGAGGATTTCGCAATCTTACGGGTGCTGTAGATCTCTGTTTACAATCCAAGCCTCGCCTTCGCGCTAAAATTTGTGACGCGATAAAAGCGAATAGGATGGGTAAACACACCATAAACGTTTTAATTTACCTGTGTGATTTATTTTCTGAAAGGGTGAGAGCCACAGCTGAGGTTGGAAAGTTATTTATTAATTATCCATAAATATATCACCTAGCGCGGTCGTGTCGCTTTGGCTTTCAGACAACGCTAATAGAAATAGCTGTATAGTAAACAACGCTTGTATTGAAAATCATCCACAAGGAACAAATTGCATATAACTTGATGGAAGCAAGAGGGTCTCAATGGGGTTGGGGGACGGGGGAGGAATAGCTTTGACGGTTGACTGTTAAATTTTAAGGCTTTTCACAGTTGACGGTTATGAAGGAGAAATTTCATCAATGAGTTAAAGTTAACTTTTCTGTTTTTTAATATTGACAATTGTGTTCTGGAGGTTGCTTTTTGGTCAGAAACACGTTATCAACGCAGTAAATCATTAATATTTTGAAACCAGAGGAACTTGCAGATGGAAGTTAGTTGTGATGTCAGTTAAGACACAAATTAAGTGGAAAAGACCATAAAAGTAAGTATTTTTGGGAACGTGGAAACTGGTTTACCAGTTAAAACGATTCTTTGAGAGTCTTATTATAAAGACCTTGAAACCGTTTGACGGCTAATAATTACTGTTTTTTCTGACGGGTAACAGTAAAAATTGTCCTTTATTGAGGGTTGACGGTTTTTAAAGATTGGGCTGTTTAACGGTTGATGGGTAGGCCCAGAGTGAGTCAACTCAATCACAAGGTGTCACATTTGATGTCTTTTATGAAGGAGGGTTAAATTTAGCAATGTCTTAAAACAGCTAGTCATCAAGAAAAACAAAAATCTTTGCTAACTCCGTTTTATTTGGGGATTATTTTTAATCGTTTTTCGTGGATCGACCTTGATGTATAAATAAATATTGTTGTTTGGAGGCGCATCGGTCATTTTTTTTATTAATTTTTTTTTTGACATGGTCTGTCTACACTAAGAAGTTTTCATCTGAAAACGTGTACTTTTTTACCAGTCTTTTTCCGACTGTTCAACATTAAAACGATCGAAAAGGATTTCGAAACTGGAGACTTATGAAAACACATCGTTTCAAAAACTTGTCACCTCTTATGCGGACAGGTGAAAACGGTTCATTTTGTTTTCGGACGGGTAAAGGACAGATATTTTGGAAACGCTGAGACCGTTTTTAATCATTTTAGTGTTGCCGATACTAGCAGACAAAAAACCCATCCCAAAGGTGAACATTTTCAAACGAAAACCGCTTATGTGTGGACTGAGGCGAAAGCGACACCGTCAGCGAAAAAGTAACGGCTCGTGCAGAAGGTTTCAGCAGAATCATGGAAGTTCGAAGACCATTGGCGTTTTTTATTACGTGACTTGAGAAGTTGCGCAAAGAAAGTGTAACAGAAAAATTCAACCTTAATCGGGATTCAAATCCATGAATTCTGTGATACTCGGGTGCCCCAGCTCATAATTGGCATGACAGCTCAGTTGATAGACTGATTGAACCAGTATCGCAGGGGTCATGGTTTAGAATCCCTAACAGCCACATATTTTTTTTACTGGCGGGCAGGATTTTTCGAAAGTGTTCACGACCTGCAGTTCAAATGAATACTTTATATGTTAAATCTCAAAGTATAAAATGTGGAGACGTTTGAGGCTATGAACGCGTCAGTGCAAATCTTTTATGCGCAGTTCAAATGTAAGATACTTCACATGCATACCCAAACTCAAAGACTGAAAATGGACGAACAACTTGTCTCATCTTATATTACGCTATGAAGTTGACCAGTGTTTATTTTAAGCTATTTTTATTCGTTGTAGGTCGTTTAAGATGTTCTCGTCTGGTTTATTGACCATTTTAGTCTCTTACATGTAAACAATAGTTCTCGAAATAGACATACTTGGTGAAAACTCCACTTCTTCGATTAGCCCGTAGTCGTTAAATTGTAGTTCTGTCATATGCTTGTACTTGTAAGTGATAGATTTTCTTAGTTGTGTACCGTGTGGAACTCGTGAAGTTCTCGTTTTTCACGAGCATAAACATGCCTTTTGTCTAAATTTAGACATTATAGCTGCGAACATTCTATACCTATTCAACCTTTTCACTCTGGCGGCCAGCTTGAATTGCAATGCATTGTGGGGGCAAGGGCAGGGATGGCGCAGTGGTGGGTTCGATGCCGGAATTGGCTTCGGCTTTACAATTCTTATGAAAAACCGGATATTCCGGTTTTCCCCTCTCCTCAAAAACCCACATTTCCAAATTTTAATTAGATCCGGAATTCGATTTATTTGTCATGATATTCGACTTCAGATTACTCAACTTACTTTTGCTTGTAAGTAGCTTTTCAAAGCTTATTCCCCATTCTTGAACTTCCTCCCTGCTCGGTCTGTAAACAAACAAAAGTAACAAAATTACAGTTATTATTTACGGCTATGGCAGTTTGTTTGTCTATCACATTAAAAATGTAACAAGACAATAAACAATGCCTCCAGTTTTACTGGAGGAAAACAGAAAGGTGAATATAATGCGCAAAATTTTGACTTAATTCCAAAGTTTTGGGGTCTTTAAAAAAGATTAGAAGAAACGTCACTTATCGAAATTCGATCCTTTCAGATCAACTGTGAATTTCAAATCTGCCGGATTTATTCTGCTTCCAGCTTAGCTTCCCTGAGAAGAGATTCCGGTTAAATGTTTATGATTTTGAGTGTTTTCAGCATCTTATCTTTATTTTCCATCAAGTTTTAAACAATCCAAAAATGCCTGAATAAAAAAAACAAAACGAAACAGGTTTATAATGCAGGACCACATCAGGGTTTAAGAGCGATAATTTTTGTTTTCTTGAATTAAGTTGGTGATAAGAAATTACATGATAATAATTGATAGATGAGCGCCAATGGTGGTGTGTAAACTCTTTTACTTCTTTCTCAAATCACATCCTATTACATAAAATTCATCCTAGCTTCCCTCTCAACCTGTTTTTGTTTTGGCTGTAAGATCTGGGAACTTAGAGATGTACTAGAGTGAATGCATGAAAGTCGCAAGAATTGAATCACCAAAATAACAAAATGATCCACAATGAACCAATCAGAACTGGAAGCAAATGCACGTGACCAGTGCCGAGCGCGGGAAAACGCGAGCGACACATTTGGGTTTTGAATGTAGAGCGAGAGCTCGAATTACTTTCAAATTGAAAAGCGCCATATATTCATATAAGTGGATTACTTTTTTTTTTTACCCTCTTTTTTGTCTCGTCACCACAGTGCCTGCTCGCAATATTTTGTTATTGTGAGCAAGGCAAGGTATTGGCCATCTGTTATGACGATGTATTGTAGTTTAAATTGCTGAATACAATAAAGAAGCAATTTGCATACGTCCAAAATGTATCGAAGTGAGTAAACTGCCCGATATTAAAAACTGACAGAGGGGGTTCACGATTGAATATACATTTCCATTTATAGTCTAAATTGTTCTGAAAACATTAAATATTTGGGCTCGATACGAGTCGCGAAGCAAATGTAGTTCGTCATGATTTTAGTCGACACCAGAAATAAACACAGCGAGGAAATTTTGAACTGAGGGTAAATTTACAATAACAGACAAAGATTAATCTAACGATTAAACTGAACCAAAACAGCAAGGGAATTCCTTTCCTATCTTTACTAGTCTTATCTAAATCCGGACGATATTTACAATTTCCGGCAGGCCATCCCACGCTTAATTCTTCAACACGTTTTAGTTGAGGGATAAATGATGCATTCTATTTCATGAGTGCCCGTTTATATAGCTTACAACTGAACTATGTTTTGTCAGTAAACCCTTCTCAACATAGCCGAAAGCACACTTTTCTTCATCTTACAATGTACCTTTCAGAAGCGGTGCGTTTTCTTCGCTAACACTAACAACAAAAATTTTCAAGCGACGAAACCATTGGCTTGACAAGATAAAATAAGTTTCGGCAGATGGCGATAAATAGATTTGTTTTGACTGCCTTGTTTCGTTACACAATGAGCGAAATTATTACCGGCGATCGACATTAAAATGTGCAGTCTTCGATCTTTGATCTGAAGCGTTGCATTTTGGCAATGCTAGGGCCAAAATCAAGCACCAAGGTAACGAACGCTCAAAACCAAGCTACAGATTACACGAACAAGAAGAAAATACAATAAATAGAATTTCAATGAACATAACATACTTGGGGCTATAGTTGCTCGCCGAAGGATCCATACTGCCAACCCTGAATCGCCTCGCTGGGCTGTTAAGGAAACAGAACAAAGATTCAAAATCCATAAGAAATATTGGTTCACCAACGCTGATCGCAATCAATTGACGAAAGCAAATAAAACAAACCAGTATCTATCTCTCTCTTACAACATACGGAAACTTTGCGGTCAGGAAAATAATTTACATTTCTAGGCGAAACATCCTTGACAGGTTAATTCCGGCACGAAATCCCAGCCGCACAGATAATGAGCGCTGGGCGACAAGAAGATCGATATGAGGTCATATGAAAGCACTCCAGCTGTGATTTCGTGTAGTTTCGTAGACAGAATCGTTTCAAGTTCCCATGCAATATATTTATTGGGATATTTTCCCCGTGAAGTTAAGTATTTTGACGCTGGGGGATGGGATTAAATTCTGAGATTCTGGGGCCATGAGTTTTGAATTCCCTTTAATTAATCTTCTTAAGAGACTGAAAAAGGATTTATGCAGATTTAATTCTCTTTCTTGACGTGGAGATTATCCTTGCTTCCAAGAAAAGCGATTTCAAAATATTTTGAGCCCACATCATGCATTTAGTTTTCTTTGTACTGTACTTGTTATATTTTTTTCTTCTTCTTTGATGCGTTCATTTGATCTCAAGCGTGACGCAAGCTCTTGTCAGTTGCGCTTCATAAACCAGGTCAAAGCTGTACATCGATCATCAAAACCGTGAAAGGAAGATAATTAAACTGCCATTGAATTGCAAAGTACGTCCATGCATGACATTAATTTTATTTTTCATATATTAATGCTCGTCTGTCACGAACAGGCGGGATGCGTATTGATTCTAAACAAATGATGAGGACTCAAATCCGGCAGGGAGATCAAACCCAATTTCGCTTTTTCCGATGCATTTCTGATTGCCGGAAAAAAATTCAAAGCCCGACTTACTTAAAGCATTCTTCGGGCGTACTGGTAATTTTTCAAGATAAGCCCGTAAATTGACGCTTCTAAAATAGCGATAACAGGATAATTCCTTTAATCTACACCAATTCTAATCGGGCGAAAATATTCAAAACCGAGAATTCTTAACTGATAGCGAAATCAAGGATCCGCGAACTCCTACGGACAATCAAGGATATGATCTTGTTGGTTAAATGTAATGATTCATTCACACAATGCATGTGACTAATATAGCTTGGTAAATGAAAGCCGAAAATTGAGAGAGCGGTATCAGAGAAATTAGCAAACTTGACCGGCAACTTCAACATGCTAAAGAACATAGACCCCAGCTCTCCGCTCAGCTAACGGACGCAGCATGTTTTTTCCAAGGCATTGTAAGAATGAAAGTATTCTGTTCATTCTCCTATCGTTTATCATTCTGGGTCCTTTTAAATACGGTGGCGGTTTTTTTTTTCTTTTACGGTAAACTGGCAGCTTTAAGTGGCTAAAACTAAAGAGAGAACAAGCCCTTTACACGGGCGCGGAATTTAAAGGGCCGCTTCTAGCTTCTGTTGGCTTTTGGATAATCTTTACTGGCCCTTTTAATTTTCTATCAAAATCAGCACCACAACTTATTAAAAAATATCTCAATTTATCTCTCCGAAAACTATATGCATTCTGATTTTTACCTTGTCACATAGGTTCGCTGGGGGATTTCGCTTAAGAAAATTTCAGCCGGCTTTTCTTGACAATCTAATCTAAATATCTCAGTGAAGCTTATTTTAAGGCTCTGAACGGATAATCAACTGACACGAACAATTGAGTTTTCTGTGAAATAGTTCAACGTACAAACAAGGCCTCCTTTCAGAACTGGACTTGAGGTTGCATTTTACATCGGTGATATTGCCTTAGCAAGCTAAAGAATTAATCTTCTCGCAACTTAGCTGCCTAGTTGTGCACTGATACTGTGGGAAGAAATTAGATATCGATCACTCTTGAGAAGTTTATTTAAAACTGAAATTTAGGTCATTATCGGCTTAGTCTTGGAACAGAATCGAAGAGACGCGACTTGCATGTTACATTATTTTAAAAAATTCTGTTAAATACGAGCTAGTCTTAATTTAATAGAAGAAAACTCCAAATAAAAGAATCGAACGAGTGTTTTAGAGTATCCAACAGGATCGAGCCACAGGGCACCCACACAGTTGGTACTCAAACTATTTCCGATTCGTCTACCGCACCTTTGTACACTCCCATGAATTTTGATGAAATAAAGGTCAAGATGAAATAATAAAGATGACAGAAAATAAATCACGCTGTTTTGGGGGATTGAAGAGAGTCTGAAGGCGGACAATTAAGGAAGGTCACATCGGAAATTCCTTTTTTATTGACGATGTGCCATAAGGAAAGGTTCTTTCACCGGCGAGGGTGCAACAGCCTGGTGCAAAATGATGTTTCCACGGCAAGGAACGGAATGGTAAAACATTCCCGTTTTATGAGATGTAGTGTTTTAATAGCTTGCGAATAAAACCGTCTGTCATCGCTAGGGATGAGAGGTGATTATTTTAGCATAATGAGCTTTTCTTGTTCGGTAATTTTTTGACGGGCATTGCAAAAGTTTATGGCCAAATTTGTGGAAACGCATGAGACTGATGGCTTTCTGGCACAGTCAGTACAACCCTTAAAAAAATATCCAATTGTGACATGAGATATGCATTTTTTATCTTGTGAGGAAATAAAGACTTTTACTTACTTTACTTAAATTTTCCCAAACAAACGTTGTATTTCGCGCCAATATTGCAGCCCACTATCATGATGAAAATGTGAATTCCTCATTCGTTCGCCGTACGAACTCTTTAGATGACAGCGATCAAAAAAATAATCAGTAAACAAAAAAATGTAAAATAAATTAAAAAATAAATGGGAATTTCAGTGGCACTGATCCACAGAGTGGCTCTTCGTCCACTGTTCCAAGTGAAATTGGAATTTGGAAATGTTGCATCTATTGATATAAATATACAACTTGGTGATTTCAACATACCAGTACCAATCACACGAACAGCAAAAGCACCAACACAGACAACAGTAGTCTTTTCGCCCTCTGTTGAATATTGGGTCGCGAGCGACTTCCTCGAACTCGAGAGTTGCTTTCTTGATGTTCGCCTCCTTCAGGTAAATTTCCAGTTGCGTGTTGGTCTGAAAAAAGCGAAAATTAATGCAGTTTTGTACCATGAAACTATATACCCGGAACGGTTCTTTTTAGTATGAAATTTTAGCAGGTATTCACCGCTGGGTGACCTGGGTGCGTTACGGATGCGTGAACCTGATCGTAGTACCCCGTTGTCTCTATGTAGTAAGCGCGGGAAAAAATGCAACGAGTGCCTAAAAGTTCACAGCTGCAACAAGAGGCGAGAAAACGTAGGCGAGTGTACTTTGAAGGGGCACACGCAAGTAGAGAGAGGCATAACGGCCCCATGTTGTACTCAAGTACAGTCGAACCTGTATATAACGGCCCTGTATTAAGCGGCCACCCTCTATTAAGCGGCCAGTTTTCAAAGTCCCGATTGTTTGCTCATACAAACTCTGTATTTGTTACCTGTGTTAGGCGGCCACCTCTATTAAGTGGCCGCGGCCACCCTGTTGCAGTCCCATGTTTGTCTTTCTTTGTTATTTTTACCTGTATTAAGCGGCCACCCTTGAACGGAAACTGAACCATATGTTATTTTATGCGGTATTTTATCGTGTCTAAAATGCGATCCAGCATCACTATAAAGAAATAACATGTACAAAGCTACTGTAAGCTGATACTCGGCCGTTTAATATAGTTAACGCTTTTCAGACGTTCGCAATGTGCTGAAGTACAGTACCATATCACGAACGCTAAAAAAGTTTGTTTTGAATATGCTTCACTCTTTAGCAAGAAATTCCTCTATAATTAACTTGCTCTTCAGCCATGTGACATTGAACGTTGAGCGTAACAACTATAAAATGACGGAATGAGATATTTTGTTGTGAACTGTAAGTCATAAAAATGGAGCACTGTATACCTTAGAAGAGTAGAGGACAATTTATTGTATAGTACGTTTACACAATGTTACGTATATTATACCGTTAAGTTACAAGTTGGCAATGAACTTTGTTTAAAGTATGGGGTCACTTGAAAGAGTGTTAATTGTCCTATTGTTTCCTTGCATGAAGTGTTTTTGTATGATACGCCATTAAAATTGACATTAGACCACGCCCAGTGAGTATTTTTAGTGATCCTGTATTAAGCGGCCACCTGTATTAAGCGGCCAGTTTCTCAAGTCCCGAGGGTGGCCGTTATATACAGGTTCGACGGTATCTCAAACAAGCTGGCAGAGAGCTCGACTGAGTGCTGGATTTGATGCATTACTTACCCTCGCCCTGTCCTGTTGTTCAATCGGTTCACTGAAGTCGTAATACCATGATGTGTCCTTGTTACGACTCTGCACTGACTCACTCTGCAAACAGAGAACAGGAAATTCCTGTTGATAACCTGATAGTCTGCACAAACATAGCTTACGTAGCAGACGTAATCGAGGAAGGAGAGGGGAACAATCACGGCTGCTACGCGGACTAGCACAAACAAGAGAGAATCCTCTCTTGACAAACATAGAAAGTGCGCAAAATTTAACCCGTGGGGTAACTCCAGAGCTAAAACCACAGGGCTCCCGGTACGGAATATTGAAAGATGCCCCGACGGAACGCGGTCTTGTTTTAATAGCGGGAGCCATGTGCTCCTGTTTTTGGTAGGCAAGGCTCGGATTTTCTTCCACTTTCTTTTATCTCCAAAACAGTCCGTATTTTTGGCGTTGCACGTCGTACCAACGCGGCGTCTTTGAAGGGAAAGTCTGGAGCGAACGAGAATGTGGAAAGTGAGGCTGGGAGGAGACGCTAAAAATAACCTGCGAAAGATCTCACATGGAAAACTAGCAACCGGGCAGCATTTCTTGGTCCAAACGATCTACTTAAGCAAAATATGTAAATGGTACTGCCCAGTGGCCTAGCAGTTAAGCGGATTTTAACCATGACGCACAAAAGTGCCACATAACAAAACATGACGGCGTTTCTCTCTGCCCTAGCCTTATGGTTGTCATCTAAATAAGCTATATAGGCATCAGCACGCCCTAAGGCGTATGGTTTTCAACTCATTTTAGTCTGAAACAATTTGTATCATAGGCTGGCCGTCAGCATGCCGTATACAGCAAAGCGGTGCCATCTAAACCGGCATTTAGAGAAGTAGAAGCCTTAAGAAATCAGTCACAACATACGTGTGTCTTTACAATCAATAACCAATCATATGCATTACAAACTTGAAAAAGATTAAACTAAAAGACATTAAGAAATAAATTTAAAAAGACATCTATTTACAAAGGCCCGTTTAAATCGTTCGGTTTTAACTTTGAGAAGAATAAAGTCATGTCCCCTTTCTCTAAGAACCCTAGTGCGTTTTGGAGGGAGCAAGTTATATAATACATGACCAGTGTCATTTGTGATTCTCTTGAAAGATCACTGTCCCTATTCGTAATCACATCTGATATCAAAATGATCTTACTTGTATAGCCAAAACGATAAGCTCACCGAATAGAGTATGCAATAGAGTATGTGAGAGCAGACATTAACGGAATGAACAAGGATGAGGGTGTGGGCTTCAAGATCAGGTGTCATGAGAAGTACGCACAGGGGGTGGGGACGGGGCGAGGGGAATAGAGACGTACTAATGGAAACAACTACAGCGCGGAAAGACGAGGCAATCTTGTTCCAAGAGACCAAGTTACCCTTATCCTGAGAACCGGGTAAGGGTCACGCGAGCTCTGGGAATGAGACTGAAGCCGAGGCGGATACACTCGCGCGTTTACGCTTGACTCGCGAGTACTACGCGCAGTCTCAAAGTTGAGATAAAGTTTTTTATACTTACTATAAGAATTTTTAAAATTAACGTCTAATTCGTACGTTCCGTTTTAGTCGCGTCGAACACGATTCAATTCACAAATACGAATCGAATTCACCTCTGAAAGCAAAGTTTATTCCTTTTGGTTTGTGCGACAAAGCGGTTTACAATTGAGCGTTGGAAGCAGGAGTAATTTTTCGTTTGCTTCACAACGTTCCTTGATTGGCTGAAAAAAAAACTTGGCTTCTCAACCAATGAGAAGCAAAACCCAAACCAATCGTGACTTGCTCGCACCCGTTTTCCCGCGCTTAGCGCGAATTCCATGCATTTGCTTTGAATTCTGATTGGTTCATTGTGTTGTTTATGTCTGTTATGATTGGTCGGGGTAATTATCTTGGTTCCGGTCTTACGACACTTAGTTGAGAACTGCTCTATTGGGCAAATTTACTGCGATTTTTTTCGTTCTTTTTTTTCCTGGATTTGAGTGACATTCTGTACATCTGAAGGGTGGTGCATTTAAATTTGGCCTAGCAACCTTAAGGTGTTCTTGATTACAAAGGCATTATGCATACATTAATTTAAAAAATTGCATCATCTTGAAATTCGCGGATTTTTAATTTCTGCAAGCAAAAACTAAGGCTTTTTCTTAAAAGAAATAACAACATTTACACGGAGTTCAGAATTGTAAAACTTAGGGCATCAAGATAGCACACAGACAATAGCCTAATGCATGTAACGCGGATGGGAAACTATTTGCGCTCCAAACGGTTTACTTATATTGCATGATTTTTGCCAAATCTATATCCCGTTACGGATAAAAGGATTAACAGCGATAAAGGCCTATTTCCTTCCAGACTTATCGCTCGTCTTGTAACTCCAAGAGGTTATCACTAAACCATTCACTGGGATGTGGTTGGTGTGAAATCCAGAATAATTCCAACTAAAAGCACCAGCCCTCGAATATAAACTCCCTTCCTCAAAATATATAAACCCATCAATTCTCTGAAGCAAAAATTTTGCCGATTATAAGCGCCACCGAATATAATCCTGTGGACTGTTGAAGAAAGCTGTTTTAAGCTCAGTAGCTCTTTGTTTCAAGCAAATTTACTCACAAACTCAAACAACCCTTCCGACAATTAATATTTAAGCCCTTTCCGAAAACAAGTTCTCCCAAAAGTATATATGCATATGCGGTCCCTAGGAAAGTTCATCGAACAAATTTAAGCCTTGGCTTATAATGGAAATTGTGCGGTGCACGTGACTAGTGCCAAGCGCGGGAAAATGCTGGAGAGCAACTCACGGTTGGTTTTGGCGGGATTCGGCTCTCTTCCTATTGGTTGTTTTCATTTGACCAATCAGGAGCGTGATAGAACAGGGCTACGGCAAGGGCGTTTATAATTCCCACACAAAACGGAAAACTTTCAAAATTATGTGTTTCACATGAAAAAAAAAAACCTTCATGATTTCCAAGTCAGGTGTAATCTAAGTTGCCCTGAATCGAGAGGTCAGTTTTCTGAATAGCCAGACTGTTGGGTATCAGTGAAAAGAAAAAAAAAAGCCTTTGAAACTCATGGTACATCAAAGCAGCTTGCATACGTAATTACGTCTGTTAATCAATTCCAACCGCAGAAATCTACTGTCGTCGCGGTCACTGTTAAAAAATATTGAGGACCAAGGAATAGGTTATTTGTCTTTAGCAAATAATTACAAAAAAAGAAAAAGAAAGTAAACTGTCATATTAAAATGTAAATCCAGATGGCGGAATGCATATTAATAACACGTGTCACTGCCAAGATTAATGGAGTACTTGACAGCAGTTTATGCATGATTAATGCAACCAATTTCCTTCACTCAGACGAAAACAAAAGGTCTTCTTTCAAGGTTTACATAAAGCCACTACTTTTCCAATGAACAATTTCAACGTAACGCACAACAAATAACAAGAAAAAAAGAGTCATAATCGATGATTGAACGTATTTAGTTGGCAAGCTAAGCTAAAGCACGTTTTAAGGGAAATTCCCACTTTCATTAATAATGTAAAAAAAAAAACAAAAAAAAAACAGAAAGCACAACGAACAGAAAGTTACTGAATTTAAGGATTTCGTCCAGAGTGAAATTGAAAGTTTCCGTCACCTTGTGTGACATGACAACAGCACGACAAATGAGTATTATCCAGTAAATTTCATTTGATTTGTCAAACCCCGGAATTTCATCCACCGACTCAAAAGTTAGAACATACGTGTACAACCAGATAACGCGTCGATCAATTCGAACCTCCAACATCCTCCGGGCAGCCCCCAGGCAGGTGAACTTTTGAAGATTGGCTTGCTCAAATTCCCGCTTCCCGGGGCCAAAAAGCTGTTCAGAAGGGTACAATTGCCTCTCCGTGTGGACACATTTTCACATTCAATCAATCGCTGTTCATTCGTTCTTAATGACACCTTCCAACATCAATCGTCTTTTGAAGTCCCTTTCAAGTGAGCCATTCGCTCGCAAACGCAAAATCCTAGCCTTGAAAAACTTTTCAAACAGCTCCCAAAAACCTAAATAAAAACCCACGTGCGAATTGCGCCCGACGAAACTAAGAATATATCCGGTTCAAACTACCCACTTCTCCGGCATGGTAATCCGCCAGGATCGGGAAGATATTGATCGACGCATACACTACAGAGAAATTATAGTCAATAGCGTTCATTTCAACTTAGACTGAGTTAGGATTTCATCCGCAGGACCAATTAAACAGTAGGATGATAACCAGCAACAAAGAAATAGACTGCTCGGTACAAGGTCTTGATTCCCGCAGCTAAGATTTTCATCCACAGACGGCACAAGATTGAACCCCCTTTTAAACTGCATGTTAAATATTAAAAACCACCACAAGAAAGTAATGCTTGCATTCACCAAACTAAAAAGCGACCTAGATAAAACTTCTCGATCGTTTTCGTGGCTCCTGTGAAATCTTGAAGAATAAGTAAATTTACTCTTTCCTTCATCGGAAGAAAACTGATTATATTAATATTAAAAAAAAAGTATTTGTACAGTACAATAATCAGGTAATCATTTTCTCAAAGACGAAAATTCGCAAGTTTTACAGGTAAAATGCGCGGGTTTTTTTCCTTTTCTTTTTTTCCCCGGGCAATCTCACATGTAGCAATGAAAGCACAAATGGACTGCCAGAATCAGCGCTAACTAATTTCGTATTGTCTTCTGCTTTTAATCCACTCATTTGAAGCGAGGATAATTTTGTCGCGTCGCGCTGACAAGTTGCCGTTGGACACGAAACATCTGCCTCGGGTATTCTGCATAAAACATGTTGAAACGAAACCTACATATCATGATCTAAAGCAATTCTCGGATAGAAAACGCTGTTACATAGAACAAAAAATGCTATTCTTTTCAATGCAACAGCGAATAAAGGGGATTTTGTTATCAACAAGCGATCTGGAGGGCAATTTCTCCAATCTAAATGGTTCTTTTGCAGATTAAAAACTTCAAAAGCACACCGCAGAGGAACGAGCGATGTCATTGATTTACAAGACGGAAAATATATATTCTAAACAGAGCATGGATGAATTTTCTAATGCCCATTTCTACTTAACCAAAATACAAGTAACAGGATTCAATACTACAGGAGAAAAATCCGCGATCAGACAAAAATAGGAAAACTTTGCTACTGAAAACGGATTATATTCTTGCGTTGCTTAATAATATTCTCCTGAATATATTGCACAATGTTGTGCACCAAACACGCTCATTTTGTACACTTGATAAAATTCAAACAAATTTTTAGTACAAATGTGTAACTATGTTATTCCCGGCTAAGAAATGCTCTCAAAATGAACCTTATTTTATGGTTTTGATTTTACGCCGAAATTTCGCTCATCATGTGACTGATTCGGACAGAAATTGTATTTTTTTTTCTGTATGTCTTCTGATCTACCGGGTTTATAATTTTCCACGCACGCCAGTTTAACATAACAAAATGATACCAAACTGCAATCATGAAAAAAAGATAAAAATGGAAAAAAAATGGTTTTACCTCTGTTTTGGGACCCCTGTTACGTTAACCCGATCTTTGAGTTGCAGTAATTTAACCTGGAAAAGGTCGATAAAGCGACTAAGCGATTTTTGTTCGCGACTGATTATAAGAATATTTCCATATCAGGCAGTTTGCAAACAAAGAAAGTGCGAAGGGCATTGTGCTGTTAGGACACAGTACGCTCACGAACCAATCACGCGCTCTGTAAATTTACACGGCTGTTTTCAGTTTTAAACAAAAGTGGATTTAATCAGTGCAGGAGCCAAACAAAGCATTTCGGACTTTTGAAGGAAATCGATCATTACTGTGAGGTTGTCTGTAAAAAAACCACAGTTTACTCCTGAAATCTTCTTTGGCCATTGTACGTCTTTAACACACAATCCCAAACCACAATAAAGCTTATAAATTTCCAATGTATCTGTGCCAAGAGAACAGACTGAGGCAATTTCGAAACTTTTTACCGGGAAAAGTGCGTTGATAAATTTGCTTTTTACTTTAAAGTCTTTGTCTGATGAGGTGTGACAATTTAAACGATTTGATTAAAGAACCCCTTTTAAGCCCCAATATAATTGCGTCAATTTAAGCCCAAGAAAGTTACAATACACATTCTCCCCACTCTTGTCCATATGTTTCTTGCGGCAGCAGTTGTGAGAAATTGTTTAAACACCAAGAAAATTTTATCCTTGATGATCAATTCCTTTATTCTCCTGACCTGTATGCTTGACTTAACAGTGAAATTGTACGGAAAAATAAGATTCCGATCACTATGGGAGCTCGAAGGGTTGACCGGTACATTCTTGTGATATTGTTCACGGTATTTATGGGTAAAATCCTAAAGTGTGAATTTAACACCGTTAAATTGAGAGCAATTGAGCAGTATTTTCCTGTGGTATTTTATTTCAGATTATGCTGTACAGGGGGTTGTGCCCTGGGTGGTCTTCGCCTTCGTAGCCTGTAGCTCTGTTTGCGCGCGTATATCACGTTTTGGCGCGATGGGCGGGGCATGGGCGGGGTAAGCCGCGACGACGAGCGGCTTAAGCCACGAAATGCGCCTCCTCCCCATTCCCCTCCCGGCTTCGCTGCTTGTACGCGGAACCTTCGCCTTTGCCCAATAGGGAACTCAATTACGCAACGACGACAGCGACAGCAACGACAACGCCGCAAAAACAATAGGTTTAATAAAAAGAAAAGTGTGTAGGGAACAACGACGGAGACGAGATATAAAACAATAAGTTTATTTCTCTTTCTTAACTCGAACGCCACTCCCGACCCATTTGGTTTCTGGTTAGTTCTAAGTTAGTTCTGGTTAGAAATAATCGCGAAGTAGCACAAATAAAATGACTTTCAGTATTTTCAAGTGACGTTTTCGTTGCTGTCGCCGTTGTCGTTGCGTTAGTTCCGCTAGCTACGCAAACTAGGGTGGTCTTAACTTTTTACCTGTAGCCGAATAATGGCCGTTGAGTGGCTGATCGATTTTAAGCAGGACCTTTACACCATTAAATTTATTTTACTATAGTTTGCAAAGCCGGAAACTTGACGTCAAGAAAATTTGAAATGGGGCATTATTGGGAGATAAAGAATGTAAACGAACGACTTTATCCACGCAGCTGCTTGCACAATTACGCCATGATTAGTCAACCTCAATTCTCTTTCCAATAGCCTCAATCAACACCTCTCTGTCACGAACTGATGGAGCACCAATATGGATTTTTGGTTGAAAGCTTGTGATAACTTGGGACTTCTGTTGGCATGGTCTTGTCCTGGGAAATTCGACGCTGAGCGTATTTTAGACCAAAGTATTTTCCCAATACCTTTGTTCAAACCTAGCTTCCTAGTCGGAACATTTGCTGTGGTCCATTTAGTGGGCAAATTTCGTTGACTTGGCCGTATGCTCGTCATGTGCTTAAACGGTAACTGACCTTTCCTAAATTCCATTTTTATCGTTCTATAAAATGTCTTTGATTGGAATAAATTAAATAATATTAATTCTATCCTTAAATAGTTGTAAGTCTGGACCGCCGAGTTTAGCACTCGCTACCTGAGGGCCAGTCTTTTTTCTTGGGTGGATTTTTGAATAAACTTGAACTTGAGCTTAACTGATCGCAAGCACATACGTGTCCTTTGGGGGCTGTTTCTTCAAAACCTTGATCTTATTGCAGACAAAAATTTATCATTTTCCAGTAACCAGTTTCAGACGCGGCCTCTAAAATCTGTGCCAATTTTCAGGCCAAAGCGGTTCAAAAAACCATATGCCAACGGCGGCGTGATCGAAGACATGAATTTTAATTTTAAGTGGTAAAAACAATATTTTACGAACGAGCGCAGCGAGTGAGTAAAATACTGTTTTTACCACGAGAAAACAAAATTCATATCCTCAAGCCACCGCGTGTAATTTCCTTTTTATTATATAGACAATTCATCGCTCGCCATTTTTCACCGTCTGTTTGCACAAATAACCGTGAAAAAGCGGGAAATGACGTCATCAATATCTTCACTGATAAGGATATGGAAAATACGCCACTCGGGTCCCAGATGTAGTTTCGTATGAAATTTACGAATGGTGTATTTTCCAGTAAAACATTCGTGTTTATTTATTAAAAGGTAAAGTACTGTACAGCCCCCGAAATGAGGGTCAATTTGGCGATAAGTGCAAGGTTGGCATCATTCCTGGGGCTGCCCGAATCCTAGCGGCACACTTCCACCAAAACATCCGAAGGAGTACCTCTCCGGGGACGAGCGTGTACTTGTGGTGACTTGTGATGACGTGCATTAACCTTGACCGTGCTCAAGTTTGCAAACAACTCGACGCAAGTTCCTGCTTCCCCCTTGGCCCCATGACTAACACAACGCAAGTCGAAAAAATTCGGCCTCGGGTGTTGCTTAATTTTCAAATACAGCGCGCGAAGGCATGCAGCCCTGCATTTAAATGATTGTTTTCAACTTGCATCTAGTTGGAAATCCGTGTACTAACGTTGAGCCCATAAGAGTTTTCCAAATCGATACGATACGGTTCCGACACTTACTGATATGTCATTTCTTGCCGTAACTAAGCACATTACCCTTTTGTTTGTAGTTCGTATCCTGTATGTAGCTCTAATTACTTCTGTATGCTGCATTTCCGTGTTTCTTCCTGTTTATGTAATAATGTTATGAGTTTTTGCAACAAAAAAAAAAAAATTAATGACTCCATCAACCCATCCTCCATGTTCTGTATTGTGACGTCATCACTAAAGGTAGTGCCCAGGCTATCAAGAAGTCGTCTCGGTTGCGAAACTCCGTATGAAGTATAAAGAGACCCTATGCAAAAACGGCTAAAATGTTTTTTAATATTCTTTTGTTTGCATTTAAATGAACCTTACTAAACTCGCTCTTGGGTTCAAATATCAAAGAATATTTTAAACTGAACGAGGGTAGTGGTGCTAATTTCAGTAATTTGGATGCAGATAAAAATATCTTAAAATGTCAGCCATTTCTGCGTAAGGTCTACAAACAGCACAAACACAAACAAAATGTTGATTGTGTTCACGAAAACAGTTGTATACTTGGGAAAACAAAAATTACGTTCATTGTAAACAGAATTTCCCCGAACACAGCTTGACACATATTCCAAGTAGTCACATGTGCAGTGTTGAAACAACCGATATTTTTTCGTAAGAATCGATTCTGTACTTTTCAGGGAAACCTCACGAGTATCGAGTGATATCGAATATTTGCCATGGATGTCGGATCACCCTTACCGTTTAGCTATCCAACTTTCAAACTTGCGATTCCTTGTCACTCCACTTGCCCTAGGCTACTGTTAGTTTGTACCTTGTTCTGGGTAATCGATTAATTTGCAATTGCACTAGCCACCGCACAGGATTAACCCTTAGCTTTAGAGCGGTTTTCAATTGAGTGTCGAAAGTAATTGCGTTTTTGCTTTGGTTTTGCATTACTACCCTCTGTGATTGGTTGATAAAACTCGCGCCACTTTCTCAACCAATAAGATGTGAAACCAAAACCAATCGTGCCTCGCTCGCACGCCTTTTCTCGCGCTTGGCGCCAGTTACATGTATTTGCTTCGAATTCTGATTGGCTCGTTGTGTTGTTTACATCCGTTGTAATTTGTTTACATCCAGAGTAATTACTTTGGTTTTGGTTTTACGACACTCAATTGGAAACTGCTCTAAGCCCCATAAGTGCCATAAGTGATTAGCATATACTTTCTCCTTACAAGACCACTACTTGATTAAACATCTAGGTTATGAGAATAAAGAAAATAATCACCGAAAATAATATGTCTTGATCTTTAAAGAATTTCTCCAAAGAAGTAATCGAAGGAATATCCGGAAAACAGTGGGTTTGGGGGGGGGGGGGGGGGGGGGCTTAAAAGGGTTAAAAATCTAATGCAACAGCAAAGTTGTCCCCATGGTGGATATAACACCTACGGCCAATCTCGTATCCAGAGTCCTCAGGCTCTTTGGCAAGCGGTTGGTCGCCAGGAGAGACTCTGGGGTACTGGAAATTTTATTACCGCAGGAAACAATGCAAGCCGTTACGGGGCAGCCAATCAAACCATTTAATTTGTTTTAATTTTCCAGAGTCTCTCCTGGCGACCAACCGTTGACCCAAAGAGCCGTACGAAATTACAATACAGCAAGCTCTGATCTTTGCGCAGTTATAAACCATTACGTTTTCTGCGGTAAAGCTGTTTACTTACGTTGTTCCTTTCTTGTAACACTGAGATCATTACAGTGATCCTATGTGAAATTATGACTGATTCAGTTAGTACTTTTCGCCTGTTCCACCGATTCGCCCCCCCCCCCCCCCCAAAAAAAAAAAAGCAGCAAGTCGGACAGCAAGCTCGATCTCAACTAGGAAAATTAAGGATGACGACTGATGATCTACAAATTTTAATTTTATTGGTTGGCTTAATTTGAGCTCTTTTCTGACGAAATCGAATTTGCGACGACGATTGACTTCGATAACACGACAGTCTGAGAGACTGGCATGATGGTCTCGAAATGGTCGTGGATGGTTCAAACTTAACTTCTATCATGTAGAAGCAGGACATTTTTATTCGATAGAGGTCATCTGTTGTTATCTTACACAGGCTCCTTTCTTATCTCTTCAACTTGTTTGTTATCACAAATTGAAGCGAGTATGGATTGTATCGGTGTCTACTGCGTCAATGAAACGTTTCCAAAGCATCAAGTATACTAAAGTGAAACTAAAATAAATTACACTACCCGTTTAACATAAGTGGGAGTTGTTCTACTTTTTACTGTGCTACACCGTGCTGATGAGAGCCAACCAGCTCGAAACAGCTGTCCACGGTTGTCGCATTCTGTTCATTCTCGGTTTGGTCTCTATCATGTCGCTGTCGTGTTAAGTTTTCTACGCAGTCCGATCAGCCTTGCAGAAATTAATTTGAGTCATTTATATTTTTGGCTGATTAGATCTTTTACAGATCCTGCGTATACTTGCAGCATTTTCGTTGTGCGGTTCCTTGCTTATTGTTTAGTTTTATGCAACCATTTTCTGAATTCTGAAGTATTTTTTCGAGAGCTCTTTTGGATCCCTCAACTGAAGGTGATTTACTGAGGACGGAAAACGAGCGAGAAAATCCTTCGAAAGACAGGGAACGACTGGAGAAAACTCGCACTCATAGGGCCTTTGAAACTTCAATGGTGATCAGCGTCTTGCTTCTCCTTACAATATCAGCTTTTGATAAAACATTCACGTTATGAGAATAAACGAAATGATCACCAAAGATAAAATGGATGATTTTAAAACAAATTCTCCCAACTAAAACCATAAGGAATGAATACATAAGAGTGAGGAGAATATACTAGTTGACATTATAGCTTAAAGGGTTAACAATTACTCCCCAAAAACGAATCCTTCATCAGCCTTTAACCGACGTAACATGTTTCGAAGCCCAGTTTTGTGATGTGGGTCGCTTGCTAAAACTGTGTCTGACGCCTGCCAAATTTAGCCGGGTGAATGAGCAATAGCGAAATAAAAAATTTGCCACATTTGACATTCGTTCCACAGAGCCTGCAATCCTTTCGGTCAGTGCTGAGCTTGACGAATGAATTTCCACTCTGAAAGCAAAGGGACGCATGCACGTTTAAAAGGAGCAACATCTTTCGCAAAGACGAGATTTAGTATAAAAACCGCTCAAGCATTTTTTAAGTAAAATCAGAAAAGCTCTCTAAAAGGGGAGTTTTTTTTATCTTCATCCGGTTTGCATGACAATCACAGGGATTTCACTAATCATTTGAAAGCTTTCAGAATAGGAAAACAGCAATTGTCAGCATGAGAATAGTTCCAAATGGCACCAAATTTTTAAAAGACACAGCTTGAAGAGCTTTTTTGACAAACATACAGCTAATGCGAAATTCTTTAATAACAACAGTGGCATATTTTTAGGGGCGTCCAACTAGAACAGTTTAGAAAAATATTTAAAATGTTGTCTCTTGTGTCTCCAGATCGCTTTGTGGCGTTTAAAGGCAAGTTTATGTGAGCTGACTCAGTTTTATCTGTTCGAGTGCTTTAGCTGAAAATTTAAGTGGCAGAAAGTTTTAGGGAATATGAATCTTATTCCCCGAATTGATAATTTGCGAGATGTTCTTGGCTTCAGTACGAAAATGCTGCAAACAGCCAACCTTTTTTCGCATCTTTAACGACAAATTTGCCCCTCCGAAACCGAAAGGAATTAGTTGTCTATTCTAACGAAACTTTGAGCTTTCATTTTGCCGACAGAAACTTGAGATTTTCTTTACAACTGAAACCAAAATTCTGAGCAGATTACGGTTAGGCGGCCTTCCGAAATGACATTCACCGAAATGAAATGCGTTGGATGCCGACTTTTTTTTCAATTGCCGTTGTTGTTTGGTAAAGGAGCTTTATCACAGTACCATGAGAGCGATTGTTTTTCAAAATACACTCTTTTTTAACAAGAATATTGTTTTGCCGGCCCAGGCTGAATATTCTTATTGAATATTTTAAGATTATAGCGTTGTTGTTTGGCTTGTTTTGTTTTTTTAAAAAGGAAACATTTATCATGATACTTTATGTCTTTTGTGCTGTATACCATGCATACGTATTACATGTACCGAACATTAGCATCGAACATTTGACAAGTGCATGTTTTTATCGTTTTATTGGCTAGTTTTGAAATTTCCATTTCAGTAGAGAAAGGAAAAATTTTTATACGGTTTAGATAAAAACATATAATTGTAGTATTGTATTTACAAATTTTTAACACAAAAAATTATATTCTTTTCAAAATCTCAGCCTCGGGGTTTATTCTTAAAATATTCTTAAAATTTCGCAAATTTCAACGTCGATATTCTTATAGAATAAATTCTTATATAAAAAAGAGTGTTGATTAAAAATCACGTCTGGTAGTTAAATTTTTCAAACCGTGGCAAGGAGGGTTCAAAATACAGACGGCAGACTGATCCAAACGGCATAGATGGCGAACCTTTCGGATAGAAATAAACAACAAAGGCTAGAAAAACTGAAATATATTAGAAAAAAAATGTTTGCCCGATATTTCGGTTTGCAATACAAACTTTCCTCGGGGGCTGAATGCAAAAAATGTGAGAAACATAAAAGGATTGTTACAAAGAGCGTTCGATTGTAGGACGACTTGGTTCCGGTCGAATCAATTCATGCATGATTACGGATTTTACGAGCACTCAACGAGAATACTTCCCCAAAATACTTAAAATGCTGTTTCCTGCGTTCCATGGTCAGTTATGGCCTTTTCAAGGTATCATTTTTTTTGAGCTAGCACTGTTTGGATTCTCTAGCTGAAAATTTAAGGCCCTGAAATTTTTTGGGAACAGAATGTTATTTCTCGAATTCTCGAGCTGCTCTTGGCTTCCCGAAAATGCTAGCTAGCTTTGCACTTTAAGCCATAGGCTTTAAGCGGCACTTATGTCCGTTCGATTGAAAACAAAAGGAATTATTTTTCCAGTACCACGAAAGTTCGAGGTGGTATTTTGCCAAAGAAAATTCCCATTTTCATCACAAATTAGTCCGAATCTTTGAACTGCAGCTAAAGCTTTCCAAAAAGATATCTTACTGAAACGAAACGCTGGTAAGTACAGATATAAGCACAAGAGTGGTACATGAAAACACCTCCGTCTTATGTAAGCATATGCATAAAAAAATAAAATCCTTTTTCTTATGCTTCCGGTTATGCTTATGTTTGCCCGTTTTCACTCGATGTAAAATCTAATGCTTCTACTGGTGAAGTTATAAATAAAATATTTTAAAATGTCTTTCTAATTTGTGAATTCAATTCCGCACAGCAGTAACACAGGACGTTTGGAACCAAATCGTTCCACTTCCGACACGGGATTTAATTTTTCGGATTATTATATGCAAGGCAGCTGTCGACGCACTAATTGGGTTGTATTCAAAACGCGTCAAACTCAAATTTACAGCGATCCATTTATTTCAACAAGAAAGTGCATGCACGACGCCTGAAAAGTGCTTTATTTTCGCAATGAAGAAATAAAAAAACGCGAAAATAGAGGCTAAAGTTATGTAAGGCATTTCATGGTTATTTCCTCTGAAATCGCGACATTAAAGCTCCTTGGGGTAACGGTGTTAGTTTTTTCCCCATCATATCTTTCTCTCCACAACACTAACACTGAAAAAGATTTTCCAAAACGAAACAAAGTCTTGTTTCTAGGCAACCAGTAAAAGAGCCCATCTCGTTTGATATGATCTTTTGGCAAGAAAATATTTTGAAAGGCAACTCGAAAAGAAGCAGAGGTTTCATTGGTTATGAACAAGAAATCGCGTTATTTGCTTGCAAAGTTTTAGAAAATTCACAAACCTGGTCAGTATCCGCGACAGTAAGGGTCTCCCTTTTGAATTTTCCAGTGCTGTTGTAATCTTGGAGCTGTCCGGGTAGTCTAAATTCTACCTGTCTAAGCGACCATTAATTTTGACATGACGTTTTCCTTGCCGATTGTCATGTTATGTAAATTATTCACGTGCAAGTCTAATACCCTTAGGGCTTACGAATATTATTTTTTCGCGTTGTTATTACCGCTCTCTAGCTTAACTTCGTGCATTATCACATAAAATCAACCCTTTAAGGTTCCACGGGCTTTAAACACCACGCTACACCAAAATGTTTACACAAGCGACAAACGCGAAATACCTCGAAAACATTTACCTTTCATTAATTAAATACAAAGCCGATGAAGATTTCGTCAAGCTACAGAACGGGGTCTTCAAGCTCCAAAAAGAGTTTCCCCATTTTCGGTAGCTTAATTATGTCATAACAAAGTCAAAAGTGTAAATGAATTTCGCGCAACTGTGTAATAATATTGTAAGCTGGAGGTCCTACGTGTGCGAACGCCATGAAGTAATTTAATGGATTTTAAATTGAAAGCTTAGGTTTCGCGAAAGCCATCGAAAGTAAAAAACTCCTTATGTAAATTTATTTCTAGGTACACTGAAATTCATTTTCCGAACTGACATTTACGCTTTCTTTCCAACGATCGCGTAAGTCAGTTCCTTGGTATCAACCGTAGCAAGGTTTTCTCTTTTCACAAACATTTGGGCAAAACACACCAATTTCCAAACATTGATACACATTTATCCCTCCAAGGAGATGAATATTTGTTGAATGAAATAATTGTTGAATGAAATAGAAAAAAAAAGGTTTTCCCTCAGGTAACCGTGAAATAAATCAAATATCGCCTTGGAAATTACCACTGAGGCCGTCATAATCACTCTGGTCAAAATGGCGTTCCCTTAATCCTGAAAATATCCTTTTATAAGTCAACGCATAAGTAAAGAGCTTCGTTTCTTGTATGCATGATAAGATAAGCTAGCGCTAAGAACGACGATTCGATCACAGAGATCGTGGTGTCACAAACAGGCGAACGCGTTAATTTGACGTTTTATCGCCGCACTAAACTTTATGTTCCTGTATATAGCACGGCCGGGCACTTAGCAGCCGGCAAGGGACGACATTTACACAATGTCACCATCTTGCGTAAGGAGGAGTATCACAGACATGTAGAATAATAACGTAAATAAGGAAGCGACGCTGAAATTAAAGCTACAAACAGTTCGTTGCTACGAAGAAAATTTGTAAGGTGTAATCTTAAAACTCACCTTCCAGCTCTTTGCACTCATCGGCCCAGCAAGGTTCAATCCCCAAGTTCTTTCGGCTACGTAGAATTTAATCCGCAACAAATTCAAATCAGGTACGAAACCCTTAGTGGCGGTTAAAAACCTTTAAAAACGAAAACAAGAAAAAACTGAACCTAACTAAAAGCTGGTACAACTTTTCATTCGGTGAGATTTAGTCGCTTAACTGCGATTGATGGAATGGACAAATACTCACCTCGCTCTCGGAATATCAGCTGAATCTTTTCGCTAAGAACTTCGGTTGGAAATTTTGTGGTAAAACGTCTGGCAAAAACAACATGTAGAAGTTCAACACTGGGTAGGTATGAGGCATATTTAATCCTTCATAATGCCCACTTGAGCGAAAGGACGAACAGATCCTTTAGCTACTAATCTATATGCCGAAAAGGTGGCATTTACAAACAGAAAATGGGAACGCAACAAAATTTGCATAACACAAAATTTTTCCTGTTTTGTGGTGACAAGCAACATGAAGCAAGTTTTGTTGAACTTACCAGGAAGAAACGTCGTAGCTCGCCTCCCGTACAAGCCAGGCCCGGTAAATTTGTTTGATATTTTGTAATTGTCTTTCTCTTAGAGATCCGAATTGCCCCCGGCATGCGCGAAAAAAAGTGAAATGAAATTTGCTATATCGATGCAATTACTTAATGTTTTTCAATGAAGGGGGATTTGGTTGGTTGGTTATTTGTTTACTCAGGTTAGAAAGCAAAATAGCAATTAGGCAAAGTTGCAAGTAGTAATTAACTTTTACTTGGTAAAATCCGTGAAAATCACCAAATTAAAAACCATCTTTCAGGAAAAAATGATCCGACTTTAATACGAAAACTCCTTTGCGCGAACCCTTTTTTTCTTTTGAATTTAGTTATTTTTCCACACCGGAAAAACTTGGGTTGCAAAGCAAACAAGCAAGTTTGAAATGCGAAAACACCTGGCGCTATTTGAGTGTTTTGACAGCCGGAATAATTATCCGTAGCTCCAAAACGTCACGGGACTTCTCCTTGAGAAGCTAACACGAAAGGATATTTTGGATCCCTGGATTAGAGTCGTTTA
The DNA here is from genome assembly GCF_977016875.1 of Pavona decussata. Taxonomy (NCBI): domain Eukaryota; kingdom Metazoa; phylum Cnidaria; class Anthozoa; order Scleractinia; family Agariciidae; genus Pavona; species Pavona decussata. Next base: position 107,111 of record NW_028145495.1, on the reverse strand, counting down.
TCTTGTAGGTTCAAACCAAGAGTTTTACAGCGGGTTGATACCTTTTGGGCATACTTTTTTTGTTCCTCACATTTCTTACTGTTAAGCTTAGGTTTTACCTACACGACCCGACAAGCTAATAATTGTAACAGGAAATTACCTTGGCTGTAGTCAGTTCAATTGAAACACTTTATTTAAGGACATGTTTCATATTCGGCGCAAAAGTGATTGACAGCCACCTAATACAACAAAAAACAGTAAGGAAAAGTTCTGCTTTTAGTTTACACTTAAATGGTCACACTTTAGAGGTTTCGTCCACAGTATTAAAAGCTGAAACTCAGCATAATGCGTAAAACCACGGAAAAGTACGTCAGTTGAATAACAAAGAGTTAAAAAAAAAAAAAAAAAAAAAAAAAGATTGTACATACCTCGGATCACGTGCCGATCGACATATCTCGGTCGATATATCGGCCGAGTGTCGGTCGATATGTCGACCGATACATCGGTCAAGTGTCGGTCGATATGTGCACAAAATACACATGATCCCATACCTCTTACCAACCGAGCTCGAGGTCCGTACAATGTGAGTTATGGGCCGAGTTTTTTCCCGTTGATTTATGGCCCAAGAGCAAAGCGCCCGGGCCGTAAATCAACAGGAAAACACGAGGATCCGTAAGTTACAGTACCGACCGAGAAAACGAGTTTAGTAAGATATTCATTATATGTCTGTGGTTAATCGGGCGTGCGGGAAAGGAAACTTCCAAATTTAGCGGGCCGTACAGTGAAATACGGCCCGCAAAATTGACCAATCACCCTGCACGTACTAACTGAGAGATATAATAAAGCATATAAACGTATTAGATATTAGAATCACCTTGTACAGCATAATTAACTTCACCACAGGAAAGTACTGCTCAGTAGCTTTCATTTGAATGATTTCATGCACGAACTAAAAAAAAAAATGGTTCACGATGTGACATGTGATCTGATATGATGCGATATCAGCCTTAACACGATTAACCTATCCTTAAAATTGTTGCATTCCGTTTACGAACTGACCGGTCTGGCAATTCGACATTATTAACTACTGCATCATTGGATAAAAATACAATTCCAGTGTTTTGATTGGCTTAGTGGCCGTGGAATATCAGACATCATGATACCATGCATGAGAAATAACAGCTTTTAAAACGTCTCCTGGTCGCTCTTATGACGCCGTGAAATCGGGAAGATCTTGTAATATTTCTTGGTTGTTTTAATAAAACAGTTGTTCCACTTACGCTTGCTAAATATAGAATGATTATAGCCAACTCGCGCTACTCCGGGGCTATCATCTCATTTCCAACGCGTGCTCGTGGAATAATTATTTTAAAAATATAAGAAGTTCAAATTCTCTGTCTTTCAGATCCGGTGGAAGCCTAGCCTCCCACGCGGGAGGCTAGTGAAAGCCTGAAGCGTTAGCTTTTATTGACAGCTATCGAGCAGTAATTTCCCGGGTAACTTTTAGTCCAGGATGAAATACTATCGGTGAAAGGATGAAAACTGACGATGGCACAGGGGTTGCCAAAACATGTCTTTCAAATTTAAAAGTCTTGTTCTCTTCATTAAGATTGAAATAAAAGAGATTGAACACTAATTTCCCATCGTTCAGCGCTAGCTCCCGTGATAGGCCACAAATATATGGCCATTCTAAGTCTATGGAAGAAATCCTCAGTTGCAGTTGCGACCAATTAAATTACAGCTATCAAGAATAGCAGTATTGTGAAAGTTTAAAACTGAAAACATGGAATCATCGCATATTGTCTTGCACTCGTGGTAATCAGTGATACCCAACAATAGCCGTTCTTTTTTGGTGGTATATTTCAGTATTCGGATGGGCTAAATCGCCTTACAAAATTTGGACTTTACTGTGAAAAAAAAACCTGACGTTTTCTTTGGTGTAATGCCAGCTAAGATTTCGTAACATAGGAAAATTAAATTCTCTCGTTTTTGACGGGAGAAAACCGCCGCTACGAGCGCGAAACAACAAGACGAGCTTGGATTTTTGGAAAGCCAACAGCCGCTGGCGTAAATTCTGGGGATGGAGTTGTGTTCCCTAAAACTTTTTGCCGGACATAAAAATTCAGCCAACGAATCCTAACAAATAAAACTGTCAAAAATACATTAAAAGGGCTGAAAACGAGCTTGGAAGGCATAAAACTATGTTGAATGGGCCTGAGTTAAGTATGATGACAAGTTGCAACGAAGGCCTGGCAAACTCTATCACCGCAGGCTTGAACTTTCTTTATGGTAATTTTTCCCCTCGTTTCTATTTATACCAACAAAAGAATTAAAAATGACGACAGATGTATATGGTGAATTGTAAATACAGTACTGGATGTTATGGTATCGGCTGGGGCATATATCGAGATCATTGAAGCGAAATAGTTCAAATATTGTTTCCTGAATTGTAGCATGCATTATTTTATGGCTTCTCGATGGCAAAGTTGTGTAAGCTGAACACAGTTTCGGATTAATTTTTTAGCTGAAAATAATTTAAAGTCTTGAAAATTTTAGGAAACGACCATATTCTCCAAATTTACAAGCTACTGTTGGCGTTCCGAAAATGTTATCCGGCGTTTTTTCGCCCGCGAAGCGACGTATTTGCCCTTCTTTAGCGTTGTGAACTTTTGAGGGGACCGTGCACTAAGGAAAACTATAGTTTTTCTTCACAATTTAATTTGAATTTCCGAGGTGGGTAATGTCTTTTCGAACAGATATTCAACCGAAATGAGCCGTCAGGGTGCCTCTGATATCGACTGACTTGAATATGCAGCTAGGTTTGGACAAGTTTCATTGAAGTATCCAAATAACACAATTGCCATGGCGGAGAATGCGGGCGGGCGGCGGGAATTTTTCGCCGACATTTATAAATCGAATTCAAGCTTCCTTAAACCGTCTTCAAATTAATCAATAAACCGCCGAAAAACGAGTGCAACCAAGCAGCGTGCTTAGAATTAATGCAGTCCTATTTACCTTGTTTTCAATCTTTCAGATCAGGCCAACTGTGAGAGATAAAGTCCACCGAAAGCCGCTTCCTGTCTGTTTAAGTTAAAAAGTTGCATTTATTGCGCTCTTTCAAAAATCTGAACGGGGAAAAATATTGCGAAATACCGAATTAAGTAGGCGCGCTCTCCCAACGCACGTATTTTTGTAATAATTGCGTCATGAATTTGTATTGCATGCAATAGACGTCAAACTTCCTAGCTTCCACCAGTTAAATCGCTTAAATATTGCGACAGATGTCAATCATATATTTTTCCCCAGTTATCGAACTGTTTTACATGTTATTGTTTAAAAACATCACAAGTTTTTAGCATTTAATTTAAGCATGCTATCTGCGTTCCGGTCACGTTTTACCGTAGTTCAGATGTCATTTTGCGAAAAGCTGGGCAATGACGACTTCCTTATGTCTTCGACTGAGTCAGTTGCTACGTTTTGCTTTCCTTTAGAAGAGAAAAAATTAAAAGCTTCACCAGTAAAGCAATTTTCTATTGTCATTTTCTTTATCCAAAGCTACAATGGCCGTCAAGGCTTGGGAATTTTTACGTTAAGAAGGGGACTTCCTTGAACACCCCCATACACCCCAACAATGTTGTTTTCACCCGCACAAAGGGGCAAGGAGAATTTTTTTGGGGAGGGGGGGAGTGAGGGAGGGTTGAGACTGTCACATATTCCTTCCTTTGTGACAAGTCGAAGGTCCCGTCTACGCTGACGGAATAATTTTCGTTTGAAAACGGAAACTTTTCTTTCCGTTTAAGTCTATGTTCTGGCCACGCGAATGACGTCCAAATCCGCAAACGTAACGGTTGAACGCAATCTTTAGAAAACGGAAGTGCCTAAACAGCACCTGTGCATGCGGACGGTGAAAACGCATGCGCGTTGTCGGAGGGCTAAGTGCGCCTCAACATACTATATGCATACTATATTGCACACCCAATGACTTTTAGTCCATGCAATTTGTTTTGCATGTGCATGTCAAATTAAGACGAAACAAGTAGCTTTGGCCCAAGCGTCCCTCCAACTTAGCCCTCCTTTTCTTCCCTGACTAAGTGTCCCAACGACAAGATTGAAGATTTTCCTTTTATAACCTGTTTCCCGTTGCGTGCGTCATATGACGGCTGACATGCCAGTCTGGTACGCTCAAGGTTGTGATCCACTATGAATACGAGAATCTTATTTGCTGTATATCGTTTAGTTATTGACCTTTTCAACAAGAGAAAATGATTTTTCATAAAGTTATGATAACGTAGGAGGTTGTTTGATAGAAGGCAAGAAGGACAGCGTGATCCGGCGGTGGAATAATTATAGGGCATTGAACTTGGAGGTACTGACCGAAATGTCCCAAAGTATACAAACCACTGGATGTAATATTTCAAACACGAAGAAGAGTGTTTCAAAGGATTATGAAGTGAGTTGAATAAACGAGGCACAGCCGAGCCTTTTTAACCAACTTCGAGGTGTTTTGGAAATCGGATGAAACACGCTTTCGAGAGTTTGATATATCTTCTCAAAACATTAATAATTCTTTAGGAAATTGCATGATATAATTGGATAGTAATTGGACCTCATGAAATCTAAAGTGGTGACGCTTTAGAGATTTAAAGGCAAAAAACAAAACAGGCGATAAGCAAATCCCTGTTTGACTGACATGCAAATATCATTTTCGTGTTTTCTAATAGAAATTTAAATTAAAACTGTGGTTCCAACAATTGAACGTCAATTTATTTCAAAAGAAAAGGTTTCCTTTCAAGTTAAAGATAAGAATCAATTTTGCATTCTGTTTTACTTTCAGACCATTCACATCTGGAAGTAAAGTGTATTTCTTGTTGTTTGTGTGCCGTTTATTGCACTGATTCGTGACTGCGATTATCGCCTTATCTTTTCAGCAGGGCTTGAGTTAAATTGAACGCGACGGAAGTGCGACTGACGCATAAATTTTACCTAAACGCTGTGTAGCTAAACATATCAAGCTTGTCACCAAAATGATGGATATATTTTATTTCTATTTATGTAAGGAGAAAACAGACAATATTGGGGAACTAAAATACTAATTTTTCCTTAGTTCAAAACACCATAAAATGTAAGGAAATGTAAATAGACTAGCTGAAGGAGCAGAATTTCCGTGTCAAATAAAATGAACAAAGCAATCAATGCACCAATACAAGAGATGTTTTAAACTAGTACCCAGAGCCCTTACGCTCTTTGGCCAGTGGTTGGTTCCAAAGAGAGTCTGTACTCTGGGTAATGGAAGGTTTTCAATGGAGGATTTCTGCGGTAAAACGATACAGAGTCGTTACAGCGCAGCCAATCAAATAATTTTTTTTTTCAATTTCCCCAGAGTCTCTACTGGCAACCAACTGCTGGCCAAAGACCATGAGGACTCTGGGTACGAGATTAAAGAGATGTCTGCTAGTTAAGAGGACTGGCGACTGGCAATTCTAAGATTTGGAAGGAATAGATACCCCAATCTCTATTTCACATTCTTTACTGTACAATAGACCATTCGGAGTTGCTGTGAACCTCATTATGAAAAGCAAGGCTAGGTGCAAAGCTTTTCAGATGAAAATTAGTTTTGTTTGCATATCAATGAAAACTGAATTTCATAATAAAAACTATGTATGACACCTCCCTTTCATAATGAGGTTCAAAGCAACTCGGAAATAGCCTATTTACTTGTTAATTTAATTTTAGATTTTATAAGTATATATATTTTTTAGGTTACAGAATATACTTAGGCAATGCTTAGTCAGATAAACTAATGTAGCAACATATTACAAGTTAAACTGAACACTTAGGATGCCTGAGGAGCCTCTTTTTGCGTTTCAACCAGAATGTTTCTCTCTGTAATTATCAAGCAGCCTAAAATAACTAAACGATATCTGCCTCCTCCGTAGAGTTTATGTCATGTTACTTAGCAACGCCACTGGCAAACTACACTAACGACTTAAGACCGCGGGCTCAATCTCGTCAATTATTTCATTTGCGAAGCCTGTCAATAAAATTCAGTGTTTGGCTCTTGTCGTATCAAGCAAATGAATAGCTAAAACAACTCTATAATGCAAAACCCGATTGCTATTTTATACCCTAACAAAGAAACAAAAACAACGGATACCTAGTGACCCGGCAATGACCTGAGCCAAACTCAGGAAAAAATAAACACTTTATATTGTCTAACACGTTCGGTTTTGTGTGAGTCTAGTTTCGTCAAAATTTATGACTTGTCCAACAAAAATATAATTTGCTTGTTACATTTTTGTGTTATATAGGTATATTTGTTTCACATCACAGAATACTCTTACATGGCAATGTTAACATCCGAAAAAAAAAAAAAAAAAAGGAAAAAGAAAACTCCTCTAACAACATATTAGAAAAGTTAAACTGACTTCTAAGGATGCGATTTGGGGCCTATTCCGACTTTTCTAAAAGTAAGTTGTTCCGCGCCGAATTGCAAGCAACGGAAAGTAGCCAAGATCAAAATAATTTGCATTCCGGTTGGTTTTGGTATATCTGGAATATGCCTCAGTAAATGCACCCTCAGTGAATGTCGTCATAGAGTTTATGTCTCGTTACTTAGCAACGTTACTGACCAACTACGACTGAGAACTGCGGGCCCAGTCACGTTAGGATCAGTGATTGCGTTAAAACATGGAATTTGTCATTTCATTTGCAAAGCTTGTTGACAAAATTGCCGACCTCTTGTCATGTCAAGCAAATAACTAGTCAAAACTACATCTCCATTTTTTTTTTCAAAGCGAACTGAAGAAACAAAATTCAAGAGTCCATGAATAAATACACTTCATGTAGTCTTACACAATCGGTCTCATATGAGTCCCGCTTCGTCAAATTTTACGACTTGTCTCAGCTACTAACAATTAAATTGCCAAATAAATGCACCAAATCTGACATAACCGATGATAAGCTTAATATTAAATAAGAATAAAAAGGTATATCGTTGGTTTCTATAATTATGATATACTTTTTGTTTGGTTATTACCAGTTTCTAAATATTTTTGACATTGATAATTGTTTCATCAAGGCCCTATTGACCCAAATACACCAAATGAACCATAGACACGCATGCATGTGTCTTCACGCTACGCTCTGTATGAAGAATTCTCGAAAAATTTAGGTACTGCACGAAAATGTGCTTCCTTGAATTTTATCCATGCATAGCCTATCCTATAATATGCTCAGCGATGAATCTGTTATTAAAAAAAATTCCTTTTATAACTAACTCCCATCGAACTATCCCGTCTAATGCCCCTATATTAAAATCAAGGATAAGCCATTTAGTCTGCTCGTATCATTTCGTCACTCGCGAAATTAAACAAGACTAAATTTTGTCATACCACGTACTGTATTCCACTCTGACTAACAGAATGGTCGGCCCAGGCCCACTTTTGTCCAGAAATGCACCTAACCCTGATTTTGAGTACTTTATATAAGACAGACCTTTTTGTCGTTTTCATATGGCTTTATGTTTGACAGAATTATTTGTGTTTTAGTAAAAATTTAGGGTAGGGGACACTCTGTGATGTGTATCATACATCTCATTAGCGTGCATTTCTGGACATATCCAGGCCAACTCTAAATATACCATACTAAGAGGACACGAGATATTTATGAACACATTCGTAAATGACCGTCGAAGTAGATAATTTACCAACGACAACTGACTATACCACCTTAAAATCGGCTAATGTTGCACTTTTTCAGCTGAATTCTATTCCTTTATATTTAATGAGAAGTTACAGGGGTTTTTCATTAAAAAATAGAAACAGAGTTCTTGTTAAAGTTGAACCAATGAGGACTTGTGACCTTAAAAATTGAAACACGCAATCTTCCTGTGGTCATTTACGAATATGATCTGTAACCATAAGAATACAGCTATCTTGTATCGCCCACTTTCAAACGATGAGCCGCGTGTTCCGTGGTTCGAATGTTTGGCTGTGTGGCTGAAATGACTGTGTACATATCCCCCTGAAAGTACTTCCCTTTACTGCCCTTTGTTTTTCAATTGTGAGTTTGTTTCTTTTAGCTTTCGACCTTGCGCGCTATATAAATGAAACGGATGAGTGAGTGGACGATAAAAGGCGGTTGTATTCACAGGCTGCAGTCAATATTAGATTTATTTCACAGTAGTAGCTAATTATTACCATATCGTACTTTGTCGTTTGCTTAGAGTCCGGATCGATTTGATCTCGGCCACACGAAAATCGGAGTTGCGCCGAACAGTTTGCGCCGGAAACATGACCTCACTTCTGTTCAGGAAAACTTCACTTCCGCTTCGCTCTATGATATTACCAAAGGAAACTCGCCTCAGGTCCCCTGATCCAAATTTTCCTTTACTTTGTCTCCTGCAAGACTTTAGCCCAGCACCACTCTCGTGTCCACTGTCATAACTTGCAACATCACTTCCGCTAAGTGAAGGACTACTTCCGCTTGCAATTGATGACCGACTGGACGCGCTGTGATAATCACTTCCGTCCGAGCCCAGGCTTCCTCGCCTAGGCGGTTTTTCCATGGCTACCTCTGAGTGGTCGGATTCGTCGGAGCCCAGGCTTCCTCGGCTGTGCCAGCGCTTATATTTCAGTGGCTTTTTCACGGTTTCCATGGCAATCCCGGTATGGCCGTATTCACATTCCAAGCTTCCTCGGCTGACGCAGCGCTTAGGTTTCAGCGGTTTTTCCTTGGCTACTTCTGAATGATCAGATCCAAAACTTCCACGGCTGCGCCAGCGCTTCGGCTTTAGCGGTTTGTCGCTAGTGGCGATCTCTGGATGGTTGAGGTGTTTGGAGCCCAGGTTTCCATGGCTGCGCCAGTGTTTTGATTTCAGCGGTTTTTCCATGGTTATCTCCAGCTGATCAGATCTGTCAGAGTCCAGGCTTCCTCGGCTGTACCAGCGCATCGGTTTCAGCGGTTTTTCCATGGGAAACTCAGGGTCGTCGGATTCATCTGAGGAGTCGAATAGTGAGGCATGCTGGGAAAGCTTGAAATCCTGAATGCTGTTGTTTAAATTTAGGAGCTGCTCAAGCAACTCCATGTCTTGTCTTCTTAGAGAGTTCTGAATAACGAAACACAAGGAAAGTATAAGCTATGAAAGTGTATCGTTTGCATGACAAAACTGTGTTTTAAATTTGATATAGACCCTTGTTACGCGAGGCCATGTTGAGTCTCAGGAGAATAAAAAGCTTTGTTTTCGCACGGCAAGCCTCGCTCAGACGCGAGTTCAATGCGAGGTTTGCCGTGCAAAAACAAAGCTTTTTATTATTGCTCCTGAGACTTAACATGGCTCCAAGTGACAAAGGTCTATAAAAACAGAAAGTAACACTTGTGAAATGTAACGAAGAAAAGCTTGATTTCTGAAGTTTGGCCAAGGTTTGGAATGACTGCCCTCACTATCATACACAACCAATATCTTACTTCACGTTTTGAAAGCACATGGTGGAACGAAAATTATTCGAAATTCTAATGTATCACAAGGCTATGGTCTCCTGATTGTATACATGAGCGTAAGCGAGTTGGTAACTTTCCGCAAAGCTGTACGCCTCGAGCAAACCAACTTTTCCCGGGCCCTAAAGGATTTTTTTGCTGCGTGTTGAGAGAAAAGCAAATCACACTCGCGCGAAAAACATCCCCGCGCGGGAACTCGCGTGCACCTACGTGTTTTGCTATTGTTACATCGCCATCTCTGAGAGATAATACTCTATCAAAGACACTTATGGTATCTGTGAGTCTACGTCAAACCTTCGTGATTCAAGCCTTGAACGTGCTTCAGTGACAACAGTTTAATTTTCAAAATATGCCGTTTGTTTACCACAAGATTAAGGCAGGACATCATGTGAGTAGTAAATTGATTCAATGTTTGCTTTACAGCCTACACAAAGTCATGTATTTCGGTGCTGTTTAAAGACATAATTTATAGAAAGATATATGATTCCGGCGAGAGTCATGGTTCCTTCCTAACGAAAACTTCACCTGCGATAACTGCAGTCCACAGAAAATAGCTTACGTCCCGAAATATAAATTCTTCTCTTTTTGTACACTAACCGAGTTTTTCATACACGATTCCCTCAGGATGATTCGCCTGTAATCAGATGAGTCACTTGTCATGATCGATCCACAAGTTTTGAGTTGCTCAATTTTCGAAAATGGTAAAGAAATTAACAGATCCTTTTCTTCATGGATTTTATGGACTTTGCATTGAACTGTGGACTCATTTTTGGTCGAATTTCCTTTACAATTGCCTGAAAAATGAGGTCTATACAAAACATTGAAAATAATCCATAACTCAACGCAAAATAAACATTGAACATACGCGGAATCCTCTTGTTCTTAGTTCAGAACAAAAAATAAAGAATTTCCGCAAACAGGCGCTCAGTTCCTTGACGCAAAACGAAATGAAAAATGACAGAATTTTACACGTGATAAGAGGACATCGTGATGTTATTCTGAGCATGTTTTAGTAACAATATGTTTAATTTCCAAGATATGCCGTTTGTTTGCGCAAGATTTACGGTAAAGCTGCATTGACTCTGTATTGTTTGCCATAACCTTATGCGAAACAGAAGTGAAAAATTCATGGAATCCCCTTGTGCGATTTGTTAAATTACTGCATAATCGGCCACATAAAACAACGGATACACCATCCCGCCTACAACGAATCTTTTTTGTCTCTTCCAGCCAACGAGTGTCTTAGAATGAAATAAGGGCGGATATTTTTTCCGTCCTGAGATCTTTATACAAGCAACGGCTCTTCTAAAACAGGAAAGGCAATACGAAAAAGCATTTTGTCGTACGTGGAAGATGATTTCGTTAAAGAAAAAAGGTCGGAATTTCTACAAACAACTTTTGTTCTGTTGGATAAAGATGAAGTAAAAAATTTTCCATTCATGTCCCCGTTTATATGTTCATGACAAACAACGCATAAAAAAATATATTTTTGGCGCAGTTGAGTCGTTGTCGCACTGTACTTCGTATTGGATGCTGTTGTAGCCATGTTAAAATTAGTTTAAAGGCATACTTGTAGTTAAAAACTACCGGAAAATTTAAACAATAAAAGGGAAACCCACAGCTCCCCAAGATAGCAGGAAATATAGGTCAAGTGTTGTGTCTTTTCTTGTATATGTCTAAAATGAAACAATAACGGCAAATTGCAGGTCAAAATTGTTTTAATACTTCCCCTCAATATTGTTGTAGAAGAAGGGCCTTGTATTTCTTTTCTTAGTTCACTGTGTTTCAACGTTGCCGGAAATCACAACATCTATGAATGCTTGCGCGTCGAAGGCTTTTAGATTGTTGGGCCGGCAAAAAAAAAAGGACTATTATGATTGTGAGTTCGTTGTTGAATATAGCGGGGTAGTACAATCATGTCTGTTTCAATTTTTAGGATACTTTTTTGACATGCAAAAACTTAACGCTTTAAGATGAGTACCAAAACTGAAAACTTTACCCACGAAAATTGTACGTAACCTAATTGCGGTCGTTTTTGGCCAAAGTTAAATGAAAAGAAGCCGCCAAAAGGTCACCTTTTTGAAAAGATACAAAAAGCTTACAAAGACGACAGCCTACCACACGTATGTTTAAAATCAATGTTGATTTGAATTCTAGTGGATCTCACGGAGAAAATGTATTCACTTGCAACTTTTGGGCATGTATCAGGCGATTAATTCTTGTTTAATTTTCAAGCGTAAAACCTATAAAACCGATTTGGCACAAAAGTAGTTTTATTAAAAGCAGTTCGCATGTTAAGACAAAAGCGAATTTGAAAGAAACTCACACTTATAATGCACAAAAATTAGGTCTGAAACAAAAGACGTGAAATGCGAATTCTATGGAATCTCAAGGCTATTGTGTTGCTTATACGTGGCGGCAAGAACAAGGGCAAAGATATCTGCATTGCACGCACAATTTTTTTATGGAAAAAAACAGAATTGGTTCTACTGCGTAGTGAATGAATTGAAGAAACTATATTTGGTTTCTCGCATAACGGGCAACTTATTAAAGCTCACGTTTATGTTAAAGTATTGTGTTTCAAGCTACAAGATACTTATTATTTTCCTCATAAAACATCTCTTTAAAGCCTTTTTCACTTATGCTAAACATTAATTATCAACAATTTTACTCACCATTTCGTGTCGAAGTTTTGCAAGCGAGACGTCGAGAGATCCCTTGCGTCGACCATGCCTACTTTTTTCCGGAGTCTTCTCTTGTGAATTGCCGCCATTTTCCATTTTTTGTGGTAAACTTGCCATCGACTGCGCTTTGACAATCCTCGGCTTGGCTTGAACATTCGTGGGTTTTAGATTTATGGTCAAAACACTTCGTTTAAACTCGGAATTCTTCTCTGGAATTTCTTGTATTTCTGCGACCTCGTCCGTCATCTTGTCCTCTGGTTCTTCTCTCCGTTCGTGAGTAAACTCATAACTTCCACATACATAACCAGACTTGATTTTACGCTCTTCGCTTTCGAAGAGTTCAGCGTCTAAGCAAGTCTCACTTCGCCATTGTTCAGGCTTTTCGTTAGAAACCTGCTGCCAATCTAACACGGTAATTATTTCACTTCTTGGACGAACGAAAATTTGTCTTCGCGGTCTCGTAGCCGTGTTCATCTTTAACGAGGCAACGGTCACGCCGCGCGTTCTGGGCAAGTTATAACCCGTCGTCGATTAAGGAATTGTCGTTTGTTGATTGCAACTAGCCGAAATCAGAGATTCGGCGGAAATTAATCGAAAAGGTGTGACGTGATCTATCAGAGGAAAACAATCGACCACCGACCTCATTGATTTGGCAAAATTCTTTTGTCTTCAAAGCAAACCACACGCCGCAGCAATAATCAAGGGTGCTTCTTTGCTAAATCCGCACCTAGTGGGTCTGGTTATTTTGCTTAAGATTTACAGCGTCCAAAAATAACCTAAAAGATTACTTTTGAAGGAGTAAAAGCTATGCGGCTCAATTAAAAACCAGTGATTTTCGAAACAATCCAAAATTCAATTTAATTCGAGTTAAAAAGTGCTTTGTTTTTCTCAAAGCTCATTCGCTTCGCACCTTTGTGTAAAATGCTGTTCGAGTTTTTCAACGCATTCTTTCAATTTCTTCTTCATTATCAAAGACAAACGCTGTTTGGATAGTTGGAATGAAGGTGCCGTGTTTAAATCGAGAATTTTTACATATGAATGCTCTTTCGTGACAAAGTCCTTTTAATCCCTGTAAACTAAAATTATGAGATAGTTACCATCCACGCGATTTTCCTGCTGGGTGACAAGGCTTTGGTAATTGTTTATTTTTGTCTAACGTCATAACCATGAAATTTATCAAATTTAATTTTGGAAAATATTGGAAAGTAGAGAGGACCACAGGAAATTAATACTCAGTAGCTTTCATTTGAATGGTCACACTTCAGGATTCCATCAACAGATTCAATCGTCACGACGAAACTCGTAGAGTATCTTTAAAAACAGCACCACAGGAAAGTACTGCTCAGTAACTTTTATTTGAGTGGTCACACTTTAGCATTTCATTCATGGGCACAAAAGTTTAAGTCAGATCATACTACTCAAGATCTCACTTTATGACCGAAAGGCCTTTTCAATTTACAAAACGCTTATTTCTGATAATTGAGGCCCCGCCTATTTAATCTCATTTTCCAATTATTCAAAGTATGTTTTTCATAAAGCAACAGATCATTATGAAAATTGTCTATCGGTCATCGATACAATGAGTAAAACATATTCAAATTTAGAATAGAAAGCTAATATTGATACGGTGAAAACAGAAGTATTATTTTGGCGGATTCCGCAGACGTTTAGTCACCAAAATAATTTCATGGAACTAAAACAATGCTGAGTCACTATGCCATTTAATCTAACGGATGTTGAAACATTTCCTTATCGTCACGACATTTGACAATTATTCCACGAGTGTGCGTTTGATATGAGATGGTATATAGCCAACGACAGGCGCATAGCACCGAGATTGCTTTATAAATAATCTCATATCCAGCAAACGTGAGTGGAATAACTGTTTTATTAATAAACAATCAGGAAATATTACTAGATCTTGCCGATTTCGCTTTGCAAGAACATCCAAAAGACAATTTAATGGTGTAATAGTTCGCTCGATATGGTTCTAACACTTGTTTCCATATCTCATGCTGACTTTATTTGGAAACCTTATGTGGTTTACACAATGTCGTATTCCCTATCGTAATAGTACAGGGCTGAGTTGTTCGAAGCATGGTTAGCGCTAACCATTGGTTAAGAGGTATTAAAACCTATAGGTTGCCATGCCCGGGTTAGCGCTAACCATGCTTCGAGCAACTGAATGGAACCTATTTATTTGGCAGAGAACTGACTGACGAGAGCTCCAGCTTGGCAAGGAGCATCATTTTGGTGCTTAGCACCGATCTGCAATTTAGGGTTAAGCATTGATTTGAAAACGGTTGGCTTTCGTTTTTTCTAATGGGTAACTATAAAAATACATAAACAATTACAATCCTCGGCAGCTAGTTCTCTTTGGCGTAGTGGTCGGGCTAAAAGAAATGAAACAAATGGCTCGGGAAGCCCAGTTTAGGACCATTTCGTTATTATGTTCGGCTGACAAGTTCGCGACCCGAGAAACTGCTTAGCTGTTTATTTTTGACTAACCGGTGACTATATAACACCACTTCATTTATTGCCTTCTTAAGCAGAGAGAACTCCAGGTCTCACCAGATCGCATTATAACCTTTATCACGCAGCGTGCATTCACATGACTGTTCGCCCACGTTAGCTTGAGCCGGAGCCTGCGCTTATGATCAAAAGAGGGAAATCATGCGCACGATTTTGTGCTATCGAGGAAAGCAACTTGTGGTCCACAAAGTCTACTAACACATCACGGAAACGAGGCAAAATGGTTGACATGCACAGCTCAGTTTCAATTAACGGTGTCGGATCACGTTCTCAAAGAGGCTGCCACCTCAGTTTGCCGGATATTCTAACATTTCTTTCATCCAAATGGCTCGCCACGTATATCTTCCCTGTCCCTGGACGGACGAGGCATAGCTGATTTTGATGAACGTATTCATATAAACTATATGAAATCCACAGAATCTTGAGGTTTTGTCTTTCAGCTTTATACTTTGATCCGACAACGTTAATTGAAATAGCTGTATATATACAAAAATATCAAAAGCTCTCGCGTCATAGGCAACCGAAGTTTGATTGACCACCGGGATGTACTTCGTGCGGCGTCTATTGCCTGCGATGAGAATAAAACTTTGTTCACCTTTATTTTAACGGTAGTCGCTCTCTTTTCTCTGAAGATATAAAACATAGCCAAGTTTTTCTACGTTCTGGCCTGGTTGTGTGCCTGTCAGAAATTTCGGTAAGCTTTTAGTATTTGTCTATATTACCCTCGTGTGCAATCAGTTAGACAGGTCGACTATCATGGTGCCATGGTTTACATTGATTTCACTGCTTTTCAATGGAGAAGGAATTGGGTTCTACTATACCTCTTTAGATGTTCTTGTTGACAACAATTTTTGCCTTCCCTCTGTTACTAGGCAAACCTTCACTGCTGTTCAATCTTAATTATTTTCGTTTCACTTCATGTTCCTACAAAAATATTCTAACCAGGACACTTGTTGGCAAAGGCTTTACCAAATTATCAACACCGGGCTTGGTTTTCAAAAGATGTTATGAACCGCACATTAATTGTTAAGAAGAATATTTTAACTGATCTCGTTTAATTGGTAGGGTCAGTTTACTCAACCGAGTTTAACCATAGTTACATAGATATCCTTATTCCAGTAGCCTGCAATGCAGGCGTATTTTTGGAGCGGGAGCGCTGAATAATCCTTCGTTGCTGTCATCTTGGGCGAGGGCTGGAGCGAGTCAAAAGTGACCCTAAGGGAGAGGACGACTGGCTGAGAAATAAAGGAGCGGGGAGGGGGAGAGGAGGAAAAAATACGCCTGCCCGCACTCATTGTTTGTTTGCAGAACCCGTCCTCTGGATAGACGGGGGCTCTGATTGGTGCGGTAGGTCACATATTGATTGATACCTGACAATCCACGGTAGATCGGTCTGCATGTCATTTCATTCCAGCCCCACTAGCACTGTGCTCAATCCTGGGCACAATGAAATCGTGTCTTTCAGAAATTGGAATATTACTTGAATTGAGCTCCGAACAAAAAGAAATAATTTTTACTGTTGTCGAGACAAGATGTATTGGCAGATTTTCCTACCGCCTTTGGAAAAAGCCTTACCTTTCCGTTGTTGGTTCGACTGAAGGGTATTTAAATTGATTTTATCGAGCAAAAGTGCTGATGCGATCCTTGTCTGTCCGCTGAAAAGTGCTGTGAAGAAGCAACTTCAATGGGGCTAACAAAATACGGATACCGACTTAAAAGATATTGAGGATGCAAAAAACCGTTTATCATTGCTTCAGCGGAGGAGTACTGTCCGTTTTTTCGATCGCTGAAAAAGATTGATACACCAGTTGACCAGCAGCTTTGTGTGATAACTGGGGACGAGTCGCATACTGTTCAGTTGGACCGGGTAAAGGTTTGTATTCGCATAGCCCCGAATAAAACTTTGAACTAATCTGTGCTCTATATTCTGTATTTGACCTTTGCGGCGCTCAGCGTGACACTTGCAAATCTTCTGAAAGCGAACGCAGAAAATTAACTTTACTAAATTTACTAATTTGACCGTCACACAGTAGCTTTATTCTTTCATGATTCTTTTTATTTTGAGAGAGAGACAACTTTCACTTTATTGTGCTTGATTTCAAAGTAGAAACTTAGATCACGCGAAGTACGTGACATGACTGCACAAGCTGTGATGAATGAAACCGGAAATGCACTGACAAGCACAACTATAAATAGGGGCGTTTGGCGATTACACAGGGTTTGCGGGCAGGCGTTTTCTTTTCGCTCTCATTTCCTGCCCCCCCCCCCCCCCCTCCCCCTCAGCCTCCTTCAAATACGCGAACTAAATTTATTATTCAGCGCTCGCCCATGAAAAACGCCTGCACTGCAGGCTATTATTCCAGTAATATCCGTTTTCAACGGGCATAAACTTATTCACCAGCTTATAAAGTGGCGTTGCTGCAACAACTTAGTCTGAAATAAACTTTAACTTCTTTTAAGATTGGTTTCTATTCAGCGTGAATTAAGACCCTATCCGGCCCAAGCGTGTGTGTGTGGTTTACAAATTTGTGTGTTTAGGCTGTAGTGTTTGTTTTGTTGGTGAAACCACCCGCAATTTTATGGCCATGCGTACGTGGGCTTCTAACCACAAACCGGGGTGCTTGAACGCATTCTTTCAATTTCTTCTTCATTATCAAAGACAAACGCTGTTTGGATAGTTGGAATAAAGGTGCTGTATTTAAATGATTTTTTTTTTTTACATATGAATGCTTTTTTGTGACAAAGTGTTCAGTTTAATCCCTGTAAAATAAAATTATGATATGGTTACCATACAAGCAAGAAAGCACGATTTTCCTGCAGGGTGACAAGGCTTTGGTAATTTGCAGTCTAGGGTAAAAGAATTGAGGAAACACTCGTTGTTCTGGTCTCAGATTGGTCAAAATGGCGAAAACCGACCAATAAATTCACTCCATTTTGGCTTCAAATTCGTCAAATAGCCCAAAATCAAGCAATGAGTTCATTCCCGTTTTGGTCTCAAATATGTCAAAATAGCCAAAAATCGAGAAATGGGTTTACTCCCGTTTTGGTCTCAAATTCGTCAAAATAGCCAAAAATCGAGAAATGGGTTTACTCCCGTTTTGGTCTCAAATTCGTCAAAATAGCCAAAAATCGAGAAATGGGTTTACTCCCGTTTTGGTCTCAAATTCGTCAAAATAGCCAAAAATCGAGAAATGGGTTTACTCCCGTTTTGGTCTCAAATTCGTCAAAATAGCCAAAAATCGAGAAATGGGTTTACTCCCGTTTTGGTCTCAAATATGTCAAAATAGCCAAAAATCGAGAAATGGGTTTACTCCCGTTTTGGTCTCAAATTCGTCAAAATAGCCAAAAATCGAGAAATGGGTTTACTCCTTTCTGCTGTCAAATTCGTGAAAATAGCCAAAAACCGAGAAAGAAGTTCACTCCTCAGTTTAATTTCTGGTTTCAAATTGCTCAGAATAGCTAAACATCAAGCGAAATTTATGAAATCATGAAATGTCTTCGATGAACAAACAATAGCCACTCGTAAATCGAGAAGAGAAATAGACAATTCCTTACTATTTACATCTGATGGCAGAATTTATGACGGAATCACACCTTTGATGAAAAGAAGTCAGTCTCTCTTGATTCTTGACACATATTTTCTTGCATTTTTATTTAAAAAGTTATCTTGTTCCACATATTTACTATAGTTCTATGTAATCAACCAAGAGGAAAAATGAAAAAAAGTATTCTCAGATACTTAACGTCTTATTTGATAGCAATGTTTCTTCCAACAAAGTAAGGACTTTGGCAAGTCCTAGACAAGGCAACCATAATTCAATCTAAAATATTGACTTTTAGTACAGAAATTTCTCAAACAAAACATCGAGAAGTGTATATAATCAAAGTTTCCCTTTGCCATTCGTATGCAAACTTTGTTAACTTCCATGATAGTCTATCAAGCTGGTACTCGACGACAAAAATCTAGTTTTTGGATTAAAAACGTACGACTAAGCTACATGGATAGAGTGCCTTTTTGTTTCTAGGTTCCATCCGGCCGCTAGCTGATACCTATTAACGCTGAACACCTGACCTAAGATTGCAACGTATTTGAAAACATTTTACCATCATCTGAAGTCTTATAAATCTTTAAAATTAAAATTCGTCGCTCTTCTTGCAATCGAAATATCACCGTTTGAAAACTCTTCAACAAACTGAGCATAGGTATGAAACTTGAAAAATTCAATTTTGTAAAAGGGATTTATAATTAAACCGGATTGAGATGAAAGCTTTCTAAACACTAAATTTCTAACCAATTTCTATGACTTTTCCAGCAATCCAAGTTTGTGTAAGACTGATATAGACAAGGCAAACTATATTTCAATTACAAATCTCTCTACGCGGCCCGATTACCTTAATTCAGTTATAAACTGTATTGATACAACATTCGTTCTCTCCTCCCGCCGACGAAGCACCACAGTTTCTTCAAACCAACCCCCTTTTATATTTTAAATACATCAAGAAAACAATCATTCAAACATTTAATCATTTATTCTTGAATTTCAGCTCGATTCTTTACAGTTTAATTTGCTTGCCTTCGTTTTTTCTCTTTTCTAGTAGTTATCATTTATGTAATAGAAATGTTCGATGAACAAATATTAACCACTTGTAAATCGAAGAAAAGAATTAACAGCTCGTTACTATTGATATCTGAGCATATGGCAGAAGTTATGACGGAATCACACCTTTGATGAAGAGAAGTCGCTTCTCTTTTGATTCCTGAAACCTATTTTCTTGCATTTTTATACAAAATATTCTCTTGCTCCACAAATCTACTATGACGGGTCTACTATAGTTCTATGTAAGCAGCCAAGTAGAAAAAATGAAAAACATACAAAAAATAGCAATGTTTTCTCCAACCAAGTAAGGAGTTTGGCAAGTCCAGGACTAGGCAACTATAAATAAATCTAATATATTGCCGTTTAGTACAAACGTTTCTCGACCTAAAAATGTTAAGAACATTTTTGTAGTCTAAATATTTCAAAAGTGTCTAAAGAGTCCAATCCTTATCTAAAAAACATTTGAAATGAACTGTACGGTAAACATTACTCCTTTGATAACGACTTCAAAACCATCGTAATCAGATGCTAGTCAAAATGAACAACTATTTACAGTCTCTTAGACGAGTTCCTAGCCATCCTTGTCTTGTCATACCGATTCTCCATCTCATAATCCATCAAAAATATTGATTACAGCTCTGTGTTCAACAGCTATAAAGCAAAAACAACAAGAAATCAAATTAGAGTAAAAGCTAAAAACGTCTGCAATAATTATGCATAATAGTGTTGTTAATATCAAGGAGTTTTTTTCCATCTGTTTGTCTTCCCTCTTTGTTTTGTCATTCAACAAATGATTTAGATATTTCCTAGAACATCTTGAACATCTCCAAATATGTTAGTCCAATTTTCAGATGGAAACTGCATCGCTTTCAGATTAGCCCATCCCCTCCCTCATGCTGAAACCGTAAAAAAAAAAAAAAAAAAAAAAAAAAATCGCTAAGCTGAAGAAAATACTATTTCGCACATCAGTAAAAAACCACGAAAAGGTTACTAATTTCCGAGTGAAAATGTGAGAATGGAAAATGTTTCCTATGGTAAAGGGGTATTTAATGCTAACAGAAAAAAGGCACTGATCTCCCCAAACCCAAGTAAACAGGGAAACTGCAACACTTAAGACTTTTTAGAACTTTTGCTTTTTTCCATCGAATGGGAATGTCAGTTAGGTTCCAAAAACTCAAATAAAACCAGCTGCAAATAACTTAAGTAGAGAGCTAGTAAATTCTCTTATTTCAAACGTTGATCATTCTACTCACAGAGGAAGTCAGCTACTCAGTCTTGTCCGCCCAACTCTAGGGTGACATCATCACCAATGAGTACAAACGGAGCCCAGTAATCCACTGCACTAAACTCGTCAGATTCTCTCATGGATTTCATGGCTTGGTTCAGAGCTGCACTGGCACTTTCACCTTTCATTAAGTGCTGATAGAATATTTTCATGAACTCCATAGTAGCCTCGTCATCAATCGCCCACAATGACGCCAGAACAGACCGAGCACCAGCACCCAAAAATGCCCGTGCGATGCCAACCACACCCTCAGCCTTTATCTCCCCACGGCCACTATGACAGCAACTCAACGCAACCAGTCTTGCTCGCATCTGAACATTCAGTACATCTCTCATTGTTAAAACGAAATCTTTGTAGACAGGAGTTCGTGATACCGGTGAAGGATTTGGTGCTAAGGCAATTTCTCCTGTTGCCATCCGCCCAAGTGCTGCAATGTGCACCAAAGCAACCGAGGAGAGTCGTTTCAATACTTCATTCTTCGTTGCATGCTCTCCAATAAGAGGCGCTGTGTGAAGTATTCGCCCAATCATCTGCACCTCTTCTCGTGCAAATGGCAGCTGGTCAAACTTCGTTCCCTCAAAAGTAACCTCTTGTATCCAAGGATCACCCACGAGAAGCGCCCCGCTCATAATGTGGTAATCATCGGGAGAATCTGCGATCAATTTTAAACTCGTCAGAGATGGAATCACGCGTACTCTGAAAGACTCGCAGAGGTACTTTGAATCTGAGTCCATGAACGCAGCGAAAGGAGCCAAACACAATGGACCCTCGGGGACGAATATTATTTCACTTTCAAGTAACAAATCTTGGATGGGACTAATGAGAGTCTCATATAATAAACTTAAAGCACTATTTGGGAGATTGGAGGACCCGCGCTGATTTTGACTCTCATCTGAAGGGGAACTCTCATCTGGAAGGTTTTCGTCTCTCGTCATATTTAATGAACGATCTTCACATTCGACAGCTTTACCACGAATTTTCTTCGTTGTGGTGTCCAAGAAAGTTTCAGCATCAATTTGACTTTCAGGGATTTGCTTTCCTCTTAACTGAACATCCTTTCCTTTCTGTAAGACCCAGAAAATAACTCCTTGGTGTTCAAGCGCTAAGAAAACTGTAGTAGAAAGAAAACCACATAACTCAGGTATAGTTTGTATCTCTATGTCAGATTCTTTTCGGTATTGTTTGGATGCATACTTGAACTCCATGAGATCATTCAAAGCCTGTGCACGTCCCTGCTCAGCAGATAAAAGAGCTTCCATAATCTTGCCTTGCTTTAACAACAAACGCCATAAACTAACGTATGCCGTTTGGTACAAATTGCGTAAGCTCACTTTCCAGTCATCATTAGCTCCAAGATGACGCCTTACGTCATTCAGTGTAGCTATACTGTGTTGATGACAATCTAAAGCTTTGCAAAAAAAGCCCGTTGATTGAGAGTCAACTCCAAGGTTATGAAAACTGTTGCCAACTAAAATTTTGTCTCCCACTTTTTTTGCGATTTCTAGTGCACGTTCATGGTAGTGTATGGCTTTTTCGAAATCTCCGAGGTTTGCATAATCGTTGCCTAGATTGAGATACGTGTTTCCTTCACTTAAAACGTCACCCACTTTTTTTGCAATTTCAAGTGCTCGTTCATGGTAGTATATGGCTTTTTCGAAATCTCCGAGGTTTGCATAATCACTGCCTAGATCAAGATAAGCGTCTCCTTCACTAGAGACGTCTCCCACTTTTCTTGCAATTTCAAGTGCGCGTTCATGGTAGTGTACGGCCTTTTCGAAATCTCCGCGTTTGAGATAAACGCTTCCTAGTTTTCTATTTGCGTTTCCTTCACTTGAGATGTCTCCCACTTTTTTTGCGATTTTTAGTGCTCGTTCATTGTAATGTATGGCTTTTTCGAAATCTCCGAGGTTGTAATAATGGCTTCCTAGATTACCACTTGCTTTTCCTTCAATTGAGACGTCTCCCACTCTTCTTGCGATTTCTAGGTTACGTTCATGGTAGTGTATGGCTTTTTCGAAATCTCCGAGGTTGTGATAATCGCTTCCTAGATTACTACTGGCTTTTCTTTCAATTGAGGCGTCTCCCACTTTTCTTGCGATTTCTATTGCTCGTTTATGGTAGTGTATGGCTTTTTCGAAATCTCGGAGGTTGAAAAAAATCGCTTCCTAGATCACAACTTGCTTTTCCTTCACTTGAGAAGTCTCCCAATTTTCTTGCGATTTCTATTGCTCGTTCATGGTAGTGTATGGCTTTTTTGAAATCTCCGAGATTGTAATAATCCCTTCCTAGATTACCACTTGCTTTTCCTTCCCTTGAGACGTCTCCCAGTTTTCTTGCGATTTCTACGTGACGTTCATGGTAGTGTATAGCTTTTTTGAAATCTCCGAGATTGTAATAATCGCTTCCTAGATTACCACTTGCTTTTCCTTCCCTTGAGACGTCTCCCAGTTTTCTTGCGATTTCTAGTGCTCGTTCATGGTAGTGTATGGCTTTTTCAAAATCTCCGAGGTCGTAATAATCGTTTCCTAGATTACCACTTGCTTTTCCTTCAATTGAGACGTCTCCCACTATCCTTGCGATTTCTAGGTGACGTTCATGGTAGTGTATGGCTTTTTCGAAATCTCTGAGGTTTGCATAATCGTTTCCAAGATAGCAACTTGCGTTTCCTTCACTTGAGACGTCTCCCACTTTTCTTGCAATTTCTAGTGCTCGTTCATGGTAGTGTATGGCTTTTTCGAAATCTCCGAGTTCACGATAATCGTTTCCTAGATTACCATTTGCGATTCTTTCACTTGAGACGTCTCCCATTTTTTTTGCAATTTCTAAGTGAAGTTTATGGTAGTATATGGCTTTTTCGAAATCTCCGAGGTTGTGATAATCGTTTCCTAGATTGCAACTTGCGTTTCCTTCACTTGAGACATCTCCGACTTTTCTTGCAGTTTCTAGTGCTCGTTCATGGTAGTGTATGGCTTTTTTGAAATCTCCGAGGTCGTAATAATCGTTTCCTAGATTACCAATTGCGTTTCCTTCACTTGAGACATCTCCCACTTTTCTTGCGATTTCTAGTGCTCGTTCATGGTAGTGTATGGCTTTTTCCAAATCTCCTAGCTCGTGATAAACGTTACCAAGATTACCATTTGCTATTCCTTCACTTGAGACATCTCCCACTTTTCTTGCAATTTTTAAGGCACGTTCATGGTACTGTATGGCTTTTTTGAAATCTCTGAGGTTTGCATAATCGTTGCTTAGATTACGTATCATGATTGCTTTTAGATTTTCGGGGATGTTTTTGTCAGAGATGGAACTTTCTCTACAGTTGTCGTTTGCATCTCTGCCAGTTTTGACGAAACAGGTGCCTCTTTCCTGTCAAACATAAACATAACCGTTTTTTTTTTTCGAAGATTTTTATTCCTATTATGGACGCTGTTATTTGAACTAGTTTAATAAATGGCAATCGGAAAAGTTATTTGATGATCATTTGTTTTAAACTTGCCGCTGTAAGAGGTCCCCGGCTGTCAAATATTACACAGCGTGATGCATTTTGAATCTATTTGATGTTCGAATGTAGGGAACGAAAACACTTTTACAACCAAATTCCTAATCATCTTCATCAACATCGTCATCATTATCGTCATAATCATCATCATCATTGCTATCTGATACATGATCAAAACGTGCAAGTAAAACAGTGGTTTATCGCGTTTTGTGATGAAAGAGAAAGAGAACGATGTATAAACATTGCTTTTAACTTTTAATTTTTAAGTGAAGGAACGCGTTTAAAGAGAAGTTAACAAGTGGGAATTCTTATGATAGCTATGCAGTGAGCACCTGAAATCATCCTTTCGGCTGCATCGCAAATTTGAGTAACGTTTTTGGAATTTTCAAACCTCACTACCTACGCCGCTTACTACGTCTTGAGTACATAACGAGCATTTCAGTCAGTTCATTGATAACCTCATGGCAGATCCTGCAGCTTGGAATATCACCCAGATCATTATCAATAGATTGTGAAGAATTGATGTGAACTCTATGCACTTGTCAGTCTACGAACTATGACAGGATCTCTTTGTATGGAAGCTGAGAGGTTCATGTAATCCACATTCGGTGAGACAACCAAAGAACGGTCGTAATTTCGCGTTTGCTTTAGTTTTGCTATAGTGTCTTTTATGATTGGTGTGCAGTCTTCGCGCCATTTTCTCAACCAATGGAAGTCAAACCAAAACCAACAGTGACTTGCTCCTGCAACTTTTGGTTACATGCATTTGCTTCGAATTCTGATTGGTTCATTGTTCTGTTTAATATACGTCTTTTGTGGTTCGTCAGTGTACGTTGGCTACGTTGGTTTTGGTTTTGCGACACTCAATCGAAAACCGCTTTTATGTTAACGTTCTATAAGCATGGATAATTAAATTTTTTTTGCTAACTACTAAACACTGAAGAAAACTTTTAAGTTTAACAACAATTTAAAAATTGTTGTTTATCAACTTTACTGTTTGAGTTTCTGACAGATCCTTCGTTGCCTCTTCCCCAGTACCTTGCTCGCTCACCGACCTGCTCTTTAATTCCAACAACTTCTGGTTGTTCTCGTCAATCTTACATTAATCAATATTTCTAATACGTGTAAAACAAAGGTTATAAAGGTTTTCAAAAAATCTTTCGGGGAATACCGACAATAACGAGAGGTGATTGACTAGATTAAAATATTTGTTAACTCCGACTCTCAAATTATTATGTATCAGGATCAGTGTACCAAGCTATGTTTCGACCAAACACAGTCGATCACAAGTCGAAAGCCTGAAGAAAGGTTCAAAGGAATGTTCCAATAAGCGGCGACCTAATCAACGAAAAGAGTTAAAGGGAGAGTTTCACGGTTCAGCGCATGTGCGAGCGATAACGTAAGCGCTGTCCAGCCAATTGTTTTTGGACCAATTAGAAGCGAGTACACAACACTGGCGGGATACGGCGGGCAAGTCTTATAACTTGCTGGCATAAAAATAAAACTGACTGAGTGATAAAAATCTGCGAGTCAGCGAGCCAAGGTGTGAGCCATGCGAGCCATGCGAGCCGTGCGAGCCATGCGAGTCACGCGAGTCATGCGAGCCACAGTATAAATGTTAAGAATTTTTATTTGTTGTGTTTACATTCACATAAGAACAAGAACAAGAGCATCGGAACAAGATGAATAACATCGCAATATTTAATTCTTACAGTGGGACAACGCAAACCATCATATTTCAGTTTTTTGGTAATTGGCTCGTCAGGACTGATTGTCAGTGTCATTCCAATCTTGTAAGGTATGATAAATGAGTACTCAAAGATGAGCGAAGTCAATATTGTCGCACTAAATCCAATTTGAAAAGAAGCAGCGTAACAGAAGCGTTTGCCGTCAGCTGGTGGGTCGAATGCCATCTCGAAACCAGCCTCTGCCACTCTAGTGGCGAGTTTTGAAGAAAGACTTGTCTAAGGGAAAGGACAACCACATGCAGCAGTCAGCCAACCGACAGAGTTCTGATAACTCTGATTCACTAAAGACCAAACCTGTTAAAATGGCGCGATTTACTCACCATTCTTGACGCCAACACCAACACGGAGATCGAAGTGCTGTTCTTTTCTTTTCTTTTCTTTTTTTTTTTTTGAATGAAGTTCCACGTGGATATCAATGAATGACATGTGTCAATAGATACCTATTCGAGTAGCGGTGCAGCCGTATGTTTTTCTCGGATTTTTTTATTCTGAAGTCTTGAACCTTGATAAATTTTTGCGTATTGTTTTTATTTTTTTGCGCATCTTGGGCGATTTTGAATAGGCAAAATTCCCTCCAAAATTATAACAAAAACGAAAAAAAAAAAAAAAAAAAAAACAAAGAAAACAATTTGTCCAAATTTTTCTCACGCGAATGTAAATAAAACAAATAAAAATTCTTAACATTTGCACTGTGGCTTGCATGACTCGCATGACTCGCGTGACTCGCATGGCTCGCATGGCTCGCTGGCTCGCAGATTTCGCTGACCCAGTACTCACAGATGAGCGAAGTCAATATTGTCGCACTAAATTCAATTTGAAAAGAAGCAGCGTAACAGAAGCATTTGCCGTCAGCTGGTGGGTCGAATGCTATCTCGAAACCAGCCTCTACCACTCTAGTGGCGAGTTTTGAAGAAAGACTTGTCTAAGGGAAAGGACAACCACATGCAGCAGTCAGCCAACCGAAAGAGTTCTGATAACTCTGAATCTCGATTTAGACCAAACCTGTTAAAATGGCGCGATTTACTCACCATTCTTGACGCCAACACACGGAGATCGAAGTGCTGTTATTTTCTTTTTGTTTTTTTTCGTGAATGAAGTTCCACGTGGATATCAATGAATGACATATTTGTCAATAGATACCTATTCGAGTAGCAGTCCAGCCGTATGTTTTTCTCGGATTTTTTTTTTCTGAAGTCTTGAACCTTGATAAATTTTTGCGTATTGTTTTTATTTTTGTGCGCATCTTGGGCGATTTTGAATAGGCAAAATTCTCTCCAAAATTATAACAAAAACGAAAAAAAAAAAAAAAAATTTCTCACGCGAATGTAAATAAAACTCTTGTTAAAACGTGCATGAAATGATCATGAAATACTAAAAATGAACTCGTCGTCGACACACTAATATTTTGCTTGTATCGAGCACGAATAGATGAAGAAGATAGCCAAATCTTATGTTGGATTGTTAATTAAGGTATCAGATTAGTTTCCCTACCTTTATGTCTCAAAATAATGCACGTTTTTGAAACTCTTTTGGCTTTCGTAGTTCGCTGTCACCGGCTATGTCACACGCGACGAAGCGGCCGCCATTTTGTTGAAAACCGCTACTCACTATCTATCACAGATTAGTATAAATCTACCAGTGTTCTATCACGAATGCCGTTCTCTGATTGGCTACGCTACTCGCTATCTATTTAACAATTAGATTATGAGCTCGAGATTTCTATCGCGTGATAGTTGATGAGGGCGAAGCCCGAATCAACTATCACGCATAGAAATCGAGAGCGAATAATCTAATTGTTTTAGTATAAATCTACTAGTCGTTCAAAACTAAACAAGTAAATTATCTATTTCCTCATCGCAGACACTTCGAAAACGCGAAGAAGCGAGCGCCATTTTGTTGAAAATCGCTACTCACTATCTATCACAGAATAGATAGCGAGTAGCGTAGCCAATCAGAGAACGGCATTCGTGATAGAACACTAGTAGATTTATACTAATCTGTGATAGATAGTGAGTAGCGATTTTCAACAAAATGGCGCTTGCTTCTTCGCGTTTTCGAAGTGTCTGCGATGAGGAAATAGATAATTTACTTGTTTAGTTTTGACCGACTAGTAAATTTATACTAAAACAATTAGATTATTCGCTCTCGATTTCTATGCGTGATAGCTGATTCGGGCTGCGCCCTCATCAGCTATCACGCGATAGAAATCGAGAGCGAATAATCTAATTGTTAAATAGATAGCGAGTAGCGTAGCCAATCGGAGAACGGCATTCGTGATAGAACACTAACAGATTTATACTAACATCAAATAGATGAAAGATCCTCGCGGTTAATACGCAACTTTAAACAGTTGCGAAATAATATATATGAAATATATGTTTCATATATTTACATTTATCAATTTCAATGACTTTTTCAGCGAATCCTGGTTTGTGTAAGACTGATATAGACGAGACAAACGAATCTCTCTACGCGGCCCGATTACCTTAATTCAGCTATCAACTCTATTGATAGAACCGAACATTCGTTTTCTCCTCCCGTCGACGCAGCACCACAGTTTCTTCAAACCAACCCCCTTTTATATTTTAAACACATCAGAAAACAATCATTCAAACATGTAATCATTTATTCTTGAATTTCAGCTCGATTCTTTACAGTTTAATTTGCTTGCCTTAGTTTTTTGTCTTTTCTAGTAGTTATCATTTATGTAATAGATATGTTTGATGAACAAATATCAACCACTTGTAAATCGAGGAAAAAAATTAACAGCTCCTTACTATTGATATCTAAGCATATGGCAGAAATTATGACGGAATCACACCTTTGATGAAGAGAAGTCGCTTCTCTTTTGATTCATGAAACCTATTTTCTTGCATTTTTATACAAAATATTCTCTTGTTCCACAAATCTACTATGACGAGTCAACTATGGTTCTATGTAAGCAGCCAAGTAGAAAAAATGAAAAACATACAAAAAATAGCAATGTTCTCTCCAACCAAGTGAGGAGTTTCGCAAGTCCCGGACTAGGCAGCTATAAATCAATCTAATATATTGCCATTTAGTACAAACGTTTCTCAACCTGAAAATGTTAAGACATTTTTGTAGTCTAAATATATTTCAAAAGTGTGTAAAGAGTCCCATCCTAATCTAAAACATTTTATTTGTAATGAACAGTGTAGGGTAAGCTTAACTCCTTTGATCAAAACAATCGTATCACATGATACTAAAAATAAACAAGCATTTGCAGTCTCTTGGACGAGTTCCTAGCCGTCCTTGTCTTGTCACAAGGATTCTCCATCTCATAATCCATCAAAAATACTGCCTGGTATTTTCTTCATTGATTACAGCTCTGTGTTCTGTAGCTATAAAGCAAAAACAACAAGAAGGCAAATTGAGTAAAAGCTAAAAACGTCAGCAATAATTAGGCATAATAGTGTTGTTAATCAAGGGTTTTTTTTTTCCATCTGTTTGTCTTCCCTCTTTGTTTTGTCATTCAACAAATGATATAGATATTTCCTAGAACATCTTGAACATCTCCAAATATGTTAGTCCAATTTTCAGATGGAAACTGCATCGCTTTCAGATTAGCCCATCCCCTCCCTCATGCTCTTAAAACCGTAAAAAAATCGCCAAACTAGGAGGAAGTACTATTTCGCACATCAGTAAGAGACCACGAAAAGGTTACTAATTTCCGCGTGAAAATTTTACAGCTGAGAATCCAAAATCTTTTTTAGTAAAAAAGTCTTTAATGGTAACAGAAAAAAGGCACTGATCTCCCCAAACCCAAGAAAATACGGAAAATGCAACACTTAAGACTTTTTAGAACTTTTTCCTTTTTCCCATCGAATGGGAATGTGTTAGTTTCCGAAATGTCAGATCAGCTGCAAATAACTTTAGTAGAATGATAATAAATTCTCTTATTTCAAACATTGATCAGTCTACTCACAGAGCAGGTCAGCTACTCAGTCTTGTCCGCCCAATTCTAGGGTGACATCATCACCAATGAGTACAAACGGAGCCCAGTTATCCACTCCACTAAACTCGTCAGATTCTCTCATGGATTTCATGGCTTGGTTCAGAGCTGCACTGGCACTTTCACCTTTCATTAAGTGCAGATAGAATATTTTCATGAACTCCATAGTAGCCTTGTCACCAATCGCCCACAATGACGCCAGAACAGACCGAGCACCAGCACCCAAAAATGCCCGTGCGATGCCAACCACACCCTCAGCCTTAATTTCCCCACGGCCACTATGACAGCAACTCAACACAACCAGTCTTGCTCGCATACGAGCATTCAGTACATCTTTTATTGTTAAAACGAAGTCTTTGTCCTCAGAAGTCCGTGATACCTGTGAAGGATTTGGTGCTAAAGCAATTTCTCCTGTTGCCATCCGCCCATGTGCTGCAATGTGCACCAAAGCAACCGAGGAGAGTCGTTCCAATACTTCATTCTTCGTTGCTTGCTTTCCAATAAGAGGTGTGGTGTGAAGTATTCGACCAATCATCTGCACCTCTTCTCGTGCATATGGCAGCTGGGCAAACTTCGTTCCCTCAAAAGTAACCTCTTGTATCCAGGGATCACCAACGAGAAGCGCCCCACTCTTAATGTGGTAATCAGCGGGAGAATCTGCGATCAATTTTAAGCTCGTCAGTGATGGAATCACGCGTACTCTCAAAGACTCACAGAGGTAC
Organism: Pavona decussata; assembly: GCF_977016875.1. Taxonomy (NCBI): domain Eukaryota; kingdom Metazoa; phylum Cnidaria; class Anthozoa; order Scleractinia; family Agariciidae; genus Pavona; species Pavona decussata. Next base: position 76,599 of record NW_028145495.1, on the reverse strand, counting down.
TTTGAATCTGAGTCCATGAACGCAGCGAAGGGAGCCAAACACAATGGACCCTCAGGGACGAATATTACTTCACTTTCAAGTAACAAATCTTGGATGGGACTGATGAGAGTCTCATATAATAAACTCAAAGCACTATTCAGGGGTTTTGAGGACCCACGTTGATTTTGACTCTCACCTGGAGGGGAACTCTCATCTGCAAGGTTTTCGTCTCTCGTCATATTTAATGAACGATCCTCACATTCGACAACGGCTGTACCACGAATTTCCTTCCTTTTGGTGTCCAAGAAAGTTTCAGCGTCAATTTGACCCTCAGGGATTTGCTTTCCTCTTAACTGAACATCCTTTCCTTTCTGTAAGACCCAGAAAATAACTCCTTGGTGCTCAAGCGCTAAGAAAACTGTAGTAGAAGGAAAACTACTAAACTCAGCTATATCTTTTATTGCTGTGCCAGATTCTGCTGGGTATTGTTTGGATGCATACTTGAACTGCATGAGATCATTCAAAGCTTGTGCTCGTCCCTGCTCAGCAGATAAAAGAGCCTCCACAATCTTGCCTTGCTTTAACAACAAACGCCATAAATAAACGTATGTGCTTTGGTGCAAATTGCGCAAGCTCACTTTCCAGTCATCATTAGCTCCAAGATGACGCCTTACGTCATTCAACGTAGCTATACTGTGTTGATAACAGTGTACAGCTTTGCAAAAAAAGCCCATTGATGAAAAGCCAGCTCCAAGGTTATGAAAACTGCTGCCAATTAAAGTTTTGTCTCCCACTTTTTTTGCGATTTCTAGTGCTCGTTCATGATAGTGTATGGCTTTTTCGAAATCTCTGAGGAGGTTGTGATAATCGCTGCCTAGACTACGATACGCCCTTCCTTCACTTAAGATACTTCCCACTTTTCTTGCAATTTCGAGTGCTCGTTCATGGTACTGTACGGCTTTTTCGGAATCTCCGAGTTCGGAATAATCGCTTCCTAGATAACCATACGCTTCTCCTTCAAATGAGACGTCTCCCACTTTTCTTGCGATTTCTATTGCTCGTTCATGGTAGTCTATGGCGTTTTTGAAATCTCGTAGGTTGCGATAATCGTTTCCTAGATTACCATTTGCTATTCCTTCACTTGAGACGTCTCCCAGTTCTATTGCGATTTCTAGTGCTCGTTTATGGTAGTCTATGGCTTTTTCGAAATCTCCTAGGCTGTGATAATTGTTTCCTAGATTACCATTTCCTTTTGCTTCACTTGAGACGTCTCCCACTTCTCTTGCGATTTCTAGTGCTCGTTCTTGGTAGTGTATGGCCTTTTTGAAATCTCCTAGAACGCGATAATCGTTTCCTAGATTACCACTTGCGTTTCCTTCACTTGAGACGTCTCCCAGTTTTCTTGCGATTTCTAGTGCTCGTTCATGGTAGTGTATGGCTTTTTCGAAATCTCCTAGGCTCTGATAAGCGTTTCCTAGATTACCACTTGCGTTTCCTTCACTTGAGACGTCTCCCAGTTTTCTTGCGATTTCTAGTGCTCGTTCATGGTAGTGTATGGCTTTTTCGAAATCTCCTAGGCTCTGATAAGCGTTTCCTAGATTACCACTTGCGTTTCCTTCACTTGAGACGTCTCCCAGTTTTCTTGCGATTTCTAGTGCTCGTTCATGGTAGTGTATGGCTTTTTCGAAATCTCCGAGTTTGCAATAATCGTTTCCTAGATTACCACTTGCGTTTCCTTCACTTGAGACGTCTCCCAGTTTTTTTGCGATTTCTAGTGCTCGTTCATGGTAATGTATGGCTTTTTCCAAATCGCGTAGTTCGTGATAATCGGTTCCTAGATTTCCACTTGCGTCTCCCTCAATTGAGACGTCTCCCACTTTACTTGCGATTTCTATTGCTCGTTTATTGTAGTGTATGGCTTTTTCAAAGTCTCCTAGCTTGTGATAATCGCTTCCTAGATTAAAACTTTCGTTTCCTTCTCTTGAGACGTCTCCGACTTTTCTTGCGATTTCTAGTGCTCGTTCATGGTAGTGGACGGCTTTTCCGAAGTCTCCTAGGTAGTGATAATCGCTTCCTAGATTGCGACTTGCGTCTCCTTCACTTGAGACGTCTCCCAGTTTTTTTGCGATTTCTAGGTGACGTTCATGGTAGTGTATAGCTTTTTCGAAATCTCCGAGTTCGCAATAATCGTTTCCTACATTACGACTTGCGTTTCCTTCACTTGAGACGTCTCCCACTTGTCTTGCGATTTCTAGGTGACGTTCATGGTAGTGTATGGCTTTTTCGAAATCTCCGAGTTTGCCATAATCGTTTCCTAGATTACAACTTGCGTTTCCTTCACTTGAGACGTCTCCCACTTTTCTTGCGATTTCTAGTGCTCGTTCATGGTAGTGTATGGCTTTTTCGAAATCGCCTAGTTTTTGATAATCGCTTCCTAGATTACCACTTGCGTCTCTCTCAATTGAGACGTCTCCCACTTTTCTTGCGATTTCTATTGCTCGTTCATTGTAGTGTATGGCTTTTCCGAAGTCTCCTAGGTTGTGATAATCGCTTCCTAAATTAAAACTTTCGTTTCCTTCCCTTGAGACGTCTCCCACTTTTTTTGCGATTTCTAGTGCTCGTTTATGGTAGTGGACGGCTTTTCCGTAGATTCCTAGGTAGTAATAATCGCTTCCTAGATTAGTATTTGCGTTTCCTTCACTTGAGACGTCTCCCACTTGTCTTGCGATTTCTAGTGCTCTTTCATGGTAGGGTATGGCTTTTTCGAAATCTCCGAGTTTGCGATAATCGTTTCCTAGATTACCATTTGCCATTCCTTCACTTGAGACGTCTCCCACTGTTCTTGCGATTTCTAGGGCACGTTTATGGTATTGTATGGCTTTTTCGAAATCTCCGAGGTTGTGATAATCGTTCCCTAGATGACCATTTGCCCTTCCTTCACTTGGGACGTCTCTCACTTTTCTTGCGATTTCTAGTGCTCGTTCATGGTAGTGTATGGCTTTTACGAAATCTCCTAGGCTGTGATAAGCGTTTCTTAGATTACCACTTGCGTTTCCTTCACTTGAGAAGTCTCCCAGTTTTCTTGCGATTTCTAGTGTTCGTTCATGGTAGTGTATGGCTTTTTCGAAATCTCCGAGTTTGTGATAATCGCTCCCTAGATTACCACTTGCGTCACCCTCAATTGAGACGTCTCCCAGTTTTTTTGCGATTTCTATTGCTCGTTCATTGCAGTGTATTGCTTTTCCGAAGTCTCCTAGGTTGTGATAATCGCTTCCTAGATTGAAACTTTCGTTTCCTTCACATTGAACGTCTCCCACTTGTCTTGCGATTTCTAGTGCTCTTTCATGGTAGGGTATGGCTTTTTCGAAATCTCCGAGTTTGCGATAATCGTTTCCTAGATTACCATTTGCCATTCCTTCACTTGAGACGTCTCCCACTTTTCTTGCGATTTCTAGGGCACGTTTATGGTATTGTATGGCTTTTGCGAAATCTCCGAGGTTGTGATAATCGTTCCCTAGATGACTATTTGCCCTTCCTTCACTTGGGACGTCTCTCACTTTTCTTGCGATTTCTAGTGCTCGTTCATGGTAGTGTATGGCTTTTTCGAAATCTCCTAGGCTCTGATAAGCGTTTCCTAGATTACAATTTGCGTTTCCTTCACTTGAGACGTCTCCCAGTTTTCTTGCGATTTTTTGGTGACGTTCATGGTACTGTATGGCTTTTTCGAAATCTCCGAGTTTGTAATAATCGTTTCCTAGATTGCAACTTGCGTTTCCTTCAATTGAGACGTCTCCCAGTTTTCTTGCGATTTCGAGATGTCGTTCATGGTAGTGTATGGCTTTTTCGAAATCTTCGAGGAGGTTGTGATAAACGCTTCCTAGATTACCATTTGCCCTTCCTTCATTTGAGACATCTCCCAGTTTTCTTGCGATGTCTATTGCTCGTTCATAGTAGTGTATGGCTTTTTTGAAATCTCCGAGTTTCGAATAATCGTTTCCTAGGTTAAAACTTGCGTTTCCTTCACATGAGACGTCTTCCAGTTTTCTTGAGATTTCTAGTGCTCCCTCGTGGTAGTTTACGGCTTTTTCGAAATCTCCTAGATTTTGATAATCGTTTCCTAGTTTACCACTTGCGTCTCTCTCAATTGAGACGTCTCCCAGTTTTCTTGCGATATCTAGTACTTTTTCATGGTAGTGTATGGCTTTTTCGAAATCTCCGAGTTCGCAATAATCGTTTCCTAGATTACAACTTGCGTTTCCTTCAATTGAGATGTCTCCCAGTTTTCTTCCGATTTCTAGTGCTCGTTCATGGTAGTGTATGGCTTTTTCGAAATCTCCGAGGAGGTTGTGATAATCGCTTCCTAGATTATCATTTGCCATTCCTTCATTTGAGACGTCCCCCAGTTTTCTTGCGATTTCTAGTGCTCGTTCATGGTAGTGTACGGCTTTTTCGAAATCTCTTAGGTTGTGATAATCGTTTCCTAGATTACCATACGCTTTGCCTTCTCCTAAGACGTCTCCCACTTGTCTTGCGATTTCTAGTGCTCGTTCATGGTAATGTATGGCTTTCTTGAAATCTCCGAGGTTTGCATAATCGTTGCTTGGATTACGTATCATGATTGATTTTAGATTTTCGGGGAAGTTCTTGTCAGAGATGGAACTCAAGTTGTCGTTTGCACCTCTGTTCGTTTTGACCAAACAGGTGCCTCTTTCCTGTCAAACATAAACATAACCGTTTTTTTTTTCGAAGATTTTTATTCCTATTATGGACGCTGTTATTTGCACTAGTTTAATAAATGACAATCGGAAAAGTTATTTGATGATCATTTGTTTTTAACTTGCCGCTGTAAGCGGTCCCCGGCTGTCAAATATTACACAACGTGATGCATTTTGAATCTACTTGATGTTCGACTGTAGGGAACGAAAACACTTTTACAACCAAATTCTTAATCAGCTTAATCAACATCGTCATCATTATCGTCATAATCATCATCTTCATTGCTGTCTGATACATGAACTAAACGTGCAAGTAAAACAGTGGTTTATCGCGTTTTGTGATGAAAGAGAAAAAAACGATGTATATACATTGCTTTTAAACGGACACAGTCAGAGATGCAAACGCGTATGAGATAACATTTCTTAGCTGATTTGCATATCACACTTCATCACAAGTCTCGCGCTGAGAAGTGCATCCTTTGAAAAACCTAAACACACCTTGTCGAGTCGAAGTATTTGCCAGTCAAAATTATTATAGTGATTATAGACCTAATGTCATATTAGAACACTCGTTTTCTTGTTACCATGCAAAAGTTACTGATGGACTTGTCCAGGGAAAGCCAAACGTCAACGAATACCTCTGAAGTCAAAGAATCGTTTAATCGGTGTGAAAAATTATTTTTTACGGCGTTTCACAGTGTTTGCATGAGAAGCAAATTGAGTTTAAATATGAGAGAATATGTCAATTTAAAAACGTAGCGAATCGACTGAACTGCAGTGTAGCGAAATGACCGGTAAGCTTTATTTCTGCTTTCAATCATATATTTTGCTTATAATAATTTTACAACTTCTCCACTATCTAAATTTAGGAACCAAACCCATGTCGTTGCAAGAACGCTTGCTCGATCCGAAGGGGGGGGGGGGGGGGTACTTGGGTTTACTTTTGCTGGGTATGTGCCGCTGGCCTCTCAGAGCCCCTGCCCCATTATAGTCTATTTTGTGGCCAGTTATAGACCCCATCTTAGTCACTTTTTGGGAAAATGTAATTTTTAACGATCCCAGCTAAGTCATTTTCTATTTATGCATCTACTTTCAAGAACGGAATGTAATGCGAGGTGATTGTTACATTTAATAAACAACAACTTTCTGAACTTTTTAACCGAGACCATTTTGAATCCCTACTTAATAGAATTTTCTTACCCCAAAAATCCTAAAATGTGCGACCCCATTCTAGTAACTCTATTGAAAATGCAACCCCATTCTAGTCAATCCAGTCGAGAAAATGCGACCCCATCCAGCGGCACATCCCCATTAGCCTCTTATATGGAGGTACCCCCCCCCCCCCCCCGGGGAAGCAGCCATGACGAGAAGTTCGAATCGTTTACGAAGATTCCCCCCTCCGCACGAACCTTTCGCCAGGTTGAGGAAATTCGACTTTTCAAATATATATCATGGTGATTTGCTCTCCAATGTTCTTGATTGATTTCTCTCGTTATTTTAGTCAACGCAGGCGATTTCTTCCGCCCGGCGTCTTCACGTTTGCCACCTCTTCTTTTCATGTTCCGTTGGAAACGCGATCCATACTGTTTTTAACCAAACATGATAAAATAATATCATAGGATGAGCAAAAGCATACTCAGAAACCAGTTTCCAGTAAAAGATTAAAATTCCAATAAAACACTGGGAAGATTGCAGCGGATTTCTAGATGTATTCGACGCGTACTTTTGATTTCAGGTTGAGGTAGACGCTTTTCAAACTTACAAAACTAGTGTCCAGGTCAGCGCGGTCACAAAGCTGACTGTGTCACTTTAACGTTTAAATTTTAAGTGAAGGAACGCGTTTAAAGAGAAGTTAACAAGTGGGGAATTGTGTTTCAAAGTCACTGTATTGTTAGTTTCCCTTGTTTCTTATATTATTCTCTTTCTTTAGTTTTTCGTACTCTTCTTTCTTTGTCTCGTGAACCAAAATTCATGTCTTAGAGCTACAATTATCACTTTGTAATGACGGTTAGTGTAAAAAAGAGACGAACCCGATATGGAAATTTTTTGTCCCAATTAGCCATTATTGTACAGCCTAGAAAAGTAAATGAATCGGGCTAATTTGTATTTCTTATGATAGCTATGCAGTGAGTACCTGAAATCATCCTTCCGGCTGCATAGCAAATTTGAGTAACGTTTTTGGAATTTTCAAACCTTACTACCCACCTACGCCGCTTACCACGCCTTGAGTACATAACGAGCATTTCAGTCAGTTCATTGATAACCTCGCGACAGATCCAGCAGCTTGGAATGTCACCCAGATCATTATCAATATATTCTGAAGAATCGTTTTGAACTCTATGCACTAGCTTGTCAGTCTACGCACTATGACAGGATTTCTTTGTATGGAAGCTGAGAGGTTCATGTAATCCACATTCGGTGAGACAATCAAAGAAAGTCGCAATTTCGCGTTTGATTTAGTTTTGCTATAGTGTCTTTTATGATTTGTGTGCAGTCTTCACGACATTTTTCTCAACCAATGGAAGTCAAATCAGAAAACCAACAGTGAGTTGCTCCGGCTGCAACTTTTTGTTACATGCATTTGCTTTGAATTCTGATTGGTTCATTGTGCTGTTTAGTATACGTCTTTTTTGGTTCGTCAGGGTACTTGGTTTTGGTTTAGCGACACTCAATCGAAAGCCGCTTTAATGTTAACGTTCTATAACCATGGGTAATTAAATTGTTTTGTTTAACTAATAAACACTGAAGAAAACTGTTAAGTTAAACAACAATTAAAAAATTGTTGTTTATCAAACTTACTGTTTGAGTTTCTGACAGATCCTTCGCTGCCTCTTTCCCATTACCTTGCAACTTGTTTTGCTCGCTCACCGACCTGCTCTTTAATTCCATCAACTTCTGGTTGTTCTCGTCAATCTTACATTAGTCAAGATTTCTAATACGTGTAAAACAAAGGTTATAAAGGTCTTCAAAAAGTCTTACGGGAAATACCGACAATAACGAGAGGTAATTGGGTAGATTAAAAGATTTGTTAACTCTGAGTCTCAAATTATTATGTATCAGGATCAGTGTAGCAAGCTATGTTTCGACTAAACACAGTCGATCACAGTCAAAAGCCTGAAGAAAGGTCCAAAGAAATGTTCCAATAAGGGGCGACCTAATCAACGAAAAGAATTAACCACAGAGAGCGACATAAAATGTCAAAATATCAATGTCCTTGTTGCTAGCATTTGGATCGCTCTTGGAGTGCCACTTTTCAAAAGAACGTTTCCTATGATAATTAGTTACACACAAATCGAAACGACGTCACAATCAGCTTATTATTCTTGAATAAGTTCAAACTTGCCAATAGTCACGTTTCCGTCATTTAAAAGTCGCAAAAAAGACAAAAAATTATTTTTTTTATTTGTTAGTGTACAATGAAGGATACTGCTAATCCCTTATCACACCACCTGATGGATTCCTCAAACTGATTCAGCTGAAAACAAGCACTTGCTCCTAATAAAACACAATGATATCAGTTTAGCATTTTACTTGACTTATGGTAGATCAGCCCGAGCATCATGCCTCCACGAATTAGTTATAAAATAAGAAAAGTACTGTGGCAAAAGTTTCCCCTTCCTTATGATTTACACACAAATTGAAATCACACTTGAAACTGAACTTAGCCCATCTTTAACCTCTAATTGCGTCAAGTGACACTTAAGTGTTTTTTAAATTCTTCCAGATTAGATGACAAGTTACAAGGATTTGAGTTAGAATGAGTAGCAGGCTCGTTTTAAAACTGCCGAAAGAATATTACTTTAAATACAAAGCGTGCCTCAGCTAAGCATTTCTTTTATTTAACAATTAGATTATGAGCTCGAGATTTCTATCGCATGATAGCTGATGAGGGCGCAGCCCGAATCAGCTATCATGCATAGAAATCGAGAGCGAATAATCCAATTGTTTTAGTATAAATCTACTAGTCGTTCAAAACTAAACAAGTAAATTAATTATATCCTCATCGCAGACACTTCGAAAACGCGACGAAGCGGCCGCCATTTTGTTGAAAACCGCTACTCACTATCTATCACAGAATAGATAGCGAGTAGCGTAGCCAATCAGAGAACGGCATTCGTGATAGAACACTAGTAGATTTATTCTAATATTCATTAGAATGACAACGTAAATCTGTTATAGTTTTCTATTCTGATTCTTACCTGTAACAATCGCTTTGACATAAGACGGTTGTAAGTCTGTGGAAATTTTTGCATCACTCAGTGAATCATGGAAGTTACCTGCGCGAAAATCAATGAAACAACACATGCATTGTTGATAAGCGCACAATTAACGTCAATTACTGTTAATTTTTTGTGGAAATACATTAATCAGTATGACAAACTGTGAAAATCTCTAAACTTCTTACCCAATTTAAAATGTGCTGTTGCTCTGTTGCTGTACAGTTTGGCCTTTAGTTCTAGATCTTTGACGTCCACATCGATTCCTTTCGTGTAAAGCAATATTGCTTTGCTGAACTCTTTTTTTCTGAACTCGTCATTGCCCTGATTCTTGAAGAGCTCTGCTTTTGCTAAAATGAACGACGTTAAAAGACATCTTGAATTTTTTTTTCTGAATATAGGTCATATACTAGGTCATATGTTTGTCAACAAAAATGATCACTCCCCTAAGAAGTGTTGCGGCTTGTATCTCAAACTTTCCAATAAAGCTGTCAAAAGCAGTTGGACCATAAGTAATCATTAGTAAAACTGCTCACCTCTTAAAGTGGTTTCATTATTATTATCCAGTAATTTCTCAGTAGCAGTTGTGACGTCAGATTCATTTGCATCGTCCTTTCCGGTTGCATTTTGTAGCTTGTTATGTTCAACGACAGCCCGGCTTCTTAATTCCAACAACATCTGGTTGTTCTTGTCAATCTTACATAAGTCAAGACTTGTAAGACGATAGTTGTAAAAGTTATTAACAGTCGAGAGAACCGTCAAACTACATATACTATAGGCAGAAGGTCACATTGTTTGTTTGTTCAGGAATTTAAGAAAATACAGCACCATTAAAATTTTTATGAAAAGGTAAAGTACTTATTTTTTGTAATTTGCCTTGCTTGAGGTTGTACAGATAACTATGAATGAAAGAAAATAAATTTGAACAATATTTTTCGTTAACGTTCTATTATCCGCAATAAAGGATACTGCTAATCCTTTTTCACACCACATGATGGCTTCCTCAAACTGATTCAGCTGAACACAAGCACTTGTTCCTAATAAAACACAATGATATCAGTTTAGCATTTTACTTGACTTATGTTAGATCAGCCAGCATTATGCCTCCACGAACTAGTTATAAAACAAGAAAAGTACCGTGGCAAAACTTTCCCCTTCTTTATTATTTCCACAGAAACTGAAATCACACTTGAAATAACTTTGTCCATCTTTAACCTCTAATTGCGTCAAGTGACACTTAAGTGTTTTTTAAATTTTTTCAGATTAGATGACAAGTTACAAGGATTCGAGTTAGAATGAGCAGCAGACTCGTTTTGAAACTGCCGAAAGAATATTACTTTAAATACAAAGCGTGCCTCACCTAAGCATTCCTTTTATTACTCGTTAGAATGACAACGTAAAACTGTTACAGTTTTCTATTCTGACTCTTACCTGTAACAATCGCTTTGACATAAGACGGTTGTAAGTCTGTGGCAGTTTTTGCATCACTCAGTGAATCATGGAAGTTACCTGTACGAAAATCAATGAAAAGAAAAAATATGTATTGTTGATAAGCGCACAATTAACGTCAATTGCTGTTATTTTTTTTGTGGAAATCTTCAAACTTCTTACCCAATTTAAAATGTGCGGTTGCTCTGTTGCTGTACAGTTTAGCCTTTAGTTCTTGATCTTTGACGTCCACATCGATTCCTTTTGTGTAAAGCAATATGGCTTTGCTGAACTCTTTTTTTCTGAACTCGTCATTACCCTGATTCTTGAAGAACTCTGCTTTTGCTAAAATGAATCACGTTAAAAGACATCTCGCATTTTTTTTTCTGAATAAAGGTCATATTTTTATTTTTTTATTTATTTATTTATAAACTTCGCCAGAGGAGAAAAAAAACAAAATGAAAAACCTCTGACAGGAGAGAACTCACAGAACGATATGTTCCAATAACGAGACCCCTTGTATAAATAAAATCACATCATAATAATTACGTATTGACAAATAATTAACAACACATTTTAACTAATAATACAGGTAACGATCTGCTTTGATGACATTTTATGCAGACACTTTTGAACGTTTGAGGTAATGCGGGATCGTACACAACTAGATCATATGTTTGTCAACAAAACTGGCTGACGAAATACGGACTCCCCACCCCCTCCCTCCCAAACAAGAGATAATGACCACTCCCCTAAGAAGTGTCACGGTTTGTATCTCAAACTTTCCAATAGAGCTGTTAAAAGCAGTTGGACCATAAGTAATCATTTATAAAAGTCCTCACCTCTTAAAGTGGTTTCATTATTATTATCCAGTGATTTCTCAGTAGCAGGTGTGATGTCAGATGCATCGTCCTTTCTGGTTGCATTTTGTAGCTTGTTTTGTTCATTGACAGCCCGGCTCCTTAATTCCAACAACATCTGATTGTTTTTGTCAATCTTACTTAGGTCAAGAGTTATAAGACGATAGTTGTAAAAGTTATCAATAGTTGAGAAAACCGTCAAACTACTATAGGCAGAAGGTCATATTGTTTGTTTGTTTGTTCAGGAATTTAAGAAAAAACACCACCATTAAACTTATTATAAAAAGGCAAAGAACTTATTTTTTGTAATTTATCTTGCTTGAAGTGGTACTAATAAGTATGAATGAAAGAAAATAAATTTGAACAATATTTTTCGTTAACGTTCTATTGTCCGATATAAAGGATACTGCTAATCCTTTTTCACACCACGTGATGGCTTCCTCAAACTGATTCAGCTGAACACAAGCACTTGTTCCTAAAAAAAATCACAATAATGTTATTTGCAAATCATTTCTCTTGAAAAATAGGGCTCGTATAATTCCTCGCGAAGCGAGGTTAATAAATTTGTCGGGCCGAGCCGGCCCGTGAGGAGCTAAGCCGTGCGAATTCGAGCGAACAATATATTTATATATTTCGTTGAAGGTGTCCGCACTGTTGCCTAGCAACAGAGAAAAACAAAGTATGAATGACGTCAGACTGTCTGGCGTCGTCTGGAGCGAAATTTGCATACATCGGAAAAAATATGCGTGCATGATCAAATTTCAACTGCAATGTTCATCAATATTCACTGGATACAGAACTATCTCTCCTGAATCTTTTCCCTTTCTTTTAGAAATCTTTTCTGTGAAAGATTGCATCGAAGAAATTACACGTTTTGTAGCTGCGGTAAAATAATTTTCCGTGGGAAATAAATTCATCGAACACGACAGCGCTGCACGCCCGTTGTACATTACGTCTCGTCAGAAATAGATTTTCAACCGCAAACTAGCCTGTGGAACTACGAAAAGACTATGCTCATCAAAAAAATCCTATGCCCCTTTTAATCTCCTCATTTGATGCTACAATACGAGTAAAGAGGGCTTCCCACGACCTTAATTCCACCCAGCCCCAGCTTCGCGAGGTTTTGCGAGTCACGTATTTCTAGTATTACTAACGAACACTTTAAGAAAGTAAGGACAAGGCCAACCATCTTGTACTATCCCGGGTAACTAGTTTAGCCGCAAGAAGATAAATTCCCAGATATCTTTCAAGTCGAAAAGTTAAAATTCTGTAGGTGTCTTTTTTATATACAGTAGAACACACTTGATGATGCCTTACCTGATCTGTTATATATGCATGTAACGTAACTTTTCAGTGAATGTAACATGACGCCGTGTTTAAAATTGGTTCTTTGTCACAGCGAACTATGCCACCGCCCCCCGGCGATAAAAAGAGATGTACATTTTTCTTAGAAATCTTACCTCTCACAATCGCCTTTACCAATGATGGCTGTAAGTCATTAGCAACCTTAGCATCATTCAGTGAATCACTATAATTTCCTGAGGAAGAAGAGACACAGTAAAAGAAATGAGAGGAGAGGTATTACATTAACGAGGTTTCAATTTAAAATGCTCTTAAAGCTCTTAGTTAATATAAGCCTCACCAATTTTGAAAAGCTCTTACCTAAACAAAAGTATGCTTCCGCTCTGCCGCTGTACAATTCGGCCTTCAGTTCTTCATCCTTGCAGTTCATTTGAATTCCCTCCGTGTAGAAGTGTATGGCGTTGCTGAGATCTTCCTGTTTGTATCTCTCATTAGCTTTATTATTGTAAACCTCTGCTATGGCTAAAACAAAGAATATTACAAGAAGTTTCGTGTTTCATTCATCGGCTAACCGTGCGAATTCAAGAACTTCGTAAAAGTTTGGACAGGATAGGTAACCGAGTTGGTTGTGTGGGGTTTGGGCAAGCACGAAGCATAGTGAAATCGTCAAAATGTTGTCATTTTGTCTAAAGAAGTGAGGTATGAGAATGGGAGAGTGATGCTTATTCCCCTCTCCAGTCTGGTTCGAGTAAGGGATTGTGGATTCTGGAAATCTGCTCGCGGAGCCAGCCATATAATAAACACATGCATGTACTGCAGGCTATCCAAAAGAGGCTGAATAGTGAACTGAAAAAGGAAGCGGCATATTTCTTCTCACCTCGTAAGGTGTCTTCATCAAACTCCAGCGTTTCTTCATCAGCTGACGTGACGCCACTTCGCATGAGGTCACTTTCCTCAGCAGCCGGCGTGAACGCAATTTCCTTACCAGCTTGGGTGACGCCACTTTCTGCGACAGCTGGAGTAACGTCACTTTCCACACCAGCTTGCGTAACGTTACTTTCCCTACCAGTCGTTGTGACGTCACATTCCCCACCAGCTTGCAACTCGACACTATACTCGCCAATTGGCGTGACGTCACTTTCCCCTTCAGCTGGCGTGACCCCACTTTCCTCAGCAGTTAGCGTGACGCCACTTTCCTCAAAAGCTGGCGCGACGTCTCTTTCTTCATTAGCTTGAGTGACGTCACTTTCCTCACCAGCTGGCGTGACGACACTTTCCTCATCAGCTGGCGTGATGTCACGTTCCTCGCCACCTTGCGTGACGTCACTTTCCTTTCCAGCTTTGGTTGGACTCCTCGCCATGAACGCTGGAAGTTACTTCCTCAAGGTGCTATGGATCGAATATTGGCAAGTTACTGTTGCTGTAGAAAACGGAAATTACTGTACAAGAAAACACCAGTGAGTTCTAAAGACAAAACTAAAAACAAGCAGGTCCAAGATCGCCGCCACCGAGAAATCATTTTTTTTTTTCAATTGAGAATGCTCTATTAAACTGTTAACCTTTTACATAGTATTATTACATATACTTGTTATTTTGAAACTCATTTGATATTTACAATGACATAATAAATACCATTGCATAGTGACAATTATGTAGGAATATTCTAAATTACAAATTAATGACAAGCACTTCAACCAAACTATTTGAAAGATATTAATGTTATTATTATTTTTTAAACACAACGACAAAAGACAAAGAAAACATACCACAGACACAGTGCAGATACTTCAATTACAGTTACAACTAGTATTCATTAATAAAGAAAAAGAAACTACAGTCTTGAATAGGCAATCCACATATTACCTCCAAGGAATGACAAAACAAATGACAGTAGTGGTTCTTATCTCTTTCTTAAATCAAGAGGCTCCTTACTTCGTATAGCGACAGACCTTTCATTTTCTCGTTTACTTTTTACTTTGTGCATGAACCAATTAAATTTTGGAGAAAATTTTCTCCTTTTACATTCCCATATACATAGTTTACCAAGAATTATCAGGTAATTAGAGAGATAATTTACATGAGGAATGCCAACTATAATATCTTTTAAAGATAAACTCAAATTTATACCACAGAGATCAGACCACCAAGTGCTAAATCTATTCCAAACAGCCCGCGCACAGGAGCATAGAATATTTCATCATGATTTCTCGCCATTGAGAAATCATGATGGAATATCACGTAATGTAAAGCTATCCCCCCATAAGACGGGTTTTTACTAGGAAACAAGCATAAAGATAAGCAAGTGAGAGCACTAGCTACATATTTTTTAAGCATACGGACATACAGACCAACAGAAATTAAACCATTCCTTGACGGAATTCTCGACACCATCTCCCCTTGATATCAAGCAAGATGGTCGAACTTATGTCGCCCCCGTTCTCTTGAAGCACAAGAAGCTACAAGTAGAATGAACGTGCTTGTTATTCTTTTGCTCATGTTTCTGCTTATATTGTAGGTTCTTTCACTTTCTTGGGCGGCGTTTGAGGTAATGCTTGAATTGCGTATGCTTATGTCCTTGTGAAAGCCCCACTCTGTAGCCTAATACTCTCAGAGTTATTCAGGGGGGAGGGGGAAGAGGGGGAGTAAATCCACCTCGGTCTATAGTCCAGTGTCAGAATTATTCGGATAAAATTTGAACTCGATGGAAGAAATTAATACCCACCTCAGAAGCCCAAGGTATGATTTACATTTCGTGACTTGCCAGGGAGGCCGGCTGCAGGACAGAAATGTTATAGGTTCAAATTACTGTCTAGTTGTTGTTATATAAAGTACAAGACAGTTATGTTTCAAAGGGACAAGACATTCCCCCAACCTTATACTTAAGGAAAGACGTTGTTTACTAAAAGGCCTTTTAGACCCTAGAGTATGAATAGGAGGTTGTCATGGTTCAAGGTGAATTGAAAACTTCTTACTTTTTTCACATATACACTGAATATGGAGTAAATGGAGTCCACTGAAGAAGGAACTGTGTTTCCGTGTATTTTCGCAAATCTTCAAACAACTATGCTTTAGTCACGTATTAATTTCCCAGCCAACGCCCTGAAGTTTTGTTTCTGTGTTTCATTGGTGTTGGTCTCTGGTTATAGGTACATTTGCGTTCGTGGCGGAAAACGCATGCCTATTATCCTGCGTTGAGATTCCTCGCACGTAAGGATCGCGTGATACTGCTTGTTAACAAGATTGAAAAGCGTCACGGCCATTTTTCGCGATTTCTACAATCGAAATTCTTTATCAGAAGTTTCATCGATCGACAGTTCATGTTTTACTTTTAGCCAGCCAAATGACGCCAAAGTTTGTTTTAAGCAAAGATTTGTTTCGAATTATTATTTTTTTTTTTGAACAATTTCTAATTCAGGTACAAGTTCCTACTAGATTCAGTTTCAGATAACAAAATTAGCACAACTTGATGAGATATTCATCCTCCGTTTGTCTAAGAGCTTTCTTGTTATTATTCTCCTCTAAACTGTTATACAGTCCGCAGAGAACAGTAGTGATTAGCTTTTATGACGCATCTCGCATCGGAAAAGTGAGCTTCAAAAAACACACCGCCATACCTTTATTCACAGAAACCGAAATAAACTAGTAATAATCAAAGATTATGGAGTGCGTTCGATGATCTCGATCCCAGGCTCTCTCTCCTTTGCCAATTTGGCGAAGATGTCATCTGCCCCTGTAAAATCTGCGGGGATGTCATATACGCGTCCCGGGAAATTGTCCCGATATGGTTGCATTCATTTGTTTGTTGTCCCATACAATTTTAACTCCAATCTGTATTAGGAGTGCGTTCTTTCTACGTCGAACGAAATTGTCACGTTATGTGACGTCACTGACCAAAACAAATTAACTATCACACGAGTGATACTGACAAGTGATGAAAACTTGAAATGTAATGTTGGCTGAGAAAATACTGACTAAGCTTCACCTTCTACTGACTCTTCGTCTGGTATTCACAAAAGTAAGAGATGAATAGAGTTGGTTCCAAATGTGTCTGAAGAAATTGGCATTTGCTTTGGTTTTGCATAACTACGCTCGGTGATTGGTTAACAAAACTCGCGCCACCTCTCTCAACCAATGGTAATCCAAACCGTGTTTTGGCCGCACACGTCTTCCCGCACTTCGCGCCGGTTACATGTATTTGCTCAAATACTGATTGATTCGTTGTGCTGTTTACATCTTTTGGGATTGGCCATAGTAATACCTTTGGTTTTGGTTTTACTACAATACACCGGAATCCGCTTTGTCACTGATTTAATGATATCAAACTCGCAGTGATAGGAGAGATACTGCAATACTAAGCGGGCATAACATTTTGCTGGGACCATAAAATCTAAAATTACAAATTTTAAAGTTTTGTTTTATTGAAAACCGAAAGGCTAGAGCTTGGTGAATATAAAGCGTCAAAACAAATTCGTATGGTTTGAACATTCTCACTGCTCTCAAAAACCCACTATTGCTGCAGTATTCTAAAGGGCAGTTTATTTGACTAATGCGGAGAAGTTATTATCATTGATTTACAATATGAGTTTATCTCAGTTCAATTGCCCGCGCAAAATTTGTTTATACTCAAACAAATAACGACAACGGTTTTCCTTTTTCAGATTATACTTCTTACATCAGTTGCTAATTCAGGAAAGAATGGTCCATGGAGTTACAATTGCAGCAAGTTTTAAGTAAAACAAAATAAAAAATTTGGTGGAATTTTCATCTCTGATCCGAAGAAGAAAAGCATCGAGTTTGACAATACGCGAAGATACTGCTCTTCTCAGAAACGTTGAATTATATATGAAGCTTTGTAGCCCGCATAATACCAAGCTGTGTTTAACTTAAACTGTGTTTTGACCCTGTATTAACTGCCGTAAAAGGATAACGAGTTTCTTGCCTCGACAAACATCGTATTGAAAAGGTAACCTTCTATCAAAAACATGGAATGAATACATTGTCATTCCAAGACACCAAAATCTTTGACATAAATTACATGCTTTGATGAACTTCTCAATAAAAAATGAAACTTCAAGAACACGAAATCATATCTTTATTTCAAGGTGTTTCCCTTATAAATACTGAATGAGATTTGCCTATGGTATCGTAAATAGCACAGATACATGCTACTGAATTCATGATATCAGAAAATAAAGTTTTAGTAACTTGCAATGTTCAGAAATCCATTCTTGATGTAATTGAAATAGTAAACTCGATCGGCCCACCACAAGCGAAATTCCAAGCACCAAAGGCATTGAAACTATTTTTCTGTCTTCTTTCTGAAAACACGCTTTTGCTGCAGTATTCTAATTAGTAGTTCAGTGCTTTTTACTTATTTCATTGGCACATGAGTTTCTCTGAGTTCATTTCACAGCGTATTAATTTACTTTTTGTCAAACAAACGACAACAATGTTCCTTATACTTCCATGATCAGTTTTTTTAACCCAGGAAACAAATATCAACTGATTTTCCATTGGGTCCGCTTTCAGACAAAAAAAATATATAATTTGAACGATTTTGTGAGATTTCCTTCTTTGGTCCAAGAAGAAAAACATCAACTAGCCGCGTTTTTACTACTGTTCTTCTCTGTCACGCAGTTTATAGTTGTACTTCCTGAAAACTTAAAGCGTCTTTACAATATATCGTGAATAATAAATTCTGTGTGACTAGCTTCGGGGCATGTTTTACTGAAAAGAGAACCTCTAAAACGCGGAACTATATCTTTATTCCGATAAACAGTTCCTCAGATCACCTTCTAAGACGTCACTGGTCAAAAATACATGACAAAAAAGTAATGAAGACAGAGAAGGTTATATAGGGCGTTTGTTGCACATTAATGTCTGAGGCAAAATAAACAAAACCGAACTATTAGGAGTAGGATCAAATTTAAAGAGCTGAGATTTAAATTCAGCCATTTTTTTTTCATTTCTAGTTTACTGAAAGCCGAACAGTCAAGGCTCAGTGTGACTTCAAAGAAAATCCAAGTTGTGATGTATAAGATTTATGCAGCCCTGCGGCTTAACAGGATTGAAAATTTTTATCCCGACAAACCGGGTTGAACTGTGCCGAGAAAATTCAACCGAGATAACTTCCAATATAGGTACGCAAAATAATTACGAAGTCCATGCCATGTTTTACGCTTTTTGTTTCGGATTGTGTATTGTTTGTCAGTTTCTAATCCAGAAACAAAAGTTCGTGAAGCTAAATCTAAATTTAAATAGTAAGACCCGCGAATTTCATTCGGTTTCTGACAGAAATATCGCATTATTTTTATGACTCTGTTGTAAACTGCTAAAGGGCTTTACAACAGGACCATGCAATACAAAATTTAGTATTTGCACTCATTTAGTCATCGATCTCTCACTTTATAACGGTGCAACCTTAATATCGGAGACTTTCAAATGAATTAGTTCCACGCGAGGAAACGAAACCATTCAATCGTGTTTTACGACATGAAACATCGCAATCATGTATCTTTGTGGCTAACGAATTTTTAAAGATCAAGAGGAAAGTGGACATAGAGCTAGCATGAACAGAAAATGTGTAGTTAGCTGTCTCAAATCGTCCATATTATACTGATTAGAACTGATTCACATTTGATGAAAAAATCAAATTTTTCTTGACAATATTCTTCGCTTTTAAAAATGCCTTTTATATATACGTTATTAAGTTCTCGTAATTGTAGATATAACAAATGTATCAGGAGCATCGTGTTTAGTTAATTTAAAAATTCCTTTTCACGATTTAATTGATCGTCCCCCTTTTCACGGTAAGCGGTCAACCGCTAAAAAAATATTTATCCGCGCGAGATTGTCTATTCGCCTCGTTTATGTCCTTCTCAAAACTGCTAAATTACATACGCCATACAATTCCCAAGCAAATGATGGTTTATAGTTGTGCTTACCTAAAATTTAAAAAAAATAAAGTTTTGTTTTATTGAAAAGCGAAAGGCTAGAGCTTGGTGAAAATAAAGCGTCAAAGCAAATTTGAGTGGTTTGAACATTCTCTCTGCTCTCAAAAAGCCACTATTGCTGCAATATTCTAATGGGTAGTTTATTTCACTAATACGGAGAAGTTATTATCATTGATTTACATTATGAGTTTATCTCAGTTCAATTGCCCGCGCAAAATTTGTTTTTACTCAAACGTATAACGTCAACGGTTTTCCTTTTTCAGATTATACCTCTTACATTAGTTGCTAATTCAGGAAAGAATGGTCCATGGAGTTACAATTGCAGCAAGTTTTAAGTAAAAAAAAAATTAAAAACTTGGTGAAATTTTCATCTCTGATCCGAAGAAGAAAAGCATCGAGTTTATCTATACGCGAGGATACTGCTCTTCTCAGACACGTTGTCAGAATTATATATGAAGCTTTGTAGTCCGCATAATACCAAGCTGTGTTTAATTAACTAAAACTGTGTTTTGACCCTGTATTAGCTGCCGTAAAAGGATAACGAGTTTCTTGCCTCTACGAACATCGCATTGAAAAGTGAACCTTCTATCAAAAACATGGAATGAATACATTTTCATTCCAAGACACCAAAATCTTTAACATAACTTACATGTCTTGAAGAACTTCTCAATAAAAAATGAAACTTCAAGAACACGAAATCATATCTTAATTTCAAGGTATTTCCCTTGTAAATACTGACTGAGTTTTGCCTATGGTATCGTAAATAGCACAGAAACATTCTACTGAATTCATGATATCAGAATATAAAGTTGTTGTAACTTATAACGTTAAGAAATCCATTCTTTGTGTAATTGAAATAGTAAACTCGATCGGCCGACCACAAGCGAAATTCCAAGAACTAAACATTGGAACTATTTTTCTGCCTTCTTTCTGAAAACTCGCTTTTGCTGCAGTATTCTAATTAGTAGCTCAGTGCTTTTTACTTATTTCATTTGCACATGAGTTTCTCTGAGTTCATTTCACAGCGTATTAATTTACTTTTTGTCAAACAAACGACAACAATGTTCCTTATACTTCCATGATCAGTTTTTTTAACCCAGGAAACAAATAACAACTGATTTTCCATTGGGTCCGCTTTCAGACAAAAAAAATATATAATTTGAACGATTTTGTGAGATTTCCTTCTTCGGTCCCAGAAGAAAAACATCAACTAGCCGCGTTTTTACTACTGTTCTTCTCTGTCACGCAGTTTATAGTTGTACTTCCTGAAAACTTAAAGCGTCTTTACAATATATCGTGAATAATAAATTCTGTGTGACTAGCTTCGGGGCATGTTTTACTGAAAAGAGAACCTCTAAAACGCGGAACTATATCTTTATTCCGATAAACAGTTCCTCAGATCACCTTCTACGACGTCACTGGTCAAAAATACATGACAAAAAAGTAATGAAGACAGAGAAGGATATATAGGGCGTTTGTTGCACATTAATGTCTGAGGCAAAATAAACAAAACCGAACTATTAGGAGTAGGATCAAATTTAAAGAGCTGAGATTTAAATTCAGCCATTTTTTTTTTCATTTCTAGTTTACTGAAAGCCGAACAGTCAAGGCTCAGTGTGACTTCAAAGAAAATCCAAGTTGTGATGTATAAGATTTATGCAGCCCTGCGGCTTAACAGGATTGAAAATTTTTATCCCGACAAACCGGGTTGAACTGTGCCGAGAAAATTCAACCGAGATAACTTCCAATATAGGTACGCAAAATAATTACGAAGTCCATGCCATGTTTTACGCTTTTTGTTTCGGATTGTGTATTGTTTGTCAGTTTCTAATCCAGAAACAAAAGTTCGTGAAGCTAAATCTAAATTTAAATAGTAAGACCCGCGAATTTCATTCGGTTTCTGACAGAAATATCGCATTATTTTTATGACTCTGTTGTAAACTGCTAAAGGGCTTTACAACAGACCATGCAATACGAAATTTAGTATTTGCACTCATTTAGTCATCGATCTCTCACTTTATAACGGTGCAACCTTAATATCGGAGACTTTCAAATGAATTAGTTCCACGCGAGGAAACGAAACCATTCAATCGTGTTTTACGACATGAAACATCGCAATCATGTATCTTTGTGGCTAACGAATTTTTAAAGATCAAGAGGAAAGTGGACATAGAGCTAGCATGAACAGAAAATGTGTAGTTAGCTGTCTCAAATCGTCCATATTATACTGATTAGAACTGATTCACATTTGATGAAAAAATCAAATTTTTCTTGACAATATTCTTCGCTTTTAAAAATGCCTTTTATATATACGTTATTAAGTTCTCGTAATTGTAGATATAACAAATGTATCAGGAGCATCGTGTTTAGTTAATTTAAAAATTCCTTTTCACGATTTAATTGATCGTCCCCCTTTTCACGGTAAGCGGTCAACCGCTAAAAAAATATTTATCCGCGCGAGATTGTCTATTCGCCTCGTTTATGTCCTTCTCAAAACTGCTAAATTACATACGCCATACAATTCCCAAGCAAATGATGGTTTATAGTTGTGCTTACCTAAAACCTTTGGTGTCTTGACACTGTATTGTGTTTGATGAGTTTCAGTGATTTGCTTCGACGCCCGTTACATTGAAAAGTAAACAACAAAGATCGCATTTCTTCATTCCAAGGAAACCGAAATAAGATTGTCACATGTTGGGACGTCATACACTGAAAAAACACTTTATCAAGCGTTATGAGCGTCAGAAATGGAAGCTTAGGGCGTTGGCTGGGTAAATATTCCATTATCAGATATTTAAAAGGTTGTTCGCTTGGGCTGCTGGCCTACCATACCGTGACGGCCTAGCTAGATTTGGTCTGTCCACTCTGAATGATAGGCGTCAAGAACTGTGTAGTAAGCTTTTTAATAGTATCTCTAGCCCGCTAAGTAGTTTACACAGCCTGTTACCTCCTAAGCATGCCGCCAAAGACAACACGAGTGGGAAGCGTATTTATAGCCTATCACACTTGTGCACAGATCGTTACAAGCGCACGCTCATTCCTGTGATGTGCATCCGTGCTAGCAATGCCCTGGAAAAGAAATAAATTACCAGTGTAGATAATGGTTTTCCTTTTTTTTAACGTGAGATATTTTATATATTTCATGATATTATCGATACTCTAAGATTTCATTACTATTATTATGTGAAATTCCTTGATAATTTATAAATTTTAGCGTAGCTTCTTTGGTAATTATATCAGCCAATTGAAGAAGAGCGCGTTATTTTTTCATCATTGAAATGGGAAAAGGGGGAAGGGGGGAGGGTGGCCTTAATTTTTCATTTGATTTGTCCAAGATTGCAATCCTAGACTGAATAATAATAAAAAATAATCAAACCTCGCCCTCCCCTAAAATCAATGATGGGTTCGCGCGCAAAAAAAGACGCGCCCTTTTTCCATCATTGAAATAGGTGGTGGATGGTCTAAATTAGGAGCGATAGTGGAGACGAGGACAAAGTTGAAACGTGCGGAAAAAATCAACGAACAAATATACGGAAGAGTCTGTCCCCATGGGCTTTTAATTCTCTTCCATACATTTCTTTGTCGAATTTTTTCCCCGTCTTTTTCGACTTTTTCATTGTCTTAATTATCAGGTCCTGGGTCTTAAAGGATGACGTTGCTAAGGTTGTTAGTGCGTCCAGCTGAAAGAAATCAAAAGAGGTGCAGATTTTAAGGCAGTGGCGCAAAGACAGAATCTTGAAATGTTTGTCAGTAACTGATCGAATGATATGGATCGAAGGGAAGAGTGATATGTGATAACAGGACTGAGTGGTGGGTGGGTCAGATATGGTGTCACTGGCTTTGAATGCCTTAGAACGTATGATGGTGTAAACACATATTCGGATCTCACGTATAACGAGGATAAATAAATGAATAAATAAATAAATAAATAAATAAATAAATACGCGGTTGTTGACTTACTGTACGGTTCGTTGTTACATAACATTTAAGCCGCGTCTGATACTCTCCCGATGAGGTTGAATGGAATGGCTTAGCTTGGTACTCAAGGGGTGATTGTTAAGGGGATGATGTTTATTCGTAGGACAAAAGAAAAATGGTTACCAATACAGAGTTTTAAACTGAGGAGCTGAGCAAATTTTAGGTCAAGCCTGTTAAACAGGCTAGTATCGCGCCTGCAATGGGAAGATCACATGTCTGGAATCAGGGTTTTCAAGCCACATGTCATTAACGCATTTTATGGCCCAGCGAACACTTTGCCAGTGCACGTCCGTAAATGTGATGTGAAAAACAATGAAACATTAATTATAAAAGTAGATCATGGATCGGGCTTTGCAATTTTTGTGGGATTACAGGTAGCCCAAAGGAGCTTACGTTCGCATTAAAAAGTTAATTCAGTCTAAAGTATCTCAATTTCCTCATACATATACTTTAATTTTATAGATGGTTTGAGTACCGCGTTTAAAAGCCCCAAATGGTGAGCTCGGGCTACCTGTGTTGGAATCAGCTGGACGCAAAGATAATTTTGGAAAAACTGGCAACAGGACACCAATGATGAAACAAAAATCATTACAGTCTTCGATTTACATGCTTGAGTCTTTATAGTGCCAAGCATTAAACCAGACCGTGACGTCACTTCAATGATTTTGCGCATTTGCCGAGATATGGTAAAGGAAAACATAGTGAGTGTCCCCACCCTAAAAAGTCTTACATTCTCCACGATCGTTCATAATTTAAGCCTCCTCTTGGGTGTAGCCCTAAGTAATGCTAATTCCTTGTATATGTTCAAATGCGCTTTGCAACCCAACTGCGGATGAGCTATAGTAGCTGCTAGCATCCAATTAATGCTTTCGCGCTATCACCACACCTACCGCATTCATGAAATAATAATAAATACATTGAATAATACATGAAATCAGTTTCATTTTATGTGAAGGACTGTGTACAGGCCAGATCCCCCGCGCTGACCCCTCCCCTTGAACCGCTACTGTTATAAGATGGAAAAATATCAGTGCAAACGTAACCACCTGTCATAACTGGTACCTCCTAAGGGTACAAATGAACCTAAGTACGCTACCAACAAAAAAAAAAGCTCTTTTCAGTGACTTAGACGCACGGTTTTACAATTTTCTGATCCCCGGTCTCCAACGTCCTCCGAATGGGAAGTAGCGCAAATGTGTATGTTGGGGGGGCCGACCTCCTTTTTTTTTCGACCAAAACCGAGATTGGTGGGCGGGGGCGCCGAGATATTTCGTTTGATTGAGAGAAGCAAGTCGAGCGTTCGACAGCGGGCTCTCCACTTACCTGAATATCTGAATCTGACTCGTCCCTAGTCCGTCTCTCATGGTCGAGAGGAGAAACGCTTGAGAGATGCGCGGGGGAGGATGGGAAGAAAGAAGAGGCGGAGGCTCTTTTTCTTTCTTCCTTCTTACCGTCGTCTCCTTCGTTGCGTTGCCGTCCTAGTCTCCTCCCGACCGTATGATATCATAAGAGACAGCTGGGGACGAGTCAGGGATTGGAAGGGTGTGAATCCGCCACAGTGCAATACCCGAAAAGGTTGCAGAATAACTCTAACGGTGGTTGTCTTAGATTGAAGCACCTTAATTAAGCGATACCAGACCAAGAAATGTAACACTTAAGGATATTTTGACTACTCCCTCAGTTCCTGATGTGAGAATCTGCCCCGATCTGTTACAAAATAAATCCCAACACAGTGCTGATCCCTCTACAACAACGAGATTCAAATGTCCATAATGACCGTGTCCAGTTGGAGAAAAAGCAATGCTTTAGCTCACTTATTACTTCTTCGAAGCAGTGAAAAGTCTTCTTAAACAGGAACAATCAGCACAGAAGGATATCCGTGTAGATCAGGATCAGCTTTTAGTTTTATTAATAAAACAACTAAACAATGAGGCTGATCGGACAACAACCTGCTTAATATTTCGGCGAGGCAAACCCAACCACATTATGCATTCGGTGAACCTTAGCGGTCAAATGACCTTCACCTCAACGCCCAATGATGGGCACAGTTATTATCATCCTTGTTATTGGTCCACCCGGGATTGAATCCGAGACCTCCCACTCTGAGTCTAGCCCGGAAATCTACGGCCGCCCGGCCAACTAAGGCCAGGCTTGCTGCAGAGAAAATCATTGAATTCTGCTGAAGAAATTCGGTTTGGGCGTCTTTTAAGATCGGTTCAGTCGTAAGTACAACAAAGAAAGTGCGGCGAAATTTCTAGCCCTGCGTTTCCCTGCATTCTACCGGCTCTCATATCTCAGTTTTGTTTATGATATGTAGTCGAGGGCCTGAAAATTGAAAACACAGATACCTTGTTCTTCAGCTTTTAGAATTCTCGTCTTCGCTTGTCCAGCTCAATCTAGTGCCTGTCACGACATTTTATTGACAGTGAGGATGGGATACAACTTTGACAAACCTATGATTTATGAAAACTCGGACTGCAACTTTTCCGCAACTTTACTGAACCAAAGGAGTCTTTCACGCAAGTCGATTAGTAATTTAATGAAACATTATCGTCTGTGGGGATTTCAGATGCACTTTGATGTGAAATATTTATTGATTTTGTTTCGTATCCTTCGTGTGACGCTGGCCTACCAAGGAAAGCTTGACACAACACCTGATCGTTTCACTTTTTCGTTTGCGGTCGGTGATCACCTACTTGGAATGAAATTTATTTTTATAGGGAAAAACCCATCAACACATGAGATTTTGTTTCCGAATAACAACTTAGTTTTATTCCACCAGAAATGAAATATAAACAATAAATTTATTTTAAACTTGTTAACTTGTACTTGCGTGACCACTGCCATTTTTGAAAAAGATATTATATTAAAATTTCCTATGTGTTTACTCCCGTCAACGCTTGGATTTTAAATTACCCAAGCTTTCCTATAGTTTAATACTTGCTACCAATTTCGATGTACCAGGAAACGATATTTGTCCGCAAAGTTCCAACAAATTCAAGTGTCAACGAAAATGCTGAAAATAGGAATCTTCGGACTTTGAAAACTGCATGTAAATAAGAATCCTCCAGCAATATTTTCATAAGACCGTATTCTCAGAAGGATTCCTTACTTAACTTCGTTGCCTAACTTAAAGGGCCCTAATCAGACACACCTTTGTTTTTGTTTATATGCAAGAGTTTGGCTATTATGTTTTATTCGGAGCATGTCGAAATGAATGAAATCACCGTGAAACTACTAAAGATAATGAAACATACTTTCAGGAACACAACTTACAGTAAAACGATAAGATTTCGCTTCACCATGCAATATCGATAATTTTGATGGCATCGAAAATGGCGAAGGCTGACTAGGGTCCTTTAAGATCGTTTCAATACACTAAGCCGTCTTCCTTCCTGAGCGATTTGAAAATGCACCAAATCCTTGTCAAAATTTAACGCCGGGTGCGACGCAATCACGGCATTTCACGTTATGCCGTAATTCTCGAAAACGAAAAATCTTTGGAAAGTTTCAGTGTTATTTTGGTAAATAGTTCACTAAAGAGATTCTCCTGACAAAATATGAGCAAATCTGAAATTTCAGTTTTGAACGCAAGTTCTCGATATTCTCAGGCAGCCGCCCTTGATTTGTCGTAGACATGGTCACGTGGTCATTTCTGCCGTTTGCCGTTTGCAAAAAAAAACCAACAACAACAACAACAACAAAAAAGCATTACCCTAAATCTCTCTGTTGAGTCTAAGTGTCTTCGGAGGGCCCAGTAGTAAAGGGTTTCCAGTTATTTGGCTGGAGTCACATAAAATAATACTTCAAGATAGAATTCGTCTCGATAAAAGTGACCGTCTTGTGTTCGCTTGTCTCATCACTATGGTGAAAGCCTTTGTATAAAGTACTGTGTCTGGTTGGTCGGGCTGTTTTTCCAAACCTTTAAGCCTGAAAATACTGCTTTCATGTTAAGGTGAGAGGGTTGGGAATGATGATAATTGTGTCCAGTTTTTAAAACATGAAGAGACTTGAAGTGTTTCCCTCACCACAGCCTTCCGCATCGCATCCTAGTTGATCCCTTTTTGTTAAGTTGCGATTGCAGTTTGTCGCGGAGCTTCAATTTATACACCATGGTGGGGATAAAGAACGAAATGCAAATTTTCCTAGATATGTAAAATAACTATTCAAATAAGCGGCTTGCTAAAAATACGTCATGTTTCCTATCCGTTATAGTGACTGGTCAATCTAAAGCCCCCACCATCGCAAAGGGATACCGTTCCCCCATATCTTATTCCCATTGCTTTAACAGTTCACTGTTCACTATTGGAGGCCAGGCATTAGAGAGAGGCAATGAGAAGCACATTTGTTTTCAAGGAAATGACGCTATGACAGATGAAAATTCTAAAGCCCTAAACACGTGACCACATCATCTCTCCATTCAGTTACGATCTGTAGTGAAATATGCGAGCTTGGATACTAAACAGGGTCGCTACTCATCTGCTTTTAATTTACCATTCCCTTGTTCAAGAATAGTAAACCAAAGGGTTGTCTCTTTTAAAGAACAACGTTTTTATTACTTGTTAAGTGTTAACATTCTGAAACTAAAAAGCTATACTAAGTTTTACTTGTTAGAGCGATTTTCAATTGATTGTCGAAAGTAATTGCGTTTTTGCTCTGGTTTTGCATCACTACGCTCTGTGATTGGTTGATAAAACTCGCGCCACTTTCTCAACTAATAAGATGTAAAACCCTAAACCAATCATGTTTTGGCCGCACGCGTTTTTCCGCGCTTGGTTCCGGTTACATGTATTTCAGTTCTTTGAATTCTGATTTGTTTATTGCACTGTTTGCACCTGTTGTGATTGGCCAGAGTAATGACTTTGGTTTTGGTTTTACGACACTCGATTGAAAACCGCTCTAACATTCTTATACTTGTGAACATTCTGAAATAATAAACTAAGTAATCTATACTGAGAATGTTATCCTGTCACATGACAAGTATCTCCTGCAATCTGAGCTTACGTCTCTTGTTGTTTCATGTTTCTTATTTTTTCTTTGAAGGTAAAAGGCAAATCAAAGTGATCACATCATCCTGAGATTTTTCTCTTGAATTATCTTTTTCATGTATATTAAATTCTTTTTCCAGGTGGGCGCCTTGCAAAGAACCTTGTGCCTGATTCGGGCTAACCCATTTGGGTTCTCTCTTAATATTTTCCCCAATAAAGCCGTTTAGGAGGGTGCTTTGCTGTGCTTCTGCGCATATGTTCTACGCATCTCGTGATAGTCCGCGAACTTCTAATTTCTTAAGGGAGATGCCTACTAATTGAAAGAAAGTAGGAGAGCTGACAGCAGAAACCTAGTTTTCATGTTCAGGTATTTCACAAACTTGAGAAACAAAATCAACCAATTAAAGTTTTGTACAAAA
Organism: Pavona decussata; assembly: GCF_977016875.1. Lineage (NCBI taxonomy): Eukaryota > Metazoa > Cnidaria > Anthozoa > Scleractinia > Agariciidae > Pavona > Pavona decussata. Next base: position 47,760 of record NW_028145495.1, on the reverse strand, counting down.
ATTTATTCAGGCTCAACAGTTTTCCTTGCTTACGATTAAATGGACTTTTTAATAAGAGGGCGATAGACATTGAAAAGCTAACCTTAATTAAGTTAAGTTCCCAACTACTGTATTATGTTGTCTCTAATACAATTTATTCTGTGCGTGAGTAATATTATAACCTTAGACCATACAGTATTTACTGGAGAAAGCAAAAACTCAGTATTTAAAATGAAGCGCTAATCCAAGGGGACCCTTTCAACGCGACGAATCACAATTTTTCAGACGTTTTGGTAGGGATTCAGGGAAACGCCATATTCACAAAACTTAGACTTCTTCTGTGAACGGAAAAACATTTGAAAACCAAATATGTGAGCAGAACTTGTATTTTAGACGGAGCGCCATATTTCAGACGTTGAGGTAGGGCTTCAGGTTCTACAGGGAGATGCCATCTTCACAAATTTCGGCTTTTATTGCGAAGACGCATAAACGATTTTTGCATTCTTTACATTTTTTTAACAAATGTCATTGTTTATTACGAGTTTGTACCAAGAGATCCTTCTCTCCATTTCCATGCCGGTTGTCGTGGTGAGTTTCAGTGATTTTTGGAATATCCAGAATGTTTTGAATTAGAATTTTGTAAATTCGTAGCTTGATCAGCGGCCCAGCCTATGATGACCTTAATTTAAATTTCTGTCAATTTTCATTTAGGGTTTTGCTTCGTTCACTCCTGGACATTTTTAAAACACTCCATTTTTTGTGAGGTGGTAAAAACGGGGACGTAGTTAGTCTCTCAACGAGAAGGGATAAAACTTATTTCAGTAAACACGGCTGCCTTAAGCTTCAATATTACTCTGACTTTGTCCTATTTAAAATAATTATTTATCCTAAAAACAAAACTAGTATGTACTGTACAGTTAAGACTCGATTATTTGGCTCTCTGGAGCTGTTTCCCCCTACCCCTAGTATCGAGTTACATGTGCATGTTTTTAGAAATCTCGACTGGGTAATATTCGTCAAGAATTCGGTACCATAGAGTAAGGAGCGGGAAAATCGAGAAGAAGACCAGATAATCGAAGTTTCTCTTTGCAATTCATAAGCAAACGTTGTTAACTGCCATTATGGCCTCTTAAACTGGTACTCGACGAATAAGCTACATGGTGGAACGCGTTTTTGTGTCTAGGTTCCACCCGGCAGCTAGCTGGTACCTATTAACACTGTACACCTGACTTAAGATTGCAGCGCATTGGGACAAATTTTACTATTTTAATTCACCACTTGAAAAATCTTGAATAAACTGCGCTCAGGTATGAAAAAAAATCAGTTTTTTGCAAATTTCTAATTAAACATATTGTGATTGAAGCTTTCTGGACACTAAGTTACCTTCTAATTTCCTTGACATTTTTAGCAATCCTAGTTTGTGTAAAACAGATACAGACAAAGTATATTTCAATTACCACAGTGGCCAAATTACCTGATTAAATCTATTGATCAAACCGAATATTCATTTTCTCTCCTTGTCGACGCATTTCCACAGTAACTTTGGAAACGACCTCATTTTTATGTATACATCTCAACTACATTAAACAAATCTTAATTTTAACGTTTAAACCTTTTTTTCGTGCTGCTCGATTCTCTGCAGTTTAATTTTTGTATTGGGAACAATTTTACCATTTTAATTCACCACTTGAAAAATCTTCAATAAACTGCGCTCAGGTATGAAAAAAAAATCAGTTTTTGCAGAAGCAATTTCTAATTAAACATATTGTGATTGAAGCTTTCTGGTCACTAAGTTACTTTCTAATTTCCTTGACATTTTTAGTAATCCTAGTTTGTGTAAAACAGATATAGACAAAGTATATTTCAATTACCACGGTGGTCACATTACCTGATTAAATCTATTGATAAAACCGAATATTCATTTTCTCTCCTTGTCGACTCATTTCCACAGTCACTTTGGAAACAAGCTCATTTTTATGTATACATTTTAACTACATTAAAAAAATCTTAATTTTAACGTTTAAGCCTTTTTTTCTTGCAGCTCGATTCTCTGCAGTTTAATTCTTGTTTGTTTTCGTTTTGATGTTTTCCTGTCTTTGAGCAGTTATAATTTATGAAATAAATGTTTGCGATGAACAAATATTAACCACTTGTAAATCAAGAAAAAAAATTACGGCTCCTTACTATTAACATCTGAGTATATGGCAGAATTTACAAGAGAATCACACCTTTGATGAAGAGAAGTCGGTCTCTTTTGATTCCTGAAACCTATTTTCTTGCCGTTTTATACAAAAATGTCTCTTGTTCCTCAACTCTACTATGACGGGTCTACTATAGTTCTATGGAAGAAGCCAAGTAGAAAAAATGAAAAAAACAAAAAAAAAAACATACAAAAATAGCAATGTTTTGTCCAACCAAGTGAGGATTTTGGCAAGTCCTGGACTAGGCAACTATAAATCAATCTAATATATTGCCGTGAAACGTTTCTCGACCTAAAAATGTTAAGACATTTTTGTAGTGTAAATAGTTAAAACAGTCTCTAAAGAGTCCAATCCTTATCTAAAAAACATTTGAAATGAACTGTACGGTAGACATTACTCCTTCGATAAGGACTTCAAAACAATCGTAATCACATGATACTCAAAATAAACAAGTATTTACAGTCTCTTGGACGAGTTTCTAGCCATCCTTGTCTTGTCATAATGGTTCTCCATCTATAATCCATCAAAAATATTGATTACAGCTCTGTGTTCAAAAGCTATAAAGCAAAAAAAAACAAGAAGGCGAATTAGAGTAAAAGCTAAAAACGTCTGCAATAATTATGCAAAATAGTGTTGTTAATCAAGGAGTTTTTTTCCATTTTTTTCCATCTGTTTGTCTTCCCTCTTTGTTCTGTCATTCAACAAATGATTTAGATATTTCCTAAAACATCTCGAACATCTCTAAATGTGTTAGTTCAATTTTTAGATGGATACTGTATCGCTTTCAGATTAGCCCATCCCCTCCCTCATGCTTTTAAAACCGTAAAAATATCACCAAGCTGAAGGAGATATTATTTCGCACATCAGTAAGAAACCACGAAAAGGTTACTCATTTTCGAGTGAAAATTTTACAGCGGGGGAATTGAAAATTTCCCTATGGTAAAAAAGTCTTTAATGGTGACATAAAAAAGTCACTGATCTCCCCAAACCCAAGTAAACAGAAAAACTGCAACATTTAAGACTTTATAGAACTTTTGCTTTTTCCCATCGAATGGGAATGTATTAGGTTCCAAAAAGTCAAATAAAATCAGCTGCAAATAACTTTAGTAGATAGCTACTAAATTCTCTTATTTCAAACGTTGATCAGTCTACTCACAATTCATTTTCGCTACTCAGTCTTGCCTGCCCAATTCTAGGGTGACATCATCACCGATGAGTACAAACGGAGCCCAGAAATCCACTGCACTAAACTCATCAGATTCTCTCATGGATTTCATGGCTTGGCTCAGAGCTGCACTGGCACTTTCACCTTTCACTAAGTGCTGATAGAATATTTTCATGAACTCCATAGTAGCCTTGTCATCAATCGCCCACAATGACACCAGGACAGACCGAGCACCAGCACCCAAAAATGCCCGTGCGATGCCAACCACACCCTCAGCCTTGATCTCCCCGCGGCCACTATGACAGCAACTCAACACAACCAGTCTTGCTCGCATCTGAACATTCAGTACATCTCTCATTGTTAAAACGAAATCTTTGTAGACAGGAGTCCGTGATACCGGTGAAGGATTTGGTGCTAAAGCAATTTCTCCTGTTGCCATCCGCCCATGTGCTGCAATGTGTACCAAAGCAACCGAGGAGAGTCGTTTCAATACTTCATTCTTTGTTGCATGCTCTCCAATAAGAGGCGTGGTTTGAAGTATTCGACCAATCATCTGCACTTCTTCTCGTGCGAATGGCAGCTGGTCAAACTTCGTGCCCTCAAAAGTAACCTCTTGTATCCAAGGATCACCCACGAGAAGCGCGCCACTCTTACTGTGGTAATCAGCGGGAGAATCTGCGATCAATTTTAAACTCGTCAGTGATGGAATCACACGGACTCTGAAAGATTCGCAGAAGTACTTTGAATCTGAGTCCATGAATGCAGCGAAAGGAACCAAACACAATGGACCCTCCGGGACGAATATTACTTCACTTTCAAGTAACAAATCTTGGATGGGACTGATGAGAGTCTCATATAATAAACTTAAAGCATTAATCGGAAGATTGGAGGACTGCTGATTTTGCCTCTCATCTGGAGGGGAACTCTCATCTGCAAGGTTTTCGTCCCTCGTCATATTTAATGAACGATCCTCACATTCGACAGCTTTACCACGAATTTTCTTCCTTGTGGTGTCCAAGAAAGTTTCGGCATCAACTTGACCCTCGGGGATTTGCTTTCTTCTTAACTGTACATCCTTTCCTTTCTTTAAAACCCACCAAATCATTTCTTGGTGCTCAAGCGCGAAGAAAACTGTAGTAGAAGGAAAACCACTTAACTCAGCTATAGCCTGTATTTCTGTGGCAGATTCCTTTCGGTATTGTTTGGATGCATACCTGAACTCCATGAGATCATTCAAAGCCTGTGCACGCCCCTGCTCAGCAGATAAAAGAGCCTCCATAATCTTGCCTTGCTTTAAAAACAAACGCCATAAACTAACGTACGCAGTTTGGAACAAATTCCGCATGCTCACTTTCCAGTCATCATTAACTCCGAGATCATGCCTTACATCATTCAACGTAGCTATACTATGTTGATGACAATCTACAGCTTTGCTTAAAAAGCCCGTTAATTGAAAGGCAACTCCAAGGTTATGAAAAGCTGTAGCAATTGAAATTTTGTCTCCCACTGTTTTTGCGATTTCTAGGTGACGTTCATGGTAGTGTTTGGCTTTTATGAAATCTTTGAGTTCAAAATAAGCGCAGCCTAGATTACCATAAGCGCTTCCTTCACTTGGGACATTTCCCACTTTTCTTGCGATTTCTATTGCTCGTTCATGGTAGTGTATGGCTTTTTCTAAATCTCCGAGGTCCTGATAATCGTTGCCTAGATAACCATACGCCATTCCTTCGCTTAAGACGTCTCCCAGTTTTCTTGCGATTTCTAGGCTCCATTCATGGCAGTGTATGGCTTGTTTGAAATCTCCGAGGCTGCGATAATCGCCGCCTAGATTACCATACGTAATTCCTTCACTTGAGACGTTTCCCACTTTTCTTGCGATTTCTAGGTTCCGTTCATGGTAGTGTATGGCATTTTTGAAATCTCCGAGGTTGCGGTAATCGTTTCCTAGATTACCATACGAAATTCCTTCACTTGAGACGTCTCCCACTTTTTTTGCAATTTCAAGGTCACGTTCATGGTAGTGTATGGCTTTTTTGAAATTTCCGAGGTTTGCATAATCGTTGCCCAGATTACCATACGCAATTCCTTCACTTGAGACGTTTCCCACTTTTCTTGCGATTTCTAGATTCCGTTCATGGTAGTGTATGGCTTTTTTGAAATCTCCGAGGTCGCGATAATCGTTGCCTAGATTACCGTACGCCATTCCTTCACTTGAGACGTCTCCCACTTTTCTTGCGATTTCTAGGCTCCGTTCATGGTAGTGTATGGCTTTTTTGAAATCTCCGAGGTTTGCGTAATCGTTTCCTAGATCACCATACGCAATTCCTTCACTTGAGACGTCTCCAAATTTTTTTGCGATTTCTAGGCTCCATTCATGGTAGTGTATGGCTTTTTTGAAATCTCCGAGGTTCTGATAATCGTTGCCTAGATTACCATACGCAATTCCTTCACTTGAGACGTCTCCCACTTTTTTTGCGATTTCTAGGTGCCGTTCATGGTAGTGTATGGCTTTTTCGAAATCTCCGAGGTTCTGATAATCGTTGCCTAGATTACCATACGCCTTTCCTTCACTTGAGACGTCTCCCACTTTTTTTGCGATTTCTAGGTGCCGTTCATGGTAGTGTATGGCTTCTTTGAAATCTCCGAGGATGTGATAGTCGTTGCCTAGATTACCATACGCCTTTCCTTCACTTGAGACGTCTCCCAGTTTTCTTGCGATTTCTAGGTGCCGTTCATGGTAGTGCATGGCTTTTTTTAAATCTCCGAGGTTGCGATAATCGTTGCCTAGATTACCATACGCCTTTCCTTCACTTGAGACGTCTCCCAGTTTTTTTGCGATTTCTAGGTGACGTTCATGGTAGTGCATGGCTTTTTTGAAATCTCCGAGGTTGTGATAATCGTTGCCTAGATTACCATTCGCCATTCCTTCACTTGAGACGTCTCCCACTTTTATTGCGATTTCTAAACAATGTTCATGATAGTATATGGCTTTTTTGAAGTCTTCATGGTTGTAATATGCGTTCCCAAGCCTCCAATAAATATTCCCCTCCAGTAATTTGCCTCCCGTTTTCTTTCCAATTCTTAGTTCACGTTCGTGGTATTGTATGATTGCTTTGAGATTTTCGGGAATGTCTTTGTCAAAGATGCAACTTTCTCTACAGCTGTCGTTTGCATCTCTGCTAGTTTTGACAAAAAAGGTGCCTCTTTCCTGTCAAATATAAACATAAATGGTTTAATAACAATTTTCCAATTATGGACACTGTTACTTGCGCTTGTTCAATAAATGGCATTCGGAAAACTTGTTTGATGATCATTTGTTTTAAACTTGGTGTTGTAATAGGCTCCAGGCTGCTAAATATTACACAACGAATCTACTTGATTCTCGACTGTAATTAACAAAAACACTTTTACAAGCAATCTTAATCATCTTAATCGACATTGTCGTCATTATCATCATCATTGCTACTGTAATGTCTTAACAAAACGTGCAAGTAAAACAGTGATTTATCGCCTTTCGGAAGTGGCGAATTGTGTGACAAAATAAGTGCATTGTAAGTTTGCCTTGTTTCTTTTATTTGTTTCTTTCTTTACTTCTACTTACTGTTCTTTCTCAGTGAAGTGAACGAGATATCATTTCCTAGAGGAAAATTTATCACTTTATGACGGTTAGAGTGGAAAAGCGACGGACCCCAATATGGAAAGTAATTGATCAGCTTAGATAAGTAAATGAATCGAGTTTCATTTGGAATTCTTATGATCGCTAAGCAGTGAATTTTTCAAACCTCACTACCCATCCACGCCGCCCACTAAGTGTTAAGTACATAACGAGCATTTCAGTCAGTTCATTGGTAACCTTCCGACAGATCCAGCAGCTTGGAATATCACCGAGAGCATAGATTGTGAAGAATCGTTGTGAGCTCTTGCCACTCGTCAGTCTAGGAACTATAACAGGATTTCTTTGTATGGAAGCTGGAGAGGTTCAGGTAATCCACATTCGGTGAGAAAACCAAAAACTAGCAATGCTAAAGGGTTTGTAGAGTGCTGTTCAGTTGAGTATTAAAAGCAATTTCGCGTTTGCTTTGGTTTTGCTATACTGTCCTTTATGTTTGGCTGGCAAAGTTCGCGCCATTTTCTCAACCAATGGAAGTCAAACCAAAACCAACAGTGACTTGCTCCTGCACGATTTGGCTACATGCATTTGCTTTGAATTCTGATTGGTTCATTTTGCTGCTTACGTCTTTTGTAGTTCGTCAGAGTAATTACGTTGGGTTTGGTTTTGCGACACTCAATCGAATATCGCTTTAATGTTAACCTTCTATAAGCATGGCTAATGAAATCGTTTCTGTTAACCAATAAACACTTCCAAGAAAACTTGTTGAATTGTTGTTTATCAAACTTACTGTTTGACTTTCTGACAGATCCTTCGTTGCCTTTTCCCCAGTACCTTGCAGCTTGTTTTGCTCGCTAACCGACTTGCCCTTTAACTCCATCAACTTCTGATTGTTCTTGTCAATCTTACATTAGTCAAGATTTCTAATACGTGAAAAACAAAGGTTTTAAAGGTTTTCAGAAAGCCTTTCGGAGAATACCGACAATAACGAGAGGTAATTGGCTTAAAATATTTGTTAACTTTGACCCTCAAATTATTACGTATGAGGATTAGTCTAGCAAGTTATGTTTCGACCTAACACAGTCTGTCACAAGTCAAAAGCCTAAAGATAGATTCAAAGGAATGTTTCAAAGCGCTGCGATTTAATAACGAAAAACGGTTAATACCAGAGTAACTTATAAATGTCAAAATATCAATGTCCTTGCCAGCATTTGGATGCCTCTTGGAGTGGAACTTTTCAAAAGAAAGTCCGCATAGTCTTATGATAATTAGTTACACACAAATCGAAAGGAAGTCACAATCAGTTTATTTTTCTTAAATTAGTTCATACTTGCCAATGGTCACGTTTCTGTCATTTAAAGGTCGCAGAACAGATAAAAATTTATGTTTCTTTTTATTTGTTAGTGTACAATGAAGGATACTGCTAATCCCTTATCACACCAGCTGATGGCTTCCTCAAACTGATTCAGCTGAAAACAAGCACTTGCTCCTAATAAAACAGAATGATATTTTACTTGACTTATGACAGATCAGCCAGCATCATGCCTCCACGAATTAGTTATAAAATAAGAAAAGTACTGTGGCAAAACTTTCCCCTCCCTTGTGATTAACACACAATATCACACATGAAATCACTGGTTGCCTTCATAAATCTGGCCAATAAACATACTTTATAAATCAGTGAACATAACCTGATCATATTTTCATTAACTGTAGTAAAATAATCGATAAAGAGTTTACAACTCAAATACTTTTTAAAACCCCGACATGCTTTTCTACATCTTTAACGTCTGATTACCTCAAGTGTACTTAAGTGTTCAGTAATTCTTCCAGATTAGATGACAAGTTACAAGGATTCGATTTAGAATGAATAACAGACTCGTTTTAACACTATCGAGAGAATATTACTTTAAATACAAAGCATTCCTCAGCTAAGCGTTTATTATTATTATTCGGTAGAATGACAACGTAAAGTTCTCCCCATTTTCTTTTCTGACTCTTACCTGTAACAATCGCTTTGACATAAGACGGTTGTAAGTCTGTGGCAGTTTTTGCATCACTAAGTGAGTCATGGAAGTTACCTGTGCGAAAATCAATGAAAAGAAATATGCATTGTTAATGAGCGCACGATTAACGTACATTGCTGTTAATTTTTTGTGGAAATACATTAATCAGTATGACAAACTGTTAAAATCTCCAAACTTCTTACCCAGATTAAAATGTGCTGTTGCTCTGTTGCTGTACAGTTTGGCCTTCAGTTCTTCATCTTTGACGTCCGCATTGATTCCTTTTGTGTAAAGCAATATGGCTTTGCTGAAGTCTTTCTTTCTGAACACGTCATTGCCCTGATTCTTGCAGAGCTCTGCTTTTGCTAAAAGGAACGACGTTAAAAGACATTTGCATTTTCCTGAATAAAGGTCATAAACTAGGTATCACTGTCTATATTGGGGAGGGGGAGGTCATATGTTTTTCAATTTACAAAGGAGGCTGACGAAATACCGACTCCCCACCCCATTTCCCCCTAAACCACAAATAACTAGAAATACGTGACTCGCAAAACCTCGCGAAGCTGGGGCTGTGTGGAAAGCCCTCTTTACTCGTATTGTAGCATCAAATGAGGAGTTTAAAAGGTATCTAAACATAGCAACTATTTTGATGAGCATGGTCTTTTCGTAGTTACACAGGCTAGTTTGCGGTTGAAATCTATTTCTGACACGACGAAATGTACTAATGAACACTCCCTTAAGAACTGTTGCGGCCTGGATCTCAAACTTTCCAATAAAACTGTCAAAAGCTCTTGGACCAAAAGTAATCATTACCAAAACTCATCACCTCTTAAAGTGGTTTCGTTATTATCATCCAGTGATTTCTCAGTAGCAGTTGTGATGTCAGATTCATTTGCATCGTCCTTTCCGCCTGCATTTTGTAGCTTGTTCTGTTCATTGACGGCCCGGCTTCTTAATTTCAACAACATCTGGTTGTTCTTGTCAATCTTACATAAGTCAAGACTTGTAACACGATAATTGTAATAGTTATCAACAGTCGAGAAAACCGTCAAACTACATATACTATAGGCAGAAGGTCACATTGTTTGTTTGTTTGTTTGTTTGTTTTGTTTGTTCAGAAATTTAAGAAAAAATAGCACCATTAAAATTATTATGAAAAGACAAAAAACTTAGTTTTTGTAATTTGTCTTGCGTGAGGTGGCACAGATAAGCGTGAATGAAAGAAAATAAATTTGACTTTGAATAATATTTTTCGTTAACGTTGTATTGTCCGCAATAAAGGATACGGCCAATCCTTTTTCACACCAAATGATGGCTTCCTCAAATTGATTCAGCTGAACACAAGCACTTGTTCCTAAAAAATCAGAATAATGTTATTTCGAAACCATTTCTCCTAAAACATAGGGCTCGTATAATATTACTGTAGAACACTTTAAGGAGGCAAAGACAAGGCCACCCTCCTTGTTGTATTCCGGGTAGCTAGCTTAGCCACAAGAGGACAAATTCCCACTGAGATGTCTTTCAAGTCAAAAAACTAAAATTCTCTAGGTGTGTTTTATACGTACGGTATTAAAAACTTGATGATGCCTTATGATTACCTAATCGGTTATATATACATGTAATGTAACTTTCAGTGAATGGAACATGAAGCCGTGTTTAAAATTTGATCTTTGTCACAGCGAACTATATTCAACCGCCGCCCAGCGATAAAACGAGATGTACATTTTTCTTAGAAATCTTACCTCTCACGATCGCTTTTACCAATGATGGCTGCAAGTCATTAGCAACCTTAGCATCATTCAGTGAATCATTATAATTTCCTGAAGAAGAAGAGACACAGTTAGGTAAAGGAAATGAGAGGAGAGGCGTTGCATTAATGAGGTTTCAATCTAAAGTGCTCTTAAGACATAAGCCTAATTACACCGAAAAACTCTAACCTAAACAAAAGTATGCTTCTGCTCTGCCGCTGTACAATTTGGCCTTGAGTTCTTCATTCTTGCAGTTCACTTGAATTCCCTCCGTGTAGAAGTGTACGGCGTTGCTGAAATCTTCCTGTCTGTATCTCTCATTACCTCCATTATTGTAAACCTCTGCTATGGCTAAAACAAAGAATATCAGAAGAAGTTTCGTGTTTCATTCATCAGCTAAACGTGCGAATTCAACAACTTCGTAAGAGCTTGGACAGAATAGGGACCCGAGTTGGGGTGTTGGGGTGGTGCAAGCACGAAGCACGAAGCAATTGTCAAATTGTTGTAATTTTCTGTAAAGAAGTGAGGTATGGGGATCAGGGTGAGTGATGCAAATTCTCCTTCTCTGAAAATATGGGAAGTCTGGTACCAGTAAGGGGTTGTAGAATCTGGAAATTAAAAAAAAAAAAAAACACACACACACACACAAAAAAAAACGGCAGTTGCAGTCAAATACAAGGAAAACACTGTTTACGCAAAGGTTATTTAAAAAAATAATTGTGCAAAGAAAACGTCGATAAAACCCTTCGTTGGTTGGCGAGATGTCTTTTCCTCCACCCAAACGATCCCACAACACCTCACTCGTACCAATCTACCCATAGGACTTTGAATGAGGAACACTCAGATTAGAGGGTGTACGCGTAATTCCTGGTCGAGTAGGGACTTTTTTTTACTTTACCACTCCAGGTCGAAGGGTCCGCGCAAACATTTTACGTCTTTTTTTTATACAATAGAGTCCTTTCAAAACGTTTTAAACAATTGGACTTATAGTATTTTCTTTCAAAGCAAACTACTAATGGAAAAAGCAATAGTTTAGGCCTCACCTTCAGGCTCTTTCGGGGGAAGGAATATGTTCAGCACCCACACTCCAATATACACCTGCACTGTACGCTGTCTAAAACAGGATTTATACTAGGGTGTCTCTTTACTGTCAACTGAAAAGGAATCATGCTTCTTCTCACCTCTAAAAGTGTCTTCATCAAAATCCAGCATTTCTTCACCAGCTGGGGTGACGTCACTTTCCTTACCAGCTTGCGTGACGTCACTTTCCTCACCAGTTGGCGTGACGTCACTTTCCTCACCAGCTGCCGTGAAGTCACGTTCCTCAGCAGTTGGTGTTATGTCACTTTCCTCACCAGCTTGGGTGACTGCACTTTCCTCACTAGGTGGCGTGACGTCACTTTCCTTACCAGTTGGCGTGACGTCACCTTTCTTCACCAGCTGGCGCTACCTCACTTTCCTCACCAGCTGGCTTTACGTCACCTTCCTCACCAGCTGGAATGACGTCGCTTGCCTCACCAGCTGGTGTGACCGGACTTTCCTCAACAGCTGGTGTGACCGCACTTTTCTCGCCAGCTTGGGTGATGTCACTTTCCTCAGTAGTTGGCGTGACGTCACTTTCCTTTCCATTTTTGGTTGGACTCTTTGCCATGAGCGCTGGAAGTTTCCTCCTCAAAACGCTTTGGCTCTAATATTTGTAAGTTACTGTTGTTGTAGAAAACAGAAATTACTGTATAAGAAAACACCAGTGAGCCTTAAAAAGCAAAACTAAAGATAAGCAGATCTAAGAAATCATGATGTAATATCAGGTCATAAAAGTCATCACTTTCCGTTGTGGAACCCAAAGAAAAAAGCAGTGCTCATTCGCCAAGTTTCAATGCTATAAGACTGGTTTTTACCAGAACGTAAGCATAAGCATAAGCATAAGCATAAAGATAAGCAAGTGAGAACATTAGCTACATAAGCATAAGGACAGACGCACTCGCGGAAAGCCATTTAATGATGGAATTCTTGATACCAGCTCCCCTGGATGTTTAGGAAGATGGCGGACGAAAAAGTTGACTGCCTTTTGCATGTGCTTGAACTTGTGTCGTCCCCTTCTTATTAGTGAGCTTACGCAACAGGACGGCTGAGGATAGGGGAAGGTGAAATATCGTTGTATGACCAAAATGACATCTTAACACCGTCACATTTGTAGGCGATTTTTGACTAAAACTGGTGTTCCGTCATTTGTGAAAACCTGAAAACCACGAGCGGTATGAATGTTACAATCTAGAGTAATGAATACTTGGTCCGGTCACGTTGGTCACACAAGCACAATTTGCCGTCCCACCAAATAAGCCGTCCTGTTGCGTAAACTCTTAAAAACTGCGACATAAGCTTAAACATAAGCACAAGGAGAATGAACGTGTTGGTTCCTCTTGCGCTTATGTTTATGCTCATATTGCAGGTATTTTCACTTGCTTAAGCGGCGTTTGTAATAATGCTTATGCTTATGCCTTAGTGAAAACCAGGCCTTAACCTGAACACTCTTAGAGTTATTAAGGGGGGGGGGGGGGGGGAGGGGGGATCTGCTCCGATATATTCAGTCAGGCTCATTCGGATAAAATCTGAACACAATGGAAGAAATTAATACCCACCTCAGAAGCCCAAGGTATGATTTACATTTATTGACTTGCCAGGGTGTCCGGCTGCAGGACACGTTATAGGCCCAGATTAGGGACTAGGTGTTGTTATATGAAGTACAAGACAGTTATGTCTCAAAGGGACAAAACATTCACCAAACCTCAAGGAAAAACAACTTATTAACTATACTAAAGGAACAGACGTTTTTCACTAAAATGCTTTTTAGACGCTAGTGGTGGTGAGGGGTTTCAGACTTCCCCTCAAAGTGCAGACAGCCATTTGACCTAACAGTTAAATGGTTAGATTCAACGAGCGATGTAAATTTTAAATCTATGGTTATAAGATTTATTTCGCCTCTATGGACAAAGAACAATATGACTTAAAAGTCGCATACTTTACCTCAACGGGCAGAGATGTTGACTCAAAAGTCACATGTATTGCCCCAACAGGGAAAAGAACACTGTAAATGATCTGCCTGAAAGGGCTAGAATAATATAATGTATTCTAAAAACTCTGTGAGATCGTTTTCCATGTGCAGTTTTAAGTGACGTCATCGCAGGCCTGGATATCCCGGTTAATAATAATAATAACAATAATAATAATAATAATAATAATAATAATAATAATAATAATAATAATAGTAATAAAAAAAACATTCAGCTGCGCATACTTCCGATCTTACATCCGAAAAATTTTTGTTTTTTTTCCACTATTGGAAAGAATAGTGTGCTGCCTTGCTAATGCTCGCCAGCAATTACCTCACCCTTAAAATGTCAAGCGTGCGAATTTGTACGCTTTACAGGGCTACTGATTTAAAGATGGTCTGTTTAAAGTGTCGACCAGTAATTGTTTGAGGCTTTTTAAAAGAAAATATAAACTGAGAATAACCCCCGTTTGCCCTTCCATTACCAACATTTGTTTTCAATTAGCAAAACCACAGACGCCATTTTTATGCGTCCTGGAGCAAAGCTAAAAACACACATCTTTATCTTCAATTATTCTTTAATTGAAAATTTTATTTTGGAAACAAAATTTCACGAATGAGAGCGAACCTTCATCTCTCGACTAAGCACTTTTCTCCAATTTTGTCCCACCCCGCCTACAGCGAGTCGAACATCAGCCAATTTATTAGAGCCACCTTTGAAAGCATGTGATTTCCATTTTGGTGCAAAAAGGTATTCTGGATAATTTGGTTGTTACGGCGAAAGACGGTGAAATGGAAGTCCCACCCAGCCTCGTTCCCAGGGTCTCTCCTCTTCCCGTACCAAGGAATGGAGAGGGAGACGGGAAGAGGAGAGACCCTGGGAACAAGATTGATTCCCGCCGTCTCAATTGTCAAGCAATCTGGTCCTTCTGTAATCCCTATTTTTCCGTGAGATTTTCGAGAATCGTACGCTTCGATGGAAATTACGCCATCTTGGTTTGTAAAAGCGAACGCAACCGAGGCACCGCCGCTTGAAATCGGACTTTCTCGGACCATCTTAAGATGCGTAGCAAAAGGAGGAGACGTCAGCCATCAGTTTTCAGTAGTGATTGGCTTCGACGTATCTCGCACTGAAAAATGAGATTCCAAAAACGTGTTGCCATATCGTTATGCACAGAAACCGAAATAAATTATTGCCTTATGCGATGTCACTGCTCAAAACTAATTAATTACACACGAATGATACCGAAAAATTAATTCCGACAAAAACGGGCTGAACTGATCCCAGAAAATTCAACTGAAACAATGTAGGTGCGCAAAATAATTACAAAGTCAATGCCATATTTTGCGCTGTATTTTCATTCAGTTTTGGGTTAAGATAACTTACAACTCAGTAGGACTTTCACTCGATCCAGAAGTATATAAACAGAAATATCGCCTTATGACTCTATTGCAAACTGCTAAAGGCAAAGACCATGTAATACAAATTTTAGTATTTGTATTTTTCTCGTCAACTCTCGCTTTCTAAAGGTGCAACCTTAATAAATTATATCGAAGACTTTCAAATGAATTAGTTTTATGCAAGAAACCGAAACAATTCAATCGTGTTTTAAGACCTCAAACATCGCCATCATTTATCTTCTGGTTCACTTATTTTAAAAGTTTGCTTAATTTTGTGAGCACAGATAAAGATTAGTGGGAAAGCGGACATATAACACGAACAGGAAATGTTTAGGCCCAGTTCAGACGCCGAGCTTTTCATGAGCCGGCCTTAACTCAAATTAAAGTCAGCGCAAATCACAAAATCCGGCCTTTCGATTCAGACGCCGAACTTAATTTATTTGAAGCAAAACATGCTCTCTACTAGAAACTGCATCTGGAATATGTTATAATAACTTATGCATTAGGTTCGGCTCATGAAAAGGTCGACGTCTGAATCAAAGCCGTTCCAAAGCCGAAATTCCTGGCTGAGCCGTTCCACATTGAAGCACACGTTCTCAACTGATTCAGACCCCGAACGTTTCATGTAGTTAATTCAAGGTATTAGGTTCGGCTCATGAAAAGTTCGACTAGCTGTTGGCCTTAGCTATCTCAATCGTGCATATTATACTGATAAGACCTGGGTCAATGACAAAAAAATATTTTTTTTCTTGACAATATTCCCCGCTTGTACAAATGCCCTTTATATACATCGTTAAATTCTCTTCATTGTAGATATAACAAATGTAAGGGGAACGTCGTGTTTAGTCAATTAAAAATTCCTTTACACGATTTATGATCGAGCTTCATCTCCTTTTTGTCGGTAAGCAGCCAAACGCTAAAAAAATACTTATCCGCGCGTGATCGTCTATCCGCCTAGTTTATGTCCTTCTTCTCAAAACTGTTAAATTATATAAGCCATACAATTCCCAAGCATATGATGGTTTATAGTTTTGCTTACCTAAAACCTTTGGTGTCTTGAGACTGTATTGCGTTTGATGGTTTTGAGTGATTTGCTCCGACCCCACTAATGTACATTGAAAAGTAAACATCAAAATCACGGCACTACATCTTCACTTCCAAGAAACCGAAATAGAATTGTCACATGGACGTCATACATTAAATATACACTTTAACAAGCGTTTTGAGCGCCAGAGATGAGAAGCTTCGGGTGTTGGTTGGGTAAATATTCCATTGTTATATTATTAAAAAGGTTATTCATTTAGGCTGTTAAGGAAATTTCAGTTTAGTAGAATAGGTATATCTTATTTGATGGTTTTACATATAATACGCACGGATATTTTGCGAGTTGCGTAGCATTTTTTCAAGCCCTGAACGGACGAGGAAAAAACAAGCAATGAGCAAAAAGATTTTGCTATTTCGGCTTTTCTTTTTTGGTAAGAAAACGTGCACCATTAGATACTCATAGACCTGGTCGAAAACTATTATTTCTACCAATTTGCTGATGACAAGGAAAACAGAGATAAGCCTGAAGTTGTTGGGGTCATTTTTCGCCTCTTCGTTGAGTACGGACGATACTCTCGCCAATTTCCACTTATCTGGGAAGATACCAGTAGCGATAGACAAGTTTATTATATGGGTTAAGGACGGCGCGACAATAGGTGCTGCCTCTTTTAGTAGACAACAGGATCTCCCTTAGTTTTAGAACAGTATCATCGGTTTTTCTGTCAAAACAAAGGTAAGTGATACGGGATTGACATAATCGCTAAAGTCAAGACAGTGGAAGTAATACGGTCACCTCGTTATTATGGCCAGTTTTTTTTGCCCGTCAAAAGGGCCATGCAATGCCTTATAAAAAAAACCCTCGTTAATAGGATCACCCGTTAGTACGGCCAACGGCCACATTTTGAAATCCTAAACTGTACAATCCTTTATAATTTCACCCCGTTAATACGACCACTCACGCTAAAGTTAGAAAACCAAAACGCCTGTGACACGTCAATTCTATTGACCTCTGTCATTTACTCTGATCAAACAACCGATTTCCTTTACAAAGTCAGCAACACTCCTCCCTGTTTTCATTACAAACATGACGAAGAAAATACAGTAAATCTTGACGCTAACATCCGCTTTTAATAGGCAAATTACGAAGCGATTTAGTCAATGTGCTTCGCAACAAGGACGATTGATACTACCAAGTTCAAGTATTTTGTACAATTCTGTCATCAATTTATCGATCTTCTTTTAATGTTCCATAAAAAATACAGATTTCCAGCAAGCGAACGGGTTTCAAAACCGAACTCTACAGCCACACTCCGTACAAAACAGAAAATTCTCCTTCGACAAAAATACCGCATGTTAAATGTTCAAGTGATCACGTGTCAACCGCGTGATCTGTCCACGTGCCATAAGAAAATGTTCAAAATATGTAACGCTCAATCTCGTACCCAGGGTCTTCAGGCTTTTTGGTCAGCGGGGCAACGCCGGGAAGACTCTGGGGACATCGAATTTTACTACCGCAGGATTTCCGCGGTAAAACAATGGAAACCGTTACGGAACAGCCAATTAAAAAAATTGAATTTTATCGATGTCCCCAGAGTCTTCCCGGCGTTGCCCCGCTGACCAAAAAGCCTGAAGACTCTGGGTACGAGATTGTGTAACGCTAAGCTAAATGTCACACAATGAACAAAAAAATAATCCGCAACAAATTCCGTACATCTACATTTCCATTGTTTATTAAAGAGAACGGGTTGTTTAGGAAGTGCGAGTGCGATGTACTCTGTCATTGCCGCCCTTAAGTCATGAAATTTGACCCTATCCCGGTAGTACCGCCACCCCGTTAATACGGCCAATTTTTTGGGACCCATTGGTGACCGTATTAACGGGGTTGTACCAACCTCGTTCCCAGGGACTTTTCCCTAGCTTGGGGGAAAAGTCCCTGGGAACGAGGTTGCCCCGCCCCCAAGCTAGGGAAAAGTCCCTGGGAACGAGGTTGGGGTTGTACTGTATTGGATGGAGGAATTTCACTGGCAATTGATGGTCCTATATTTAAGAAATGATTATTTAAAACCTCACTTATTTCTCCGGGGAAGTATAATTAAGAAACGTCCCCAATTTTGAGAGCGTTAATTCTGAGTTAACTCTGGTATTTTGGCCATGATAAGATTTTTTTTCTTTCCAAGAGGTCTTTATAAAATGCCGGTATTTCTATAGTTAGCAGCGAAATACGATATTATAATAAGATGATTCAGCCAGTTTTATCGCTTCATTCACTTCGTTTTTAACACATTTATATCTTGACCAGCTTTCATCTATTCTTAGTCTGCAGGCAATTTTTTTTAGCTTGTCTCTTTCGAACATCAATTTCTTTAAGCCCGGGTTTAGCAATGGCGTTCGATTCAACCCGCGGGACTTCACTGCACCAGCGGCTCTCGCATGAAATCGAGGCGAGTGGTCAGCCAGTCCGAGATGGCGCCCAAACCCTGAAATCGCACAGTATCCAGAAAGAAGCTACACGAATAGCATGCGTTCTACTAATGCCGAACGCAATAAATAATCGCTTTGGATTTAGATACCGCAAAGTCAGCTCAGCGGGCATGCGAGAGTTAGAGTCAAACAAACTCAACATTGGCGTTCACACCTCGGAGAACTCGGAGCACTGGTATCGCAGAGGTCATGGGTTCCACTCCCGTTCAAGCACGAATTTTTTCAGGCTTTCTTTTCGAAACTGCTTAATTTGTGTACATGACTGCGACGTTCATTCACTTATTCATTCTAATTCCCTTCATGGTCTACGCAGAACGCTTTTTGAAAAATACAGATCTTCAAATTTAGAAACTCTGCACTTCCGGTGTTTTATTTCTCTCTTAGCTTATCACACGCAGATATGTGACTGGGGGTTTATTCATCATTTCGTTTCGTTTCACTTCGATTGTACCATAAGAAGTTTTTCATTTTCTTAACACTGTTACAGACTAATGAAATGCACCAAACTAGTGTTTGGGATCACTTAGGGGCTATATTACGGAGAATTTGCAGTCGTCTGGTCATAATTGTCAAACAAAAATCCTATCTGATTGCCTTGCGTATTCATAACACCACTTTGTAGAAGAGCTGCTGAAACCCTCGTTTTCAATAAAACTGCGATAAGATTATCCACCAGACAAAACTTCACTCGGTTGCCGGTTCAATTAGTCATCTGCGGAAGTCACTGATTCTTTTCAGTTTTTGTTGTATACGTATTTCTATGAAGACCAGACTCTTAGCGTATTTAGAAAGTTCCTTTTCAGAAGCCTTTCAGTTCTTGTGGGAAGAGGAGAAGGGGAACGGGGAACGGGAGTCTGAAAACGAGTGTACAGCGGTAATCCCTACAAGAATTCAAAATAGGCTATTTAATGCAACTTAAAGTTAGATTTTTTGGCAGATATTCAGGGTTAAGTTTCATAACAGGAATTAAAAATCCTACCTCAGGAAAAATTTGATGCTTTTGTGAGTTAAATACTCACACCTCGACAGTAAATTAGTTTAAATTTTAGACTAAAGTTAGTGATTTTCCAAGATTCCAAAAGAGTCACCCAAGATTCATCGCAAAAACTCGAAAATCTATCCTAAAGGAAATTGAAACATTCGGCGTATATTTATAACACATATTAACCACATCATATAATGGGCCTGTTTTTTATGCATGGCCTGCCAACCAATCTCTCGCGCGCGTTTAATGGCACGAGCAACCCACCAAGGTAACCAACTAAGCCTTCGAGGGCAGATGTGTTCCATCAGGTTGGACTTTCAAAAGTTTCAAAGACGCACTGATCCAAATTCATCGCGAACTAAATTGATCCCTCAAAATGTTTTCGAATACAATTTGGCGTGGCAAAATGACTAAAGTCTCTTGAATTTATTTTCACATAAGTAGGCCTGCGCAAACGTGTGTAACGGCTTGCGTGTCGACAAAAATTTTGTGTGCTTAAAGACTGCCCTATTGGTGTTCAAACTCGATCTGTTACCGCCTCGCTTCTTATCTGCTGATAATGATAATGAGGTTAGGCTACACAAACACCTACATATACAAAATTTTCCCAAAAAAAGGCAGATTTCGGAAAGGAAAAAATCGTCCAAACAAATCGTAACAACCATTGCAGAAACTGGAATACTGTGCTCCGTGACTTCGCCTAGACGACATTAAAAAAAGAAAAAGAAAAAAAAAAAGAGCGAATTCGTATTTAGCGTCTAATCAAACGGCGACCTAGCGTTAAAAGCTTCCCTTTCATATCAGTGTTAAGCAACTTGTTATTATTATTATTATTATTATTATTATTATTATTATTATTATTATTATCGAGTTGTTTTGCGGATCATCGCTGTGCACTCTTTCCCAGACTTCCGTTACCCGTTCCCGGTTCCCGGTTCGACGTTCTAGTAACATCTAAACGTCCTATTGAAACTCAATAGAGCGGTCAGTAAAATCATGATTGACTTTGGAAATTTTAAACTTCCTGATTAATTTGGATATCACCAAGACACAAACAAGTAGCCTTGCGATTACATTTTTCAGAGGCCAACGATTTCTAAACTGGTGAAATAAATATGTTGCAGTCATTTTTAAAGTGCATACGCACTGACTCGAAATCGTCTGGATCGGATGTTCAGGACGCTGCAACCGTGGACAGAATCGAAGAGACCAGTTCTGAGAAGAAATTCACCACGGAGGGTGTGTTGAACAGAAAGTGCGTTTCACTCGCCAGCCACGAAATGGTTCCCTCCAAGTTTGAAGAATTGCACTTCCTAGAGAATGTGAAGCAAGCTAAACAGTTATTCAAGAAGTACACAACTTTAGAGACCAACAAACTGATTGCACAAGGGAGAGAGAAACGGAAAAAGGGCGCTCCTGCAGATTTAATTTCCGCATTGGGCTCAGACGAGGAAATTCATTCGGTTGGTGCGGATTGTGGAATGTTTGCCGCCGTTTTCACAGCCTACCGTTATCACTACAAACTCCGAACCTCGCCGGATGACTGGTGGTTTTGTGTCATCAAACAAGTTGCGCGTGCTGTCGATGGGAACTCGCGGAATACTGAAGCGTGTTCGCAAAATGTTCGTCAACCATGATGAAAGTCAGACCATCAACGTCGTAGTAGATGACCCCAATATCTACACGATCGATTACAGCCGGTTCTTTGATCCAATAACGAAGGCAATTAAAGAAAACTTGAAGTGCTTGAGTTTGTGGATGGAATGATAGCAGATTTTAGCCCACGACGCCAGTGCAGAAAATTGTTTCCCAGATTACACTGATGCATTCAGTGAATAGTTACTTCGACTTTGAGTTGAGGTATGGATGTGGAATTCCAGCCGTGGAGATGCTAGGTACCGAGGAAGAATGGAGGAAATTAACCTCCAAACTAAAGGTACTGAGAACAATGCTGGAACCCATAGAGAACGATCTTCAGCTTGAATCGGAATGGTGGAATGTGGTGCAGAGAGTGTTCAGCAAGTTGCTGGAAACGTACCAGGGCAAGCCAGATGAAAAATGGTGGAGTCATATCGTGGATTATCTGAAGTAATATTCATCAGCTATGTTTGTTTTGCAGTCGACGTTCAATTAACTAACTGTTACTTAAGTCAGAGGAGCAGAGTGAAACCCCAGTTAATTTTTTTACTGCGCATACGTTCTGCACGTCTGGAGATACTCGGGTTTCCTATTGGTGGTGCCTAATAATACAGGGATATCTTAGCGCGGTTTAAAACTTTGCAGAGAAAGCAGAACTTGGCAAGTGCTATTGGTATCCAAAAAGAAAACTGGGCGTAACCATGCATTTTTCAGAGATTCAAGCTTCACTTTGGAGAAAAACACCATATATTAATTGCTTTAAATAATTTCACTGCTCTTTAGAATAACTGTTTTTAACTGTATTATCTCTACAAAATGCCCCGCTACCCCTAATTTTCTTTCTGGATTCCAGTAGGCCATAATAAGATTTGCTTTTCGTGCATAGTCATAAACAGTGCCAAAATACTTCTGTAGTAGGAGGCACCGTCCTTCAAGAAAGTAAATACCGACAGGCCAAATTTCTTCGCTTTAAAACGCTTCAGATCCACTTCCTCTCAGACTACAACTGGACCAGCCTTGACGCTTTGACACTGACATCTCATTGCAGTTCAGATCTCTTAAAAATGCATGGTTACGCCTAATTTTCTTTTTAAATAGGAAGAGCACTTGCTAAGTTCTGCCTTCTCCGCATAGTTTTAAACCACACAAAAACATCCCTGTATTAGTGAGCAATACCCATAGGAAAGCCGAGTATTTCGAAATGCGCAGAACGTATGCGCAGTAACAAAAGTAGGCACCGTTCTTAAGACATCATGTAGTAGTTGATAAAGTTCCATAGAATTCCATGAATTTAGAAAACAAGATAGCCTAATGTAATGCCACAATGCTAGATGCATTTATATTCTTCTAAAGCCTTTTTGGAATGTAGTGAATACTGCTCAAGGGTCGAATTTTTCTCCTTTGTTTTGCTACTGAATAGTCCTTTTTCACAATATTTTGAAAGTAGCTGAAAGCGGAGAGTGTATTCTTTCTGAAAATGCATGGAATTGGTTTTCAGAAGCTTAATTTACGAAGCCTCTCTAAGTTAAGATGTCTCAAGTATTGTTTCTTAAAAAATTAAGCTATTGCTGTACTAGCAATAGGCTTTTGTCAACAGTACGTAGGATACATCTTAACTAAGGAAAGATTCGTGAATCTGGTCCCAAAAGCAAAAACATTAAGGATTATTTTTGATTGACCGTTTATATACTACAGACGCATAATGTCTTGGATGAAATTGGTCAAACGTGTTTAGTGGCTCTGGTTATGCTTCTCTTAGTTCGTCTAGTATAAAGAATGACACAAGGCGAATTGTGCGTATTGACGGACTTAATATCAATCGGCTTTAGTACGTCTTTAGCGACGCATTATCGAGGGAAGTGTATCTACACGCTTAATCCGTTTTGTGCTCCTCTTTATGATGTACGAAACGAACTACGAGAAGCATAACCAGACTCACTACAAATGTTTGCCCAAGTTCGTCCCACACGCATTATGCGCTTCTAGAAAGAAACCGGCAATTGGAATTCGGCTAAAACAAAGAGGTTTGCATCATATCCGATGAACTAACCAGCCAAGCGAAGAATGTTTCTTTTTTTTTTTTTTTTAATAATGATATTGTATGTGGTCGACAGAGTCCTGTCGTCTACAATACACCTCATGACTGCTTGTTTTGATCTTCAGGCATATACCCCACGGGCAGGAATCACATCAGAGGATGGATCACCGACTTTTTGGAAGGAACAGAACGCAAGTATGGTGTTTGAACATAAGGATTTTACAAGTTGCCTTGTTAGTGTACCACTCACTATCGAATATCCGTCTGGTACACAGGACACTGCTGCACTGGTGGCAGGAATGCTGGGTTTTACTGTCCACAGGACAGACACCTCTGATGAGGTGACTGTCCAGCCATTCCAAGGATGGTCTCTTATGCTGGGTGATGACTCACCATTCGTTAAAAAGCATGACTAGATTGTTAACAAGTCCAGTACTAAAGGAACCCTTTGATTTAATATACCAAAGCTTTGCAGATAACTTTAATTTTTATCTTAGCTTAGCATGGAAAATTGAAAACTTTGACTCTTGAGTGTAAGAAATGTCATTGGGTTTTTCTGTTTCTGTTGTTTTTTAACCCTAAGGAAGTTTAATGAGTCATGTATCACGATATTTAGTAAATCTTGTAAGCAGCTGTTTTCTCCTGTGTTCCTAGGTCGTCAGTTTTGTGGCCCTTGTGCTAGCTGATGACTCTCCTCTTGTGAAAACTGACTGAACTGACTTTGCAGGGCAGTTGATGTTTGACTTTTATCAGTAGATGTAGTTGCCTTAGATGAACAAACGATATTAGCTGCGTGACATAGAAAAGTATGCTTCAGTATTGAATAGCTAAACCACTTCAGGGTTTCACACGTAATTGATATTTCAATCCCAGCGTTTCATGTGCGTTGTGGTGGGTATTGTCCCATTTTTTTTTTTTTTTATCAAAATTTGCTGTCTTTAAAAGTGAATTTTCAAAAAAGGAAAGGAGACCGAATATAGGAAAAACTTGAAAACGTTGGCCAGACGTCTTCAAAAACACACACACACATGAAAAAGAAAAATGTACTGATTGAAATCGAGCTAAGTTTTAGCCCGCGTAGCAGTGGTATCCCTTCCAAGCGAGTGCAAGAAGGCGAACGGAGCTTCCAGCTAGCGAGAAGCTTTCGTTTGTTAATTTCTCGCGCTTGCTCGAACTGTTTGTCCAATAGTCCAAAAAGTAAGTTTCTTGTTCTAAGCATTTTTACCGTTAATTTTTTTTTTTTACAAATTCGCCATTTTGCAATCACGACATTGTTTTCTTTCAGAGGCCCCTACTTTGATTTTGTGATATGTCAAGTTGGTAACACACATAAGGTTTAGTGGAGCTTTTCAAGCATGTTCGGACAAGCATATTTCTTTTATTTCCACTAGTTCGACTTGCAGATCAGTACAGCCATGCAAACCAACATGTTCTCGTGTGCAAATACACGTTAGTCTCTTGGTTAAAAGTTGAGAGATAAAAACGGGAAGAAAAAAAGACTAAAAAGCTAGAGTAACATTTTACAATGGCCCTCACAGTCTATGAGATAATAATCCTGAGCAAAAGGACGCCAGTTGGCTGTGCTACAATTGAGGGCGGGGAGACCAGACTGCAGTGGTGGCACCGCGAAACGGTGTCTGTGTAGCCAGGCTATCACACAACTAATGAATCGTACTTAGTTGTTTCTTGTCCATCAGGATGCATCCGAGTACAGTAAAGGGGCACTTTCACGGCAATTTTATTGTATTTCGGTAAAAACTGCTCAAACATTTGACAAAGAACCTTTTAATTCTCTAATATGAAATTGCTCTTAGAGCACCGGGAGGAAAATGTTTTAATAATTTGCTTTATTTGTCCAAGCTGTTTTCAGGTTTTCGTGAAATTCTCTCAAATACAAAGGAAAAACTTGTAAAAATTGGCGAATGTGTTCAAGTCTTAATCCATTTCCATCCTAGCCATCCGCAACCAAACATAATTTATACTAGTTTCTGGGCACTAGTAAGGTTATTGCTAACAAAACTGAGCCATTATTTTAACGATTCTGTCGATTCAAATATGTGTTTTGGCCATTCAAAGTAACCCTACAAATAGGTGATACTGCCCCTTTAAGTTCTTTTGCCTGGTAGAACACTTGAAACCATACCCAGTTAGTGGTTATGTTTGGTATGGCTTCTTAGTCCACGATTTTATCTTGATTGCGGATACGCGAATTGTCACTTACTATTTGCATACGTACAAAATGCAGAAACTGTTTCCTTTAGTGTGATTGGTTTTATTAGACACAGAGTAACAGATATTGTTAAATATATGTTATAAAAAAGGGAAATGGACACGTTGTATCATTCTTAGCTTGTAAATAAGAACTTAGAAATATACGTATCTGTTTTGTAGTTCGTACGGAGCCGTTAAATTTTAAAATAAACAGTGTTGTACTTAAATAAAAGTTTATGAAAAGATTTTTATAATTCCTACTTAACAGCACAAGTACTTAGATATTTTTTTTTGAGTTGTAAAAGCATTTAACATGTCAAAAGGGTCATCGAAAGTTATTAAAACTTGGCGTCCATATAATTATTTAACAAATGCGTTTTTATCTAACATTCGGAGTAAGTTTTCATTTACGTGAACTTCCTTAAGCATGACCGGTTATTCCTCCGAATGATTCTTCTTTTTCTTTTTAACAACGGGTTACTGAAATGACCGAGGTAGTTTCTGTACAATTCATTCTTGTTGGGCCACCGAGTTCCCGCGCTGTGAGGAAATGGTCTGTAAAACAACATGAAGTGGGCCCAAAAAATCTTGCTACTTTCCTTTAGTTAACAAAGAATGCAGAAAATAGATTAACAAAATGTTACCTACAATGGCATTTCCATGTCACCAGAATGAACCTTACATTGAACCTTACATTGTTCCCCAATTTTGCCTCAGTATCGAGCTGATGATAAGTATTGAAGCACTTCTGTTCATTTTCCGAAAACGTTCTAATATCATTGAGCAGTCCATTTTTTTGCAGTAGAGCAAAGTTCCAAGGCAAGTTTCTGGCCAATTCTATATTTTGGCCATTGCCTCTCTGCTTGTCATTAAAGTCCACTGAACCGATAAAGCAAGGTCATGATTAGCTTGGTTTTTAATGTTCGGGGGGGGGGGGGGGGGTATACTTCCCTATATGCGGCCCCAAAAAGGGTATGGCTATTAAGCTGTTTTGGTTTGAAATAGTGTATAAATTTTAACGACTTTGGTCTGAAAGTCTGAGAACGGCTAAGGATTTTATAGACACGATATGGATCTGAAAATGGACAAGAATTGTAGAGGCCAGGTCTAAAAAAGGGTTACGTAACACAAAATTGCATGTTTCGGTCTGAAATAGGGCTAGGGTTTGGACAACTGGCCGCACACCTATACCTCAAATCCCGAGGAGTACCTCCCTGGGAGAATGTTTAATTTGCCGTACATATAGAAACGTGGTCATTTCTGCCGTTAGCGAAACAAACAAACAAACAAACAAAAAAACACGTAACTCTTGACTAAATCTCTCTATTGAGTCTAAGTGTCTTCGGAGGGCCCAGTAGTAAAGGGTTTCCAGTTATATGGCTGGAGTCTCATAAAATTATACTTCACGACAGAATTCGTCTCGATAAAAGTGACCGTCTTGTGTTCGCTTGTCTCAACGTAATATGTTGAAAGCCTTTGTATGAAGCACTGTGTCTGGTCGGTCGGGCTGTTTTTCCAAACCTTTAAGCCTGAAACTGCTGCTTTCATGTTAAGGTGGGAGGGTTGGGAATGATGATAATTTTTTCCAGTTTTTTAAAAGATGAAGAGACTAGAAGTGTTTCCCTCACCACAACCCTTCCGCATCGCATGCTAGTTGATGCCATTTTGTTTAGCCGTTGCGATTCCAGTCTGTCGCCGGGTTTCAATTTATACACCAGGGTGGGGGAAAAGAACGAAACGCAAAATTTCCTAGTAACGGAAAATAACTATTCAAATAAGCGGCTTGCTATAAATACGTCATGCTTCGTATCATTATAGTGATTGGTCAATCTTAAGCCCCCACCATCGCGAAGGGATACCGTTCCCCCATATCCTTTTCCCATTGTTTTAACAGTTCACTGTTCACTATAGGAGGCCAGGAATTAGAGAGAGGCAATAAGAAACACATTAATTTGTTTTCAAGGAAATGACGCTATGACAGATGAACATTCTAAAGCCCTAAACGTGTGACCACATCATCTCTCCATTCAGTTACGATCTGAAGTGAAATATGCGGCTTGGATACTAAACAGCGTCGCTACTCATCTGCTTTAATTTACCCTTCCATTGTTCAAGAATAGTAAACCAAGGATTGTCTCTTTTAAAGAACAACGTTTTTATTACTTGTAAAATCTTAACATTCTGAAACTAAAAAGCTATACTACTTGTTAGAGTGGTTTTCAGTTGATTATCGAAAGTAATTGCGTTTTTGCTTTGCTTTTGCATTACTACGCTCTGTGATTGGTTGATAAAACTCGCGCCACTTTCTCAAACAATAAGATGTAAAACCCAAAACCAATCGTGTTTTGGCCGCACGCCTGTTTTCCGCGCTTGGCGCCGGTTACATGTAGTTGCTTTGAATTCTGATTTGTTCATTGCATTGTTTGCACCTGTTGTGATTGGCCAGAGTAATTACTTTGGTTTTGGTTTTACGACACTCGATTGACAACCGCTCTAACATTCTTATTCTGGTCAACATTCTGAAATTGAACTAAGTAAGCTATACTAAGAGTGTTATCCTGTCACACGAGAGGTATTTCCTGCAATCTGAGCTTTCGTCTCTTGTTGTTTCATGTTTCTTATTTTTTCTTTGAAGGTATACGACAAATCAAAGTGATCACATCATCAAGAATCATACTTATCTTTAACTATTTTTTTCATGTATTTTAATTTCTTTTTTCAGGCGGACGATTCGAGTTTACCCTTTTGGGTTATCTTTTGATATTTTCCCCAATAAAGCCGTTTGGGAGGGTCCTTTGCAGTACTTCTGCGCATATGCTCTGCGCATCTCGTGATAGTTTTACAATTTAATCTGTACGTGAGTAATATTATCACCTTAGACCATACAGTGTTTACTGGAGAAAACAAAAATTTAGTATTTAAAGTGAAGCGCTTATCCAATGGGGCCCTTTAAATGTAACAGAGCAAATTTTTTTCAGACTTTTTGGTAGGGATCCAGGGAAACGCCATATTCACAAAACTTAGGCTTCTTCTGTGAACGGAAAATCATTTCCTAAAACAAATGTGAGAGCAAAACTTGTACTTTAGTCGAAGCGCACATCCAATTGCAATGCGCGGGGCCCTTAAATGAGACGGAGCGCCGTCTTTATAAAACTTTGGCTATTATTGCAAAGAGTCGAAAAACAAATTAAAATTTTTGCATTCTTTTAGCCTGCGAGCAAGCCCTCTTGGGGGTGGGGGCGGGAGGGGGAAAGAGGAGAGAGCTTGCAACGATGTCTCAGGAATTTCAATGCCGCCCCCAATACTCCTCGCGGCTCCCTGTTGTCCTAGCTGTCAGAATTTGGCCAATCAGCGCAAACCGGAAACGATAGCAAACGTAAACAAACATGTGAGAGGTACAATGTTATCAGATACACCTCGAAAGACGGGAATCCTTGCTGACAAAACCTATAGTTTCTCTGATCGAGTATGTCTACCGAGTGCCACAAAAATCAGAAAATTTAGTGAAGGATTTTACTTAATTGTGAGCACACTATAGGGCCGATTGACCAAAAGGTCGAGGTCGCAAATGTCGTCCCAAGGGTCAAGCGAATCTTGCCAACTGCAGTGTCAACGCCACAAAACTACTGGACATAAAAAATGCCGAAAACTTGACACGGTCCAGCCAGGGAAAAAAGAAGCAGTGCAACGAAATCGGAAGGATCTCAATTTTGCAGTCGGGTCTCCGAGAACGAGGACGCAATTCTCAATATCGACAATATGGTTTCATTAGAACACTCAACTCGAGTGGAATTTGTGATGTTGTGAACAAGTAGCAAAGCAGACGTGAGAGTGCCAGATCAAAATGAAATCATTGCGCTTCTAAAGAACGTTGCCCTAAAAAACTGGCAGTTCGCTGTTAACCCCGTACCGAAGCACTCGGAATTGAGTCAATATATCCAGAAAGCGTTAATTTGTTGCGTAGTTAAAGATGTTCACATTTTTATCGGCTGAGCCAAACACCAAACAAAAGCTTAAATTTGGCCGACCTTGACTCTCCATCTGAAATATCGGCAATCGAAGCGGCAGGCATCCCCCTAGGCATCCCCATTCTTCTTGCTTCTGCGATCAAGTAATCGATAATGATACTTTGCAATGGGCAAACAACTAACAATTGTTTGATGTTAGACTTAAGACTTTCAATTGCTGCAAATTTGAAATATCAAACTTCTCCAAAATCTCGTAGGTAAAACTGCAAGAGCATCGCTACTTTGAAGTAAAGCATTGGCAGCTTGACTTTGCTCGGGTTTTAATTCCAGAGAAAACCTAAGTTATTTCGAAAAATTCTCGCAACCTTCACAAATAGAAACTCCGCCACCAGTGTTGTCAACACGACGCACGCGAAGAGCAATGACGTAAGCACCAAATTCAATATCCACCAATGAGCATTTTGCGTTGAAAAATTCAACGCAGAAATGAAAATTCGTGAGACGTCGTTGCAAGCTCTCTCCTCTTTCTCCCTCCCGCCCCCCACCCCCAAGAGAGCTTGCTCGCAGGCTAGCATTCTTTTTAATTTGTAAAACAAATGTCATTGATTGTTTCTTCCAGGTTCTACCAAGAGATCGTTATCGCCATTTCTATGTCGGCTGTCGTCGCGAATCTTAGTGTTATTTGGATATCCGCATTGCTTTGAAATCAGAATTTTTTAATTCTGTAAATTTCGTATTTTGATCAAGGGCCCGGCCTATGATTACCTCAATTTAAATTTCTGTCTATTTTCGCCAGGGATTTTGGTACGTGCAGTCCTGGACATTTTTAAAACACTCCATTTTAGTGAGATGGTAAACTGAATGGGGACGTTTAGTTTAAATAGTCTCTCAACGAGAAGACATAAAACTAGCGGCTGCCTTAAGCTTCAATGTTACTCTTTCTTCTTCCTATTTAAATTAATTATTTATCTTAAAAACAAAACTAGTATGTACTGTACAGTTAAGACACGGCTATTTGGCTCCCTGGAGCTGTGCCTTTCCTGCTAGTACCGAGTTACAGGTGCATGTTTTTAGAAATCTCGACCCGGTAATATTCAACAAGAATTTGGTACCATAGAGTAAGGAGCGGGAAAATTGAGAAGAAGACCAGATAATCAAAGTTTCTCTTTGCAATTCATAGGCAAACGTTGTTAACTACCATGATGGCCTTTTAAACTGGTACTCGACGAATAAGCTACATGGTGGAACGCCTTGTTGTGTCTAGTTTCCACCCGCCTGCTAGCTGGTACCTATTACCACTGTACACCTGACTTAAGACTGCAGCGTACTGGGAGAAATTTTACCATCTTAATTCAGGTATGAAAAAAAGAATCAGTTTTTGCAGCAGCAATTTCTAATTAAACATAGTTTGATTGAAGCATCCTGGACACTAAGTTCCTTTCTAATTTCTTTGACTTTTTCAGCAATCCTAGTTTGTGTAAAACAGATATAGACTAATTATATTTCAGTTACCACTGTGGCCAAATTACCTTATTAAATCTATTGATACTGAACTGAATATTATACAAAAAAGTCTCTTGTTCCTCAAATCTACTCTAGTTCTATGGAAGCAGCCAAGTAGAAAAAACGAAAAAAACACACAAAATTAGCGATGTTTTCTCCAACCAAGTTAGGAATTTGGCAAGTCCTGGACTAGGCAACTATAAATCAGTCTAATATATTGCCGTTTTAAGTACAAACGTTTCTCGAACTATAAATGTTAAGACACTTTTGTAGTGTAAATAGTTCAAAAGTGTGTAAAGAGTCCAATCCTTATCTAAAAAGCATTTGAAATGAACTGTACGGTAAACATTACTCCTTTGATAACGACTTCAAAACAATCGTAATCACATGATACTCAAAATAAATAAGTATTTACAGTCTCTTGGGCATCCTTGTCTTGTCATTATGATTCTCCATCTCATAATCCATCAAAAATATTGATTACACGCCTGTGTTCAACAGCTATAAAGCAAAAAAAAAAAAAAAAAAAAAAAAAAAACCAAGAAGGCAAATTTGAGTAAAAGCTTATACGTCTGCAATAAATACGCACAATAGTGTTGTTAATCATAGAGTTTTTTTCCATCTGTTTCTCTTCCCTCTTTGTTTTCCCATTCAACAAATGGTTTAGATATTTTCTAGAGCATCTTGAACATCTCTAAAATAATATGTTAGTCCAATATTCAGATGGAGACTGCATGGCTTTCAAATAAGCCAATCCCCTCCTTCATGCTTTTAAAACCGTGAAAAAATCGCCAAACTGAAAGAAATACTATTTTGCACATCAGTAAGAAACCACGAAAAGAGTACTAATTTTCGAGTGAAAATTTTACAGCGGAGAATCGAAAATTTTCCCATGGTATAAAAGTCTTTAATGGTAACAGAAAAAAGGCACTGATCTCCCCAAACCCAAGTAAATAGGGAAACTGCAACACCTAAGACTTTTTAGAGCTTTTGCTTTTTTCCACCGAATGGGAATGTATTAGGTTCCGAAAAGTCAAATCAGCTGCAAATAACTCTAGTAGAAAGCTAGTAAATTCTATTATTTCAAACGTTGATCAATCTACTCACAGAGCAGGTCAGCTACTCAATCTTGTCCGCCCAATTCTAGGGTGACATCATCACCAATGAGTACAAACGGAGCCCAGTAATCCACTGCACTAAACTCGTCAGTTTCTCTCATGGATTTCATGGCTCGGTTCAGAGCTGCACTGGCACTTTCACCTTTCACTAAGTGCTGATAGAATATTTTCATGAACTCCATAGTAGCCTCGTCATCAATCGCCCACAATGACACCAGAACAGACCGAGCACCAGCACCCAAAAATGCCCGTGCGATGCCAACCACACCCTCAGCCTTGATCTCCCCACGGCCACTATGACAGCAACTCAACACAACCAGTCTTGCTCGCATCTGAACATTCAGTACATCTCTCATTGTTAAAACAAAATCTTTGTTAACAGGAGTCCGTGATGCTGATAAAGGATTTGGTGCTAAAGCAATTTCTCCGGTTGCCATCCGCCCATGTGCTGCAATGTGCACCAAAGCAACCGAGGAGAGTCGTTCCAATACTTCATTTTTCGTTGCTTGCTTTCCAATAAGAGGTGTGGTG
This sequence comes from Pavona decussata, assembly GCF_977016875.1. Taxonomy (NCBI): domain Eukaryota; kingdom Metazoa; phylum Cnidaria; class Anthozoa; order Scleractinia; family Agariciidae; genus Pavona; species Pavona decussata. The sequence goes on along the minus strand of NW_028145495.1, from coordinate 15,084 downwards.
TGAAGTATTCGACCAATCATTTGCACCTCTTCTCGTGCGAATGGCAGCTGGTCAAACTTCTTACCCTCAAAAGTAACCTCTTGTATCCATGGATCACCCACGAGGAGCGCTCCACTCTTACTGTGGTAATCAGCGGGAGAATCTGCGATCAATCTCAAACTCGTAAGTGATGGAATCACACGGACTCTGAAAGATTCGCAGAGGTACTTTGAATCTGAGTCCATGAACGCAGCGAAAGGAACCAAACACAATGGACCCTCAGGGACGAATATTACTTCACTTTCAAGTAACAAATCTTGGATGGGACTAATGAGAGTCTCGTATAATAAACTTAAAGCACTATTCGGGAGATTGGAGGACTGCTGATTTTGCCTCTCATCTGGAGGGGAACTCTCATCTGCAAGGTTTTCGTCTCTCGTCATATTTAATGAACGATCCTCACATTCGACAACAGCTCTACCACGAATTTTCTTCGTTGTGGTGTCCAAGAAAGTTTCGGCATCAACTTGACCCTCGGGGATTTGCTTTCTTCTTAACTGAACATCCTTTCCTTTCTTTAAAACCCACAAAATTATTTCTTGGTGCTCAAGCGCGAAGAAAACCGTAGTAGAAGGAAAACCACTTAACTCAGCAATAGTTTGTATTTCTGTGGCAGATTCTTTTCGGTATTGTTTAGATGCATACTTGAACTTCATGAGATCATTCAAAGCCTGTGCACGCCCCTGCTCAGCAGATAAAAGAGCCTCCACAATCTTGCCTTGCTTTAACAACAAACGCCATAAACTAACGTACGCAGTTTGGAAAAAATTGCGCATGCTCATTTTCCAGTCATCATTAACACCGAGATGATGCCTTACATCATTCAACGTAGCTATACTGTGTTGATGACAATCTACAGCTCTGCATAAAAAGCCCGTTGATTGAAAGGCAAGTCCAAGGTTATGAAAACCTGCGCCAATTGAAATTGTGTCTCCCGCTTTTTTTGCGATTTCTACCTGACGTTCATGGTAGTGTTTGGCTTTTTTGAAATCTCCGAGTTTCTGATAATCGTTGCCTAGATTACCATACCCAAATCCTTCTCTTGAAACGTCTCCCACTTTTGTTGCGATTTCTAGGCTGCGTTCATGGTAGTGTATGGCTTTTTCTAAATCTCCGAGGTTCAGATAATCGTTGCCTAGATTACCATACGCCATTCCTTCACTTGAGACGTTTCCCACTTTTCTTGCGTTTTCTAGTTGACGTTTATGGCAGTGTATGGCTTTTTTGAAATCTCCGAGGTTGCGCCAATCGTTGCCTAGATTACCATACGCAATTCCTTCACTTGAGACGTCTCCTACTTTTCTTGCGATTTCTAGGTGACGTTCATGGTAGTGTATGGCTTGTTTGAAATCTCTGAGGTTGTGATAATCGCTGCCTAGATTACCATACGCCTTTCCTTCACTTGAGACGTCTCCCACTTTTCTTGCGATTTCTAGGCTGCGTTCATGGTAGTGTATGGCTTTTTTGAAATCTCCGAGGTTATGATAATCGTTGCCTATATTACCATACGCCATTCCTTCACTTGAGACGTTTCCCATTTTTCTTGCGATTTCTAGGTGTCGTTCATGGTAGTGTATGGCTTTTTTGAAATCTCCGAGGTTGCGACAATCGTTGCCTAGATTACCATACGCAATTCCTTCACTTGAGACGTCTCCTACTTTTCTTGCGATTTCTAGGTGACGTTCATGGTAGTGTATGGCTTGTTTGAAATCTCCGAGGAATGCATAATCAGTGCCTAGATTACCATACGCTACTCCTTCACTTGAGACGTCTCCCACTTTTTTTGCGATTTCTAGGTGACGTCCATGGTAGTGCATGGCTTTTTTGAAATCTCCGAGGTTGCGATAATCGTTGCCTAGATTTCCATGCGCCATTCCTTCAATTGAGACATCTGCCACTTTTCTTGCGATTTCTAGTGCTCGTTCATGGTAGTGTATGGCTTTTTTGAAATCTGCATGGCTGTAATAAGCGTTTCCAAGATTGCCATAAATCTTCCCCTCCAGTAATTTGTCTCCCATTTTCTTCGCAATTCGTAGTTCACCTTCATGGTATTGTATGATTGCTTTGAGATTTTTTGGGATGTTATTGTCAGATATGCAACTTTCTCTACAACTGTCGTTTGCGTCTCTGCTAGTTTTGACCAAAATGGTGCCTCTTTCCTGTCAAACATAAACGTAGTTGTTTCATTTAAACAGTTTTCCAATTATGTATACTGTTACTTGCGCTTGTTCAATAAATGGCAATCGGAAAAGTTGTTTGATGATCATTTGTTTTAACCTTGCTGTTGTAATAGGCTCCTGGCAGTCAAATGTTACACAACGTAATTTATGTTGAGGCTACGTGATTTTTGACCGTAAGGAACGTAGCAACATCATCACAATACGAGAAATAAAGTCAATCAAGACTCCCCAGCGTTAAGAGAAACTAGGGGAAGAAAAGAACTACATATCATGCTGTAAATGACTTTAATTCACTTAGCCAGGTTAAATACGAAAATCTACTAATGTTAATACATTCAAGCGACATGTTTTTAATTTCTTAATATAATTTATATATTTATTTATATATCTTTCTTTGTTTTCTTTTATTTTTATGTATACATTTTAGTCTTAATCTTTGAGGTCATTTTCGAAAACCACATTTTGTGAAAAGTTTCCTCAATAAAGATTATTATTATTATTATTATTATTATTATTATAACTTTTACAACCAATCTTAATCATCTTAATTGACATTTTCATCGTTATCATCATCATCATCATCATTGCTATTGTACATGAACAAAAAAGTGCAAGTAAAACAGTGGTAAGTTCGTCGCCTTTCGGAAGTGAAGTGTTCTTACTCTTCTTTCTTAGTTAAGTGAACCAAATCTCATTTCCTAGAGGTAAAATTATTACTTTATATGACGGTTAGAGCGGTAAAGCGACGGAGCCCAAAAATGGAAAATATTTTGTACAACTAGCCAAGATTGTACAGCCCAGATAAGTATATGAATCGAGCTTAGTTTGGAACTCTTTTGCTCACTAAAGCAGTGAGGATCTGAGACCATCCTTCTGCATAACAATATTGTGCAACGTTTTTTGGAATGTTCAAACCTCACTACCCACCACGCCTCCTACTACGTCTTGACTAAATAAGAAAACACCCAGATCATTACCAATAGATTGTGAAGCATCCGTGTGAACTCCAGACACTTGTCAGTATCGGAACTATAACAGGTTTTCTTTGAATGGAAGCTGGAGAGGTTCATCTAATCCACATTCGGTGGATTACAACTAAAGGTCGCATTTCTATAGGTTTTTAGATAACTTGTTTTTCAGTTGAGTATAATAGCGGAGCTCTCGCGCACGCCGCAGGCGCGCGCAGCGGAGCCCCATAGCTAAGAGAATTTGGTAACCCGTGAATGCGAGAAATTTTGGTTTGGATATGACGTCATTTCTGTCCATCCGACCGTCCGACCGTCCGTACGCAATCCCGCAATGCTAATGCGCCCGTGTTTGTTTGGCGGGAAGTTGTATGGCGAGATAGTTTGGCAAGATGTTTTTACAACAGAAATGCTAAAGAACAAAAAACACAAAGACAATTTATTCGTATTTGTTGGATATGTTGACAAACGTGGAAAGAAGAGAAAGAGAGAGAAAAAGAAAACAAAAAAGCGGAGACGATCAAGCAAAGTTGAACGTGGAAGAGAGCGACGGATAGCAAGTTAGAGCAGGCCGACCGGAAAAGAAAAGTAAGCTTAAGTTTAAAGAAGTCTCACATTTGCCTATATCACCCGTTCGTGATCAGTTATGGTAACTTTTAGAACTCCAAAATAGCTTTACATAGACACTTTAATCGCTTTCGATACCAGAAATATTCGAGAAGAAAAAAATTTGTTCGTGGCCGTGTGTTTTTTCGTTCGCAGCGCACGGCCCTTAAGCTTATAAATGTGTTTGTAAACAAACACAAGTTTCAATGCTCTGAAATAATTCTACCAAACACCAAAGAGTACGTTTCGGTATTCTCCTTTTCTTAAACTTAGAGACTAGAATTATTACTAATTAAGAGCAGAAATGACACAGTTTTTAATATTCAATAATTTTTCGCCGGGAGCTTACTTGCTCTCGCAAAAAATACCATGTTTACGTGATTACGACGGCCGTTTCAACAGATCATTTGTAAACCAAAAAGGTTTCTTCCCGGAAAAAAATCGATAACTTTCCTTTATGTTACGTGTTTCAAGCTTTACACAGATATTTTAATCGTTTATTAAATTCTCGATACCATCTATACCATTCATGTAGAAATTAATTTTTGAACATTTTGTTTCGTGGCCGTGTTTTTTTCATTCGCACCTTTCGGCATTCATGTGTTTGTAAACACACATAAGTTTAAAAGCTCTGAAATAGTTCTACCAAACACCAAAGACCATTTTCCCGTATTCTCCATTTGTTAACGTTTATTTAGAGACTAGAATTGTTACTATAGGACCAGAATTGACACAGTTTTGGATTTCCAAACATTTTTCCCCGGGAGCTAACTTGCTCTCGCAGAAAATGTCATGTTTACGTGATTCCGACGGCCGTTTACAGATCATTTGTAAACGAAAATGCTTTCTTCCAGGCAACAATCGATAATTTCATTTATGTTATGCTTTACGCACTGCAGATGCTTTTATCGTTTATTAAATTCTCGATACCATCGATATTCGTTTAGAAATTAATTTTTGTACAATATTATTTCGTGGCCGTGTTTTTTTCATTCACACCACACGGCTCTCATGCGTTTGTAAACAGACACAAGTTTAAAAGCTCTGAAATAATTCTACCATACACCAAAGACTATTTTCCCGTATTTTCCATTTGGTTGACGAGACTAGAATTATTACTATAGGAGCAGAATTGACACAGTTTTGAATTTCCAAACATTTTCCCCCGGGCCGGTAACTTGCTCTTACACAAAAAAATATTATCATTACAAATCAGTTTGTAAACGAAAATTCTTTCTTCCAATATATGTATTTCCTTAGATTGGTTCTCGCAACCGTTAAACAGAGATCTCGA